>NC_139699.1:53699082-54151582 GCF_964188405.1 Protomyctophum parallelum
GCAGTGCTTTAATACATTGAAATGCTCTAATACAGACTTGTTTTATATACTGTAGTCTTACAGCTCATTCCCAATTCATGCCCTAAATTGGCTGTACTTTCATATCTCCGGTGTGGTCTCAAATGAATCAGACAATAAGATAAGAGCATTCTGCTGTGTGAGACTGTGGTTTCTGAGATTGAAAGAATTGTTGCTCAACACAACTTCCTGAAGAAGGATCTGAGGATGGAGCAAGATGGCGCAGCCCTCTCCTAGACCTTTTTTCACACTTGACTACATAAACATAAATAGGTCCAAGTTTATTTCCTGTTGCAGCATTGGTGAATATCAGTAGCATGTAGCTAACAGGAAAAGTGGACCTAGCTATTTCCTATCAAATCAATTCCAATAACAAGGTCTATTGATGATATGCACACGGCTGCCATCTTGCCAGCAAGGTACTACCTAGGGGTTCATGTGTTTGGTCCGACAGAGCATTGGTCCGAACGACAACCTACATCAAACCCTCACCCTAACCCTAACCTCCCACGGGGCAGCACACCTAAACCTAACCCCAACCCTCTCCCGACCCCCAACGCACCTCCAAACAATGCTCCTTCGAACCAATGCTCGGTCGGACCATAGTATGCCTCCCGCTACCTAGGTGCAACTTCCCATAGACAGCCCATTCGTCCAAAAAGAAAAGTCCTATTTAATTGTATTAAATAACGGCAAACTCACCAACATTATTATTATCGTCTTACTATCTGCAAAGTGTTTGTTTCATAAAAATCCACCGTAGACATGTTATGAGCTACTTCCTGTCAAGAAATTCCTTGCAGATCCGTGCTGGAGTTTGGAAGTGCTCGTTAACTATCACTCAACAGCCCATGTGTACCACCTGTTTAGAATTTGCACATAATGCAGGAGGCAGCAGGAGGTTGCTTTACAGATAACGAGTGCTTCCAAACCTTGACACTTCTTGACAGGAAGCTCATAACATGTCTACGGTGGATTTTTATGAAAGGTCCGCTATGAAGGTCTATGAAGGTCCGCTAATGGTCTAAACTAATTTGAATTTAGGAACGGCAAAGACAATCCAAGTTCAAGGAAGTTGTGCTTGTGCGTGTGCATGTCGACTGAAGTCAGTTGGAAAATCGAATTACACATTCGACCAGGGGAGGCGCTAAAGCATTTCAACTTCCTTGAGAAAATGGAAGCGGCTGACTAAACAAGTTATATAAACCCCATGATGTATAACGCAATAGTATCGGGGGTGGGGCGGGGGAGGTGCGCGAGCGGGGTGGTGCTTACCGTAAGATCCATTAGATAGGACTTTTCTGTTTGGATGAATGGGCTGTCTGTGGGAAGTTGCACCTTGCTGGCAAGATGGTAGCCATGTGCATATCATCAATACAGTTGCGCAAATGTCACTGAACGCTAGAGGGGGACATAGAGCGGCAGCGCCGAAAGATTCATCCCCGGGGGGGTCAATCCCCCATAACATGGGGTTATGGTTAGGGTTTGGGGTCGGAGTCGGACTAGAGGTTGTACCAGTGCCTCCACACTACCAAAGAAAATTACATGGCTGTGATTTCTCCTCCTCCCATGTGTCTCAAAACGTAAACGTTTAACCACATTATCAGCAGCTCATGGTCAAAACTCACTGTATGACCAACTGTAAGTACGGTAGCCTATTCTATATAAAATGTACAACGACATCATCTCCTGGGCAGTTTTCAGGAGAGGAGAGGGTTCGCATGTTTTAAACTTGTATACAGTATATTATTGTAACCTACCTATTATTTGCAAAGCTTCTATCAGAGCACCTAGACTAGCTTGGTTTGGCGAGACGTAGACTGTAGACATAAAGGATTTGTCTTAAGACGTAAGGATTTCTCCTGATGAAAAGTGAAAACAAAAAAATGAAACACTCACTATTAGTTTGTGAAAGGCAAAGTAGCCTGTTCCATCAAGGTAGTAGCTATCGCCCAAAGTGCATGCCTGCATGACTTCCAAATCCAAGAAAATATTTCAGCAACGTAAGCTCCTTCTTTTCTCTTAAACATCAGAGTAATTGTTCGTTGCTTGTGCTCTCTTAAAGGAGTTTTTTGGTCAATATACATATTATCAACATGATTTTGTAAAAGTTCCCCTTTAACACTGGGCGAAAAATAAAATAACCGCACGATAATACTGTCTGTCCACTCCAGTACTTCATTCGTGGAGAACATTTCACCCAGAAGTATATTAAATAGCAGGATCTAGCATAGCAGGAATCGGATACGGATACAGTGTTTTAGAGGCGGGACAAGAGCAGGGATTCGATTAAAGGGAACGGCAGAACGGGCCAAACCATTTTGGGCTTTACACAGGGGTGGACCCAAATACAGCCTTCAAAATATATCGTGTTTATGAGTGCAGGATTTCAAAAGTGGGTGCATGTTCTATTAAATAAGTATTTTAACACTTTTGCTTATTTATTTATGGTTCTAAAATCTAAATTACTCCTAAAATCACTTTGGGGGGGGATACATGTGATGCTGGGGGGGATTTAACCCCCCCATCCCCCCAGGATTTGCACCCATGGGTCTATTCTATACTTTCGTTTCATGTCTCGCCACATGCAGGTGCATTTGCTCTGATGAACCATGCTTCATTGCTTACCAATCACCTGCAGAAAGACAAGCAAAGAGAGGGCTAGGCCATCATAACAGCCTTTACACTATATTACATAACATATACACTTAAACTCATTACACTCATTTCTTGTCTTTGGCCCAGGCATCAATTAGGGATGGCTAGAGACGGAAGCCATGTCTCCACTCTCCACACAGAATGAAAAGAGGCTGAAAGGCAGGCTGCACTCAGTGCCAAAGCTTCTCTATAGAGCCCATAGTGTTTGAGGTATCCAGGCAATGCAGCTGGTCTTTTACAACTATGCGTCTTTAGGGCAGTGTTTAAATCAAGATTCACACAAGAACCCTGTTCTGTCACACTGAGAGAGAGAGAGAGAGAGAGAGAGAGAGAGAGAGAGAGAGAGAGAGAGAGAGAGAGAGAGAGATTTGAATTGCATCTTAATTTCTGGCCAAATGGCTTTGGCCCTCGATATCCAATTGTTAAAGGACCACTTCACCACTTTTCAACCTATCTTCATATAATAGGTCCTCACTAATAATCATGAAAAGATGTCACGATTTTCTTCTACTCAGTCTGTGTCTCATAGGACGGCTGTGGGCAGTTTAGAAACCGTCTTCCAGTGACATCATCATTAGGCAGATATTTTTTACAAAAATATTTAGATTTTCATTATCGTGAGAACGATGGCTTCCATTTTCGCATTGCAACTTTTCATGACTAGAAAGCCTGCAATTTTTATTAGCTTGTATTCCCCATCGATGATGTCACTGGAAGACGGTTTCTGAACTGCCCACAACTGAGACACAGACAGAGTAGAAAAGAAATTCACAATCTTTTCATGAGTATTAGTGAGGACCTATTATAATTATATGAAGATAGGTTGAAAAGTGGTGAAGTGGTCCTTTAAATGATTTGCAGTTGTGTACGGGTTGGCTGTGGTTGTCACTGGTTGCATAACTGCTCTGATGGGGTTGTGAAACATTTATGTTTTTCCTTTTTTCCCCCTTTATATTTTGCTTTACCCCTGCTTCAAAGGAAGCATTCAATGAAAGTTGCAAGCAGACCAAGGTCACATGTCCCTAAACGAACATGTACACACCTGTGTATGGTGCTAGTGTTCTAATGCTCTCACATACGCTGCCTATCTGATACATGTACTGTATGTTTACTTGTTCCATTTTCTTAACAGCTGTCCACTCTTCACTCAGAATTCTACAAAACCTGCATGAAAAAGGAAACTTTCTTCACCCACTTCTAGGACTGTGATGTGACAAATAAAACGGATTGATTCTGAATCCATGATATTATGCTCTGCTGAGAGATGCTAGGAGTGCAAGTCTTGCTTAAATAAACATGATAGCTTGTTGACATTGAAAGTTGGTATATAAACACGTCTTAAACTTTCACATACTTTCAGTGGAAGATCTCATTTTGACAGTAAAATAATATATATATATATATATACACACACACACACACACACACACACACACACACACACACACACACACACACACACACACACACACACTATATCCAAGGTAATGACCTTTTGGCCTTTCAACCTATGACACATTCATAGAAACTGTCTCAGTTTGACATCTTTCTTAAGAAAGGCAGGGCAGGGAGAAGAAAAACATGCCATCAAGTTCATCCTCTTGGCCCCCAACTTCTCCCCAGAACATTCCTTTCATAAATCTAAGGGCAGGGGTATTTTTTTTAAGAAACTGGAGAGACCTGGTATGCGGAGCAGCTCATTATAGAGTTGGAGGTACCTGTATGGGGACCTTTCATATAGCGATCTAATCTTCTCTCACATTTTGGACTCACAGTCCAGTGGATATTTCAGGATTCTGTGTTCACGCTGTAACTAAACAAATACCGCACTCACGCACGCACGCATGCATGCACGCACGCACGCACGCACGCAGTCACGCACACACCCACACACACAATTAAATCCACACAAACATTATCAAGGCACATCTCATTTAACTCCCCCATGTTAATGCAGCTTTAGCGCCTTCTTGAGAGGGACCTTATAGCCCGTCTGTTCTGACATAGCCGTGTGAGGCTGAGCAGCAAGCTTGGCAACATTCTACAAGCTTGGCAACATTCTACACGGAGGGATCAAGTAGGTGTCAAAACCTGTTTATCCATGCCAATTTAAATACTCTGCACTCAAACTAGTTTTTCTTGCCTGATATGCCAACATGAAGAACAAAATGTAATTTAAAATCACACCTGTGTGAAGTGAGCGGTGCAACATCCAGACCCCCCAGGAACGCGTCCAGGGGGTGGCCCGGCTCCGTCAAGCCGCCCGCATCCGAAATCGCCGAGAAATGACAGTTAACATGTGGGGGTCCCCGGAACATCCAGACCCCCAGGAATGCGCCCAGGGGGGGCGGCCCGGTTCCGGCGAGCCTTCCTGCGTCCGAAACAGTCGAGAAATGACAGAATTACCGTGTTGCAGCTTTTCGTGCTCAGACATAGACGCAGGGACATACACACATTGCTACGTAATGGAGCGATTAGGCACCGCTCAAAAATGGTTGACGCCAAAGGAGAGATTTCATTTGTCACAGATGTCTGCTCTGTGTTGCATCAGAACACCAACCCCCACTCCTCTTATCCCCATCTTGGTATCTCCCTGCCCCCCACTCTTCAGACTCAGTTACAAGCTAGGCTACTTTGTTGAACCATCAACAAACAAAAATGACTTAGGCCTATGTTCAACTGAAAGATGTGCTTCAGTTGAATATGCAGCATTTTTGTCGTGCGACATGACCATTTGACAAAGTAGCCTGCCCTATAGCCTATAAATTATCCCCTCCTATTCCCTGCCTCTCCTGCGAGAATTCCAGCCCTTCCCCCTCTAGGTCCCCTTGTGAAATGTTGGGAGTGTTGAAGCCTCAGTGGTAGGTATGGTGATGTAATAGTGAAAAGGCTGGGGGAAGATGACCTATAGAAATGAAATTATCTCTACTCTGTATTATGCACTGAGCTTCATCCATGTTTGTCCAACCAAAATTCCAAGAGCCAGCCAGGTCCCACCAACCCAAATATTTAGCAATTTTGGCCCATGTCCTGAAGGACATTGCCCTTGAACATAATGAACATGCAACCAAACCCTGACCCATGAGAGCTGGTGTGTGGCAGCAATGGTGGAGCATGTTGCAGCGTTTGAAACAGAGCTTCTATGTTCTCTACCTCAGTGGTTCTCAACCTGTGGATCCCCACTTAATTATTTTTTTATTTTATTTTTATTTATTTATTTTGGGGGGGGGGGGGGGTCCTCAGATGAAGGTGACGTGACAATTTAAGTTTTAATAAAAAATAAAAATAATTAAGCAAACTATACTATAAAAACTGGTCAAAGTGAAAATACAAGCGATCTACAAGCGCTGTGAGCTTGTAGATGTCACGCTGCGAGGCGTTGAGCTTGTAGATATTACTATTTCCACAATATTTATCTGTGGAACAGACCGAGTCAAACAAAACGTAATGCCTCAACTTCTACAATACCAGGTGCTCATCAGGGAGGGGGGGGGTCCCCAGTTCAAATATGTTTGGGGGGGGGGGGGGGGGGGGGGGGGAGGTCGTGGCCTGAAAAGGTTGAGAACCACTGTGTACAGTAAATGATACGGTATCTTTTTTTTCTCCTGTAGGAAAATAATGGAAAGGGGACATTTCACCTCTTGAAACATGTCACTGCTTATCGTTTATATTTTGATCTAGCATAAAAGTACATCATACCGTAAAATACAGCTAAATAGTGTGAAGGTAAATAATCAACATCGCTATTAAGTATTAAGTGTGCCTGTCTCAGTGAATCTTAACAAAACCGATGTTCAGAATGCATGAGAAGGAGAAAGATGAGGTAGGCTGACAGTTTTTTATTCTCTATTCCAAGCCATCAAGTTAAAATGAACATTCCTCTCAGATTGCATCATTATAAAAGGCCAAAACATTTCATCCATAGATTTATATATATATATATATATATATATATATATATATATATATATATATATATATATATATATATATGTATATATATATATATATGTATATAGATAGTTACAGAAAGGATATGTGAAAGTCTAAATTAGATTATATACTAATATTTCAAATAAACAATTTCTTATTATTCATCAGGCTCACACACAAAGACAAGACTATTCATTCCATCCATTATTTCCATTGTTAATGGTCAGTAATTTTCCTCTTAGTGTGCTGTCCAATTTTGCTTCGTCTCTATCGTCTCTTTTTCCAAAAACACAAGCCCCCTCTCTGTGCTTCCATCTTACTTCCAACACTTACTTATTAACGCTCTTATTTACTCATTCTCTCTCTTCTTGAGTGGTTGCATTTCATTTTTGGTTAGCCAGATAAAAATCCTTTTGCCTGAGTTACCACATGAAACATCGTGGTGGTTTAGACATTTGAAAAAGTCTGTGTAGCTGTAGTTGTTGTGTATTGTTGCACCATCTGAGGATAAAACTCGAATTCACATTATTTTGAAAGATGCCATCTTTTCAGACCGAGTCAACTGCTTGGCTGACAGTTGCACTGATTGCCTCCACCATGTCAGAAACCGCATCGGGAGCTTCCTGAATAGCCCCACTCAGGATCAAGTCCTTTTTCAGTTCAATGTCACTCAGCTCCTTGACAGGAATCTCCTCTGGCTTTTCAATGCCATTGACACATTGCTCTGATTGTGGCTCATCAGTAGCAGCAGACTCTGTGCACTCTCCGTTTACAGCAGGGCTCTCTATATCTCCATTCTCCATCTTGGTTTCCACAACAGGCTCTGGGGTGACTGCAGCAGGTTCTTCAACAACAGCAGCGGCCTCCGCCACCACCTCAGCCTCACCAGTATCCTCAACATCAGGGGCTGATTCTGAGACAACAATCTCAGGGACAGGCTCTGCGTCTGCCTCTGCAGCTTCTTCTGCTGCTGCAGTGGGCTCTGTAGGTTCAGGTTTAGCGTCTGTTGACTCCGTCTCAACCTCTGCAACTGGTTCTGACACAGTCTGCTCTGCTACTGGTTCTGGATCTGCAACTGGGACCGGTGTCTCTGCATCAGCCTGTGTCTGCGCAGGTGTTTCTGGCTCAGCTGTTGCCTCAGGTTCTGGGGAGGCTACAGTTTCTGGCACCACTGCTTCCTCCACAGTGTCAATAACAGTCTCTGGGATGGGCTCTGGCTCTACTTGGACCTGTTCTGGTGTAGCAACAGGTTCAGGCTCAGGCACAGCCTCTGCAGGTTCTTCTGGTATTGGAGCAGCAGGCTCTTCTGTTACAACTGGGGACTCGTCCACTGGGGGTTCTGCTAGAGCTGGTTCCTCTGGAACTGGAGCTGCCTCCTCTGTGACTGCAGCTGCCTCCTCTGTGACTGCAGCTGCCTCCTCTGTGACTGCAACTGGTTCCTCTGTGACTGCAACTGGTTCCTCTGTGACTGCAACTGGCTCCTCTACGGCTGCGGCTGGCTCCTCTGCCGCTGCGGCTGGCTCCTCTACAGCTGCGGCTGGCTCCTCTACAGCTGCGGCTGGCTCCTCTGCCGCTGCAGCTGGCTCCTCTGCCACTGCAACAGGTTCCTCTGCCACTGAAACAGGCTCCTCTACCGCTGCAACAGGCTCCTCTACCGCTTCAACAGGCTCCTCTACAGCTGCAACAGGCTCCTCTGCCTCTGCAACAGGCTCCTCTACCGCTGCAACAGGCTCCTCTGCCACTGCAACAGGCTCCTCCTCCGCGGCAGCTGGCTCCTCCTCCGCGGCAGCTGGCTCCTCCTCCACGGCAGCTGGCTCCTCTGCAGCTGCAGCTGGCTCCTCCGCAGCGGCAGCTGGCTCCTCCGCAGCGGCAGCAGGCTCCTCTGCGGCTGCAGCTGGCTCCTCTGCGGCAGCAGCTGGCTCCTCTGTGGCAGCAGCTGGCTCCTCTGCAGCTGGCTCCTCTGTGGCTGCAGCTGGCTCCTCTGCAGCTGGCTCCTCTGTCGCTGCAGCTGGCTCCTCTGCAGCTGCAGCAGGCTCCTCTGCGGCTGCAGCAGGCTCCTCCGCAGCGGCAGCTGGCTCCTCTGCAGCAGGTTCCTCTGTGGCTTTAGCAGGTTCCTCTGCGGCTGGAGCTTGTTCTGTTGGAGCTGTAGGTGCTGACTCTTCCGAGGTTCCCAAGACTGACTCCACAGCATCCGTTACTGCTGCTACTGCTGAACCTACAGTCTCCTCTACCGCTGCTGATATCGTCGTGGCTGCCTTAGCTGTCACCTCAGCCACTGGGGCTGGTGCAGCGCTCTCAATCGAGGCTTGGATGGACTCCACTGCACTGACAGCCGCTGCAGTGATCTCATCTCTCTTCTCTTTGGGGTCACTTACATCATATCCCTTCTTCTTCTTACTCAGTTTGGCTCCCATGGTGTCTCCTATAGGAACAAGAGGATAATGTCAGTTAACATTGGATCAGCAGTTTCAACTTTACCGTTTAACAGGTTTTAAGAACTAAAATGCAAAATACATGACACTGTAAATAACAGTGAGTGAGCTATTTACTTTAAAACATGTGAGTGGAACACTTCAAATAAGTGTTTTGCTTTTGGGTGCGCCCAGGCTGTAAAAGCCACCTGAAAAGCAAATGTCACATGGGATAAAGTTTTAGCTAATAGACTACAGGCTATTAGCTAAACCTTCATCCCATGATCCCATGCAAAATATCCTCTCCTGTTTTTTCTGTCAGGAATTAAATTAGTCCTCAAAACACATCCATTTGTAGAATTTGTCTAACCAATGTAGCCTACTGTATATTATACTGCATAATAAGATGTATTGCAGAAATGTTTATTTCTGTTATTTTATTTTGTATCTTATAGTTTCTTGCCCACAGGCCCATGGTTGTAAAATACAAAAAGCTAGGTGAGCTGTGCAGCCAACTCAGTTGCAAGAAAATGCTTTTTATTGTAAAGGGGAAAGGAGGGCATTCCAATTGGGAGACTTCTCCCTGCCAAGGACAGTTTGGCTAGAAGACAAATGACCACTACATGGGAACCTTTTTGAGATCTGAGGACTCAACAGGGTTCCATTATGGAATCTTGGGTCAAGCCAGCCCCTATTCTAGTGTGGGCCTTTTTAAGACTGCATTTATTCTGCCTGGTAGCCTACTCTTCTAGACTGCCAGAGAGTGCGGGAAGTGCATAGCAATTAGCAAGGCAAAACCTATGGATTTAGGATGCAGAGCAAGTACGGATGAGCTATACTATGCAGTCACCTTCACAAAGTGTAAATATTAAATCTTGTATGCACAGTCTATGCTTATCTGTATGTAGGCTATGCCATTCAGTTCTAAGAATACATTGTACAGCAATGCTGTGATGAAGAGGAAGCACCAATGATTACCAAAGAATGTAACTTCCTTTTGGTTAGAAAAGAGGGAACCTGAAGTTCAAGTGAGAGATTGGGCATTCAGACAAATGGCAGAGTTGACACAGGGAATGGAACGCTCAACCAACCGGTTTTAATATGAACAAACAGCATATGCATTTGCATATACAGTAGAAGGAGCATGGAAGTTTATTGAGGCTACAATTCAAATTTAGTTCTGGCCATATACCTGTCAAATTGTTTGGCTTATACTGAATAGTTTGAAGTTTGAAATGAAGATATGGATAATAACATTGTCAGACTCACAGGCTATAGTCAGTGACTACACAAGAGACCAGTTGCAGGTTCATAATACAACTGCGGTAAAGGGACGGGTATGAGCATGGAACTGTCCATAGTACTGCAATGGAGCAATCAAAACGGGATGCGCCATGACGCGCTAGGCTAGGCCGCATCATTACGCGCATGCAGTGGTCATCTTGACCAAGATGAAAATGTCTACTCAACACATGAAAACAATGACCAGCCATGTCTCCTTGCATAATAACCAATAACTCAACAGCGCAGTGCCTGGTGACCAATTATTTGATTGACGTGAAGGTTGTTTTGTCTCAAAACATATAGGATTGTGAACATTCAACATTCATACAGTTACAGTAGCCTAACCGGGCCTGAATTATGGCATCGATCTAACCCTTTCAAATTACTATTATTATGAACGTGCATGTGGACTATAGGACAAATCGAATCTGTGATTCTCAGAATTTGTCAAGTCTCGTTATTGGTGTTGCATATTTAGGAACGAATGGCCCAATAAAGAAGAAATCAACAACACTCATGCTTTGCGCACAATGTTTGAAAAGATATAGGTGCGCGAAAAAGAAAACACATTTGAAGCACATGCACCGAATAATAGTGGGAATGGGTAACTTAGAAATTAGATATCTCGTCATTATCCACATCGTCACTTCATCGAGCTATAGCCATACCTTTAAAGTCAAGGCACAATATATTGATGACTAGCCTACAAACATGATTAACGGCTATAAGACTCCACCCCCACATCTCAAGGCACGTACCCCACTCGGTCCTTTCATCTGCTATAGCCTACCCTTAACCCTTTTTCCACGGCCATTTGAAAATATATGGCAGTTCTACTGTTTTATAACACATAAAACTGTGCTATAGCTTGATCATTATTTTATGAGAAACCAATTAGCCAATTACGTATAGGCCTATACCTATAGCAATTATCGCTGAGTAGACGCGATAGCCATGCCAATTTAAAGAAAAAAGGAAAATAGCTGCCAGCGGAAGAATAAGCTTTAGCTTCATTTCATATAAACGGATACAAAACAATGGGGAAGCTGCCCTGTCTCCTACATAATTGTCACAATAGTTTTTCATTACACCTTTCTTTCTTTGAGAATTGCTACATCTATAGAAAATAGTTTATAGGTTGATAAGACTAACCTGTGTTTGTGGCTTCGATCCGTTCACAAACTGATTTGAAGATCTGTTGTACTCCTTGAAAGCTTCAGCTGGAACTGATAATAAAAGTAAACCTTGGCGACTGGACAGCTGCACAGATTCCGCCCCGTTCTCCGAGGTGCAATCTGTGACTGCTTAACTGAGGAGTGCCCCTCACTGTTTTCTAGACATCTGTCGTTATCACAATCTACCCTAACCTACTACGGCTCTGTCCACAATCTATACCCTCCCATCCTTTAAACTCCTCCTTTCCTGCACACCCACTACCATTACAAGCACATGTTTCTCAAGAAGAAAATTGGGCCTTTATTGAACAGACTACCTCATGTTTGCTGCTCTTAAAAAAAAGAAAAGAAAATTAGCCTACTGTTCAGTTATTCTACTATAATAACAAACATCCATCAACAACTATAGCAAACAAAAGGGGCACAAAATAGACCTAGAAAAAAAACAACTATGTAACTTGCAAGGGAAAAACAACAACCTTACACCGTGCACAATAAAGGAAGTATATGTGCATTATTATAAATATTTTTGAGGGGCACTAGCCCTTTCTATGTCCAGCTTTTAGTGTGTGTAAACACAAACTTTGTCCTAACACAAACATTAAATGCCATTGACAATGAATGGACAATTTTGAGTGTTTTGCGTAACACAAACATTGAAGATGAAGGTGAGGACGCAAATTGGCCAGAATGAGATGATGATGTACGATGATAAGAGCGCCCCTCACTTTACACAAGTGTGATTTAGGCTACTTTCTTTTAGGCCAACATACAATTGAAAATAACATGTACAGAATAAACAATATTGGATCTCAGGATAAGAAATGTAACCTATAGCTACTGCAACAACTGTTACATAAGTCAGAACCTGAACCATGGGCTTCTGGGATAGTAGGTCAATATAATACTGTGGCTTAGAGCTTACTTGAGAACAGGTTGTCTGAAGCACGTATGCTTTAGGCAATGTTTGGCTACATAATGTACTGTTCTGTAAGTCATTGTTTAAAGTGCAAGGCACGAAGAACGCCAGAGGGTCCGTATTCTCAAATTAAATAGGCATTGCACATTGGTGCAATATGCCTTCTGTGTGTTAATGGGAGCAGGACAATGTGGTAGGGGTTGCGGCAAGATGAAATTTTACATCTCACTCCTTAGGTGAACATGCACATTGCCCATTTAATAGTAAAGCACACTGCTAAATGCAGATGATACCTGAAAAAACACCATACAGTAAAGCTTTGCATGTTTGCTCAGAAGACAGACTACTGCTACTGCTTACATACAATGTATACTTTCACTGACCTGAATTTCAGAGCCAACTTGACAGCAAGGATAAACCACCCCACAAGTCTTTCCAGCCTTCCTGGAAAACAAAAATAATTTCACTTTCGTCTTCAATGTTTGTGTTTACACAGACCCTCAAAGATTTTGCAGGAATGCACTGACTGAAACAGGTTTCTCTTAAAGCAAAACAAAATCACAATGGCACTGGTATTTGACTAATATAGTATAACATACCGTATCCTGTTTATTATCGATTTATTCAACACCATTTGGAATGCAGAGTCAATATTATATTATTATATTTAGCATAATTTAAATTGAGGACAGTTTGATAATTAGATAATTAGATCATAGATAATTTATATATATGAAATATGAATATATGAATATATATTAAATATGAGAGACAAGGTTGCAGGCTATATAGCATGGTAATTCTAAATTTTAGGAAGCAAATTTGGAAACGAGACAGTTCTGTTTTTTTACTGTTCTAGCCTACTTCAGCAGTTGTTTTTTCCACACTTTACCTTATGAACTTCCTATACTCTTCAACCAACCAACTTATAACGTTTTAGTTGTTCTAACCAAATCTTTAAACATATCGGCACAATCAAGCTGAGCTGTCTTGGGAGAAACAAGACTATAAGAAAGCAGTATCATCATTACTGATGGGACAGCGCCCTCTTCTGTTAGACCTTACAGCCAGCAGGGTGTAGTACAGATCTAGATCATAACCACACAACAAACAGCAGTAGATCAAGTTTTACAATTAATTATATATTTTATATAACAAATCTGTAAATGCTTTGGACTGCTAATATAGATTAAAAGTATATTGTCTTGTGCATTTGAGAATATGAAATGTTAACTTGAACCTTTGGAATAGAGGTGTGCATAGACTGCATATACTACCAAAGAAACATGCATTACATGTCAAGAAAAACAACTCCACCATTAGAATTTGATTCGTTGAATTTCAGACATGCACTTCAATGTCTACTACAGGCCTGCACTTGAAGCCATGGTTCATTGAGCAGGCAGATCTAGTTTCTGTTAAGGGTTGGCGAATAAGAAAATATATGTTCTCAAGTTGTTTTGTTTCCCCTGCTGGCAGGGGAACTCTGCTGTGATAAAAAGGAGTGGTGAGGTCAAGTTTCACATGATCCAAGAGCTCTGGCATGTGGTCCCAGTGGTAAAACCACTAAAGCCAACCAATCTACTTCACAAAGGTGGAGGACCCACAGCTATATTGGAATGCCCGGGGGAAATCCCTAAAGGCATAATGTAAATGTTTAAAGCCCATAACAATCACAACCAACACCTGGTGAGGAAGAATAGGGCACAATATGGATAATGCATGGTTGTGCTTAACTGACAACTGTTGAAAATTTGTGGGCGAAGGGAGCAAACAATGTGATTCAGCCAAACAATGCTTGTGCATGATACATTTTGGCCTATATACTAGTAAAAAATCACAACTGTGTGAAGTGAGGGGCGCTAATATATTAAAGTCTAACTCATGATTAGGTGATGTAATGGTTATGTAAAACAAACGGTGACAAAACAAACATTAGTCAGACAGTAAGGATACAAAAATATAACACACACACACACACACACACACACACACACACACACACACACACACACACACACACACACACACACACACACACACACACACACACACACACACACACACACACACACACACACACACACACACACACACACACACACACACACACACACACACACACACACACACACTACATTTGAGCATATAGCACCATCTACTGGAGATCTATTACAACAGCCACTTTTTAAGAGCTGTTCGTGCTTAGAGAGGCACTTACTATACCTGAATCTGTTAGCCATGAGGTTTTACATTTACATGATGGAACAAAGTCTGTTTCACCCATCAGTTGAAAAAGGTGCCTTCAACACCATTGAGTCAGATCTGCTGGTGGAGAAACTTGCATCGCAGCAATGCAGGTGGACCATGGCTTGGGTCACTGACTACCTCACAGACAGACCACAGCACGTAAGGCTCTTGTGGGCTGGTGTGCAGTCCAACACGGGTACTCCCGAGGGGACTGCTGTCAACTTTCCTGTTCACTGCCGTGCCTATATCTATGACTTCCACTACAATTCAGAGTGATGCCACCTGGACACCTACCTCCACAAGTTGTCATCGTCAGAAGCATCACAAATGACAACACAAGTGAGCATGATATGACGAGATAGTAAAGGGACTTTGTGAGGTGGAGTGAGGTGAACTACCTGCGGCTCAACGCCAGTAAGACCAAGGAAATGGTCATGGACTAATCTTAGCCAATCAGGATGGGATATGAAAAATTGAATGCAGATCCGTCTTGATCACATGACTATAGATATGTGTACCGATTTGCGTGATGTTTGGACAAAATCTGTAGGATACAGTATATTAAAAAAATTATGTTTTGCAAAACTTGGCCTCCTGGTGGTGCTGAGGCTGATGCAGGGTATCAGTTTTTCCTTGGCCTCTAGGGAGTGTGTATGCAAAGTTTCACACCGATCGGTCCAGTTATAGATAAAACCTGAATCAGCCTGTTATAGTGCCACTGTGCCACCATGAGGCCGATTTGAAAAATGTAGGGTGGCATTTTATACTTGGCCTAGGGGGAATGCGCATGCAAAGTTTCACTGCAATCTGACACTACATTCACCTCCTGAACACTTTGGAAGTCAGTCTTAGCCAAATATGAGGATGGAATATGAAAGATCACGCCCGTGTGAAGTGAGGGGCGGTCTTATCAGCGTACGTCATCATGACGTGAAATAGTCACTTATTCGTACCTATTTGCTCAGACACTATGACGTAAAATTCATTGTCAATGGGAATTTATTGTTTGTGTAGGACAAAAATACCGATTTGCTCGTCCACATATGACGTAAATTCTCCATTCATTGTCAATGGGAATTTAATGTTTGTGTAGGACGGACATCTACACTAATAGCTGAATATAGGAGGGGCTAGCGCCCCTGAAATATCTGGCAGATTTGTGTGATGTTTGGACATAATCTGTAGAAGTAATGATGTTTAGCGAAAATCGTCCTGCTGCCCACAGTCGGACGGATGGACGGACGAACACACAAACAGGGCACAGACAGGGTGAATACATAGTCTCAGCCACGCCTTCGCCCAGGCGGAAACAATAATAATTGTGTTGGTGTTACTAACACGATGATCAGCTATTATTAGTTATTTGTCATACGACAAAGTATACCAATCATTGCCAATCATTCATACAGTATTTGTATTTACATGATATGTATTTGCATGTACAAATCATACCCGTCTGAAGTGAGTGGTGCTGTACGTACTGTACTGTACAAGCCCTCCTCCCTGGCCTGTGTGTGTGTGTGTGTGTGTGTGTGTGTGTGTGTGTGTGTGTGTGTGTGTGTGTGTGTGGCTGCGCAACAGTGACACTTGGTGGTCAACAAACGCTATAACGCTATTTCCGTGCTGGGACACAAACCCAGCCAGCCAGTGGAGGGAATTATTAAAATATTTAGGGTATAAAAACCAATCTAATTAGTAGTACCAAAGTATATTACCACTCAAATTATTATTAAAGTATTTACCTTATATATAGGGAATAAAACAGGTAATCATAAGGGGGAAAAAGGATATGTAATCATATAATGTGCGACTAAATAGTAACAGGCCTCACTAAAGCTAAAATCATGGAATTAGTAAATATTTATTGAAGTAGAGAGTATAAAGTACACAGAGGCATCTTTCTCCCGACGCGTGCACGCTCGTGCATGCACACACTCTCTCTCTCTCTCAGGTCCCACAAAGCAGGTCAACCTGACCTCTAGACAGGACTGTGCAAACAATGAGATGGCAGGATGGTTGGGGAAACGTACACACACACATAAGGGAGGGTGGTACTCAGGGTACAGGGTTCACACACCACACACACACACACACACACACACACACACACACACACACAAACTGGTTGATTTAAGTAAGAGTACAATGACTGACTGGAACATTTAAGAAAGCTCAAATACACACACATAAAGATGATCTCATAATGACTGGCACATTTAATTGAACACATCACATCACACCCACGCACCCAGGGAGCAGAGTCCGGAAGAAAGGACCAACGCGACACTTCAAAGAAGGGGGATGGCCAAGAGCACCCCCTGAAGAAAATGAACTATTCTGATTGGCTATATTCACAAATTGGAACTATTAAATATTTCTGTCGGCCCATGGAATCGTTACTCTCTCATGCTGTAGGAGGGAGTCCAGAGGTCTACTGGTGGTTTGATCGGTGACTTCTGTCGGTAACATTGATTGTATATCCATATTTGATTCATTATGATTGTAATAGGCTCAATTTATATTGTTGTAGACATGGGAACAAACATAAGTGTACATTAGTTAATAGGGCTTTGATTATTAAAACTTATAGATAATTATAACTATTTGTTGTGTATTCATTCCAGAGGTTGGCACAAGTTTTGGACATAATCATGCAAAACGAACGCGTATTGATCTGGTTTTCTGTACCTCCTTGGAGGTTAAAGGTGAAAGGCCAGAGGTTAAAATCTTCTCCACCAGCCAGCCAGCCAGCCAGCCAGCCAGCCAGCCAGCCAGGGACACATATTATTGCTGTGCATTGGAGTGGCTGCACCACTCAAAAATATACTTGACAGTTCTTAGTCAGACAGCTATATACCGGTAGGACGCTACTGAATTGGCCCTCTAGTGTATTTGACCTGTATACATTTGTGGTAAGTACATTGGCCTCGAAGCCTCAGGCACTCCAGGGGCCCCTCGGTACTGGACCTCATGGTTTATTGTTTTTTTATATAGGCCTATCAACTGACATGGTCAATGTTAAATACAGATTATGATGGAATTAGAATGTTGGCATTCAAATGTATAAACAACACCAAGATTGTTGGCCAGCCCAAGACAGTCTGAACTAGAAAAAGTGCCCTACTGGGCACAGGTCTCCACCAGGATGAGCAGATGTGAAGAATTCCAGGCAAAGGTTTTTCCTTGGCCTCTAGGGAGTTGGCATACAAAGTTATCCACAGATCCGTGCAGTTAGAGGTAAAAACACTTTTCGGCCAGTTATAGCGCCACCTTGAGGCTGAGTTGAAATTGTTCATGTGGCATTTCGTCCTCTGCCTAGTGGGAATGTGGGTGCACAATTTCACGGAAATCACGTGATGTGTTCATGATTTGCAGCATTTTGTTTGAAACTGAGCACTCCTGTGAACTTTGGAAGCCAATCTTAACCAATCAGGATGGAGTCTGAGAAATCTGAAAGACCGGTTTCGTTGAATGGCTCTAGAGAGACTGTGTACCAATTTGCGTGATGTTTGGACAAAATCTGTAGGTGTACTGTGCAAAAACTTGTTTTGCACAAAGCGGCCTCCTGGTGGCGCTATAACAGGCCGTTCTGGAAATCTGAAAGACCGGTTTCGTTGAATGGCTCTAGAGAGACTGTGTACCAATTTGCGTGATGTTTGGACAAAATCTGTAGGTGTACTGTGCAAAAACTTGTTTTGCACAAAGCGGCCTCCTGGTGGCGCTATAACAGGCTGTTCTGGAAAGTTTGGGGCAGAGGTTCATCGTTGGCATCCAGGGAGTGTGTGTGCAAAATATGGCATCGACCGGGTTAACGGTGGCCGAGATTAGCTGTTCACGGACACACGGACACACACACGGACGGACGGAGTGCAAAACATACTCTCCCCACATGCCTTCGGCCTGGTGGAGACAACAATCACTCTATATTTTGGCCTATGTAGTATGTAGCCCTAAAAAAACAACTAATGTAGGTTCATTGTCACTACTGTAGTGTACATAGTCTTTCATTAGAAGCAATACATTTACATTAGGCTACTCAGTACTTACCCATTGTTGTACTTTGCTGGATGGCAGCTCTTGGTGTCTTTGGCAGTGTCCTCACTGTCCTGCTAGTCTCATTCTGATGGCAGCTCTTGGTGTCTTTGGCAGTGTTCTCACTGTCCTGCTAGTCTCATTCTGATGGCAGCTCTTGGTGTCTATGGCAGTGTCCTCACTGTCCTGCTAGTCTAATTCTGATGGCTGCTATTTTCTGGCTCACCCTTGGCAGGTTCTTGTTAAATGTGAGATTGGAGACACAAAATATGCCATGTGCGTGATATTGCAGGATGTAAAAGTGGGGCCAGGGGACCCCATATAGCTGCTATAGGGCCCCCAGTTCCATGAGTGTGAACTCTCTAACGCACTGGACCATGGGCTAGAACTCTAAGGCTAGAACAGCCTCAACTGGCCTGGGCCGTGGCTCAGTGGACCAGGCACCTTGGCTGGTAATCCAGTCTGGCAGTGTGCCGTGGGTTCGACAACTTCGACTCCCGATTCCTACAGTCTTTACTGCATGTCATCCCCCCATCTCTCTCCCCATTTCCTGTCAGCCTACTGTCTGTCCCTCCATAAAAAATATAAAATAAAGGCAAAAGTCACTAAAAAGTCCCTCACTTCACTATCTTGTCATGCTCTCGAGTCATTGCTCACTCGTGTTGTCATTTGTGTTTGTGATGCTGCTCAGCTGCTGACGATGACAACTTTATTAGAGTCCCCCAGCCAAATGTAACCACTTAAACTTAGTATTTTATACTATGTCTATTCAAAGGTCATTTTTGCATAATTTATATTTAACAAATCTTCTCTTAAGGGGGACCTTGGTACACAATATTTTCAGGGTGCTTTCTTTGACAGAAAAGTTTGAGAACCTCTACTGAGTCTGACGTGATCCCGCAGGAAAGGAAGGGAGGAGGTCCATAGGGGCGCCCTAGTAGGGCCTTGTCTTTGTGGTTGCTAGAGAGAGAGAGAGAAAGAGAGAAGATGGCTCCCGTTCTGGAGAAACAGCTCCTGGGCGCAGCCGGCTCAGGCGACAATAACAACGAAGACGAGGAAGGACAAAGCCTTTGGTAAGTTGGAATAATTTTCTTACAGCCTCCGTGCCTTCTTCCAACAAGCCACAACGACAAGCCTCACTTTATCACTGTGCTTTATCGCTACTACTACTACCCGCTGCTTTCCAGCACAAACCCGGCGAAGCAGTAGCATTTAGCTTGTCCGCTAACATTAGCCAACCCGACCCATCCGTTTGTGACTACATGCCAGGCTAACGCTAACCACTAGCGAGTTCCCCATAACATCAGCTGTTGTGTGTAACGTTATTGACATTTAACTAGTGGGATGGTGATCATTCGTAAGATCACCAGACGCCATATCTTTACATTTTAATAATCTGTCCAAGCTGCTGGACAGTAGTTATTACCGTTATATTGCATATGTGTCTACTGGTCTGGCACCAAGCTAGCCAACATCACCGAAGGCAGCCGGCGGCGACGTCAACTGCTACTGTAGCTAATGACAGAACCTATTATTTATACTTGGTTGTCAAATGCAATGATTGTTATCAGCGCTTGGGCACCAGGGGTGTTGCACATTCTCTCCATTAAAAAATATATATATTTTAAAGCTATTTCGTTTTAATAGCTCACGCAAAGCGTCCGTTCATTTATATTTAGTCCATTGCTGTGTTTTCTTTGCTGTATTTCCTGTTTTTTTTTTTTTTTTTTTTTTTTTTACTGTTGCCTGGGACCATATATAACTGTCTGGGACTCATCTCACAGTCTCAGATTTAAGCTATTATCTTTTAACTCTGGGGTAAAGATTTGGCGTCCATGATTCTGTGAAATACAATTGGTCTCAATGAGGAATGAATAGGGAGAATGGATGCTATCAATAGTCAGAGCACCTGATTGTCGTGCTAACGCCCAAGAATAGTGTGAGAACTGCTCACTGAGTCACCGTGTTGGCGACTTTGTTGTGTGTTGTCAGTCATGTGTGTCTTTTTCCTATTTTAAATGCTGATTTGGGGATTCATTGCAGGTCATCAATACTGAGTGAGGTCTCAACACGTTCAAGTTCAAAGTTGCCATCTGGAAAAAATATACTCGTGTTTGGTGGGTATAAAATCAGTTGCTACATACTACATACATATGTAGTGTAGAGTCTACACTACATTAAGATAACAGTCCATAGTACCATAGCTAGCTAGTCCTACCATAACATGACAATCTATTAAGATGTTACATTTAATAGGTAATGATTAAATTTTACAATTGTTCCGTTACTTGTAATTATTTTCGCTTATTAATATAATATTGTTAAGAACAGTGTGTGTGCATTATGAGTGCATGGAAGAAAACTGACAGGACCGTCCAATTGTCCCAGGTGAGGATGGATCAGGAAAGACCACGCTCATGGCAAAGCTTCAAGGAACGGAACACAACAAGAAAGGGAGAGGGTTGGAGTACCTCTACCTGAATGTCCACGATGAGGACATAGATGGTGAGTTTGTCTGCTTTTCTCTTTTAGTAAATTATTACATAAATGCCTAATTTCAGCTAAGTATTTGAAGGCATGAACAAATTATTAAATGCATGGCCTGTTCAAGCCTATTTTCATTATAGGTACCAGTCACTGTCAGACATTTATTTGTATATTTAAATGTATGCCTGTTTTTGCAATTTAGCAGAAAAGTTAACTTTTAACTTAATCATCAACTAATATTTCATGATTGTGACAGCCCTATTTGTGACTACTTCTCTGCAGACCTTACCCGCTGTAATGTATGGATCCTGGATGGAGACCTGTACTATAAAGGCCTGCTTAAATTTGCCGTATCGGCTGAGTCACTCGGTGACTGCCTGGCCGTGTTTGTTGTGGATATGTCACGACCATGGACCATTATGGAGTCACTACAGAAATGGGCTAGCGTGCTACGTGATCACGTGGACAAGCTCAGGATCCCTCCTGAACAGATGAGAGAAATGGAACAGAAAAGTACGTAAATGAGTGACTTAATTTATGGGCATCTGAATCACTGTGCAGCTGAGGGTGTACTAAATGATATTCAATCAATGGATATGGGAGTCAAAAATGGGAAATTTAAGGGGAAACATAGACCAACTCTCACTTGACTTTTTGCTTATAAAGCAGGTTTTGTTTAAATCAACAGGTAACTTGTTTCTAGCTGGTCTCAGTGAGTGGCTAGGATAGTTGGTGTCGTGACCTGGTGGACAGTGGTGGTGATGGGTGGCTGTGTGTGTTATAATAACTAATCATTTTACTAATGAGGCCGGAAATTGGTGCTGTGATTGGACGGCAAACTGACCATGAATGGCGCTGAAATTACCATCAGAAAAATTACCATCTATGGTGCTGAAAGTAGTTTAATGTATCTAGGTTTTACTGACAGAGGAAAGACGATAAAGGACAGAACCTGGATCCTCCTTCACTACTCGCAATGCACCAAATTTGCCACATTCAGCAAAAAAGAAAAAGATATCGTCATATCACCAAATGGGTATGGACTAGTATACATAATAAATGGAGTCCCACTCCCAACACTGCCTTCCTCCTCATACAAAAGGAAGGAAAGCTTAGTCACTGCATAGCACAGGCAAGCATACAGTATAACATTTCACATGGTCATGGACTTCTAGGTCATCGTTAGCGAGGCCCATGATGCTCAGCTGTGTTTTTTGACTAGAGGCTATTTCTAGAGCTCAATACTTGTGATACATTCAGATGCTGTGATTCTTTTAATTTTTAGACATGACCATATCTGTCTTGAACTGTTCCTTTGTACCCAGAAATCTTCTTTTTCTTGAAACAAGTTGGTTTAGCCTGCAGGGTTTTTTTTCTCTCTCTCTCTCTCGCTTCTTTTTACACCAGGCTTGTCTTTCTCCAAAGGTTACTTGCTGTGACTTTTCTGCTTATGTAACACTTCCATGTTTTGTTATGGCAGATAGATCACAGAGTGGTAATGTGTATTTCCGTGGTAGTGGAAATATCTGAGTTTGTTGTTGGTAAATGTCCATATTGTATAGTCTATGGATTTTACACTGTAAAATTCTGTGTTTATAAATGTAACTCTTGAGTGTATAAATGGAACTGTTCACCTGGGCTCTGAGTGATGTGCAAAAGAGTAAAGGGAAGTACGTTGGTACATGTCAAAAGTGAAACAAATTTGAGCTTACTAAGCTTGGAAGGTACATTTATATTTGTAGTCTCTCTTTCCTTACAACTGGAGACAAGCTTACTTGACTCCACCCATGGTCAGGCTTTTGCAAGAGCATGTCATCCAGATAGGGCATTTACAGCATGTCAGATATGATGTCATCACTGGCACTGCACAATGGTGCACATAGCAGATTGGTCATACCAATCCAGAGAGTGTATTTGTTGCGCATGGTCAGAGTCTAAGAGGTGTGTGGTCAGTGTGTGTGTGTGTGTGTGCGCGCATTGCTTTTGTTCAGTCAGTCTTGCAGGCCTCTTGCATCATGGTTCCCTCCCCTCTTGACAGTAGCGTCAGGGAAAGGAAGGGACGTAAGCCCTGAATTCATTCAGTGGGCTGGATGTTGTTCTGACTCCAGACCTGTAACTGGAGCAGGCTGTCTCAAGTCAGAATACTTGATCAACCATTTGCTGGATCACACTTTACATAAATCACATGAGGAGATTGTTGATTTACCAATTTGTGACAAAAAGGAATTCTGTTGGTGGCCCTTGTATGTGGAAAATAAGTGTTGGCTTTTTTTCTGGTTTGTTTAGACTTCTTTAGACTTGAAGTCCATTTCTTTAAAATCAATGAAAAAAGTTGCTATGTCAAGTCAGGCATATTGTATGTCTCTATGGTAAACATTAGTCATGGTTGGTCATTCATAAAGCTTAAATGAACTAATAACTTGATATGAGTCAGAATAAAATGAATAGCTTTCCCCCATGCTGAAACTCAAATCTACTGCTACAATGCTTAAACAGTCCATTCACATTGTAGAACAAGCACGTTATATTTGCACTGTTGCTTTGCTTTGCTCAGACTACTATCAGATGTACTGAGCTGATGGAGCTATGTTGTAAAATAAAAATAAGTCCTACTACTTGCGGAACTAACTGGCTTTATGCTTACCTTATAACGTCTTAACTAAGACCACTAATGACATGTTTAGTAGCCTAAAACATTTTCTTGTTTTTCAATAATGGGACTTCATTATGTATTAACTGGAATATGTCTATCTTTAAAAATGTATCTCTGGCCGTGTTATGTAAGAAAAGTACATTATAGGCTTTGACTTCTCAACAGTGTAATCTGTAGTATGTGGCCTGAAAGAAGAAAAACAAATCCCCAGTTATAGAGGCTTGCTGTGGTCTAGCAAAATGTTCACACAACATTCCTAGAGGTCCCAGTAAACCCTAAAGATTCAAGAACATAGTACGTTTATGCAAAACAGGCAAGGTGTACTTTAGTTCAAGTAAAGGCAAAAAACAAAACACAAACGATAATATATTATTTTAGCATATATTATTTTAGCATATTAAAATGTGTAAAATGAACAATTGTTCTGAAATCATGCATCTAATTAGGTTAGGAAGGAAGTCAATGTGGAGGGGCACTATTTGTGGGCCATTCATTACACTTTCAATTACCGGTATATAAATCTATCGAGAGGCCAGCTATATAGAGTTTTAGGGCAGCCAGCACCAACAAGGTGCCAGTGTTATGACTGAGTGAGTTACTAATAATTATATAGATAATCATATTAACATATGCAAAGAGTCCTGTTTGAAGATTATTATCAAATCTATTCTGATGCTCTATTCTGATGCTTTTATCGATGTAACCGCCTCCCTCTCAACAATGCTAAACAAACTCGATCTTTGTCCAGCAGTACCTCTTCTAGTGCACACCTTCTCTTCACTGCCATACAACTCAGTACCACTAGCGAATGTGAGTGAATATAAACATGACATAGTATAATTGCAAAAGACTGATATCTAGGTTTTTGGCAGTGATACGGCTAATACTATAAAGCCTTTGCAGAACTATAAATCACTGGCTATGCCATGGTTGACTTGACACTGATAACATAGCTATGGCAACACCTAGACACAGCCGCCTGTGTGAACTCACTGCAATCCGTTCACATGCGTCAAAACACAAAAACACCCTAAAAATATGCGAAAGATTCTAAATGTATATTTGTGTATTGCACTTCTTTGCACGGTCCACCGTATGTTCAGCAGCATTAGATTTGCTTAATCAGGAGGATTCACCCTGAATCAGAGAGGGAATTGTGATCTAATTGCTTACATTTGTCCACTCCCTGGGCCGGTATGTTAAATCCCATGGCGGAGACGTAAACATTTTGTCTCGCACATACTGGTGGTGCAAGGGGGATATCAGGAAGTCATTCTAACTTGTAGGTCACCCATAACGTCATTCCTGACTGAGGAAGTAGGCCATAGCTTCCTGCATCCCAAAACACGGCAACTGACGAGTTGCATCATTCACAAAGCTGATGTAGAACAATGGGAACATATATAAATTTATTTTATTTTTGCTGTTCTGCAGAAGTACTTGTAAAGAAGGGTGGATACACTTTATTAATTTTCATATTGGTGAGAAATCACTGAAATATGGGTAAAGGTATGTATATTGGAAAAAGTACCGGTATGCATTATTTAGAACACAAATTGGAAAATGTCCTTCACGGTGTTTAAAGATTCCACATTACATGTTGTAATAATGTTTGCATAATAACAAATCACAATACCGTAAATGATAAGAGTTTTATCACAACTGACCGGTACATTATCAGTACTATACTTAAACTTTTGCCAAATCCATTTCTGTAATAACAATGATGTGGACAAAATGCTTAAGTAATTAATGCAGACCTAGGGTCAACTGAAATCGGCAACACTGAAAAATATTTATTTTATGGCCTGTCCTGGGTTGGTGTTGTCAGTCATGTCTGTGTATATTGAAGTTATTTACCTGTGCAATCTTGGTTGTTTTGTTGAAATTGTGAATGTCTTTATTCACATGTTCCAGGGTCCCGCGCCAAAAACACAATTAAACCGTTCATCTCAATTATTTGTTTTGTACGACAATTGATTGTCAAGTAAAATGTCATGATAGTGTGACAACACAGTTCTAACTGATGCATTGATGCCTTTCTCTTCCTCTGCTCGTTCACCAGTGTGTAAGGCGTTCCAGGAGTACGCAGAACCAGAGGATGCATCCTCGACCTCCCCACAGAGACGAGGGACGGCAGGAGAGGACGACGACGTTGTTCTGCCTCTGGGAGAAAACACACTCACACACAACCTGGGCATTCCAGTGCTAATAGTTTGCACAAAGGTAATTTAACCTCATTGCTTAAGGACTAGAGATGTTCCCGATACCCTTATCAGCTGCCGATAACTGACTAAACTGCTGGTATCGGCAAGTATGCCAGTGCATGCCAATCCGGTACCATTTCATTTAGAGTAAATTCTTTCCAATGCTTCAGTTGACGTTGCACTACTGTTTTATACTCTGAAAGTACTATTTACATTATTTTACTAATTGCGGTTGCACTTTAACTGTTTATTTATTCCTAGATTTGTTTGCTATGCATTGGTATGGAATCGGTTCTCTGTGTTGACCGATACGCAAGTTGTGGGTATCTGATTTAGATCGAGAAGGAAAAAAATTGCACAATAAATTGTGCAATTTCTTTTTCAAAACCAATTATGGAAGTAGTAAGTACTAGAGTATGTTCACCCTGGGCAGGGTGAACGTGAGACATTAAAGACCGAAATGTGCAAGTCTTGGTGGCTTTTCCAGGTCAGCCCTGATGTTATGTTGTCCACAGTTTGATGCGTTGCTTCTGCCTGCGACGCAGTGTCCTCTTTCTGATGAAAGGCCAGCATTATACTCCCCAGTAAGCCTTCTTGGTAATGGCCAGTGTCGAGGAACACAATGTTGCCATGAGCACAGTTTCACATGGTAGATGATGTGACCACGGAAATGTTCTTTTTCCCTTCTGTTTGTTGCTTGCTCTTCCTCTCTCTCTCCCGTCTTCAATATTCTCTCAGTGGATTTAATTTTTCTCTTGTGGTGGCACTCGTTTATACAGGTCTAGTAGTGCTGCACGATTCTTGCTCAAATGTGAATCTCGATTCTCTTCCACAATAATTGAGATCACGATTCTCATTTTGTCCATGAAAATGTTTGTCTTTAAGTCTGTAGTTGCTGAACTACAGACTAAAATATTCGCAAATATTCTCGTTTTAATATTTGCTACTACCACCAAGTTCTGCTCCAGGAGCCAACTCCTGTGGCTTTAAACAGAAAACATCAAACTGCTTGACTTAAACCTCTCTTGTAGCAAAAACATAAGAAAATGAATTGGACAGCCAACTAGTACTGCACAAATTTAGAAATGAGATCGTAGGTGTATGAAATCTAGGTTGCGATCTTATTTTGATGAATCATGCAGCACTAGAATATAGCAGTTCTCTATAGGCGTTAGTTCCTTTATTTTCCATTGTACAGTAGGTTGATGAATTTAAACACTTTACTGTCTTTGACTATAACCTTTAAACAAACCTAAGTATAATTTTAAATTGTATACATTTTGGTTCATGGATGGATGAAAGTACCTTAGCTGGGGCTAGAAATACAATGTTCACCTCAGAAAAAAGGAGGCACTGATTCAGTTAATTTATGTACTGTATGGGCTGCCTAATGGATGGATGTTGTGCTCTAGAAATGAGGCTTAAAGGTCTATGGAGAATATCAAAGCCTATAAAGATGTTTAAAAAAATGTATCATGAGTGGTGTTGTTGCTATACTGGGCACATGCCACAGATGATGCCACATAATGACAATATAGATAAGATTAGCAGGCTGTGACAATAGACCCAATTCCATAATATTCAGTGAGTGATGTGGTGCATCTCTTTATGTTAATTCCAATTGTTTTGGAAACTTTTGATCAGATCTATAGAGAAGAGTGTAGCAGGACTATTTATATTTGATGACCGTCTCCTGCATATTTAACCAGGCCCTGCTGTCGGGACACGGGCATGTTTAATTTGAGGAAGTGGCTGCTTGGCCCGCCCTGAGTCATGCTCGGCTGACATGGATGTTGTCAGTCGCCTCCCCCTTGTGGTCACCATGGAGAGGTGTGTCGAGAATGCAAGGTTGGGCCCAACTGCTGGCCTGCTGAATTTGAGTGCTGCCTGACAGTACCTGTTATCCTAAAACACAAAATGATGTTGCAAAAAGGAGGTTGATAGGGTGAGAAAGAATACGAGTTGGACCAGATGTGTGTGTGTGTGTGTGTGTGTGTGGGGGGGGGGGGGTCCAGTGATGTGGTTGTATGACAAAGCACGAATATATCAGGAGAACATATAAGTGAGTCTCATCTGTGATGGCTGTATACCCCTTGTCTCTTCTCTTCAGTGTGACGCAGTCAGTGTATTGGAGAAGGAGCATGACTACAGAGAGGAGCACTTTGACTTCATCCAGTCTCACGTCAGGCGATTCTGCTTAAAGTGTATCCTTTCTTCTTGTGTGACCATAACATCTGCCTTGTATCAGTCAAAGTAACCATTTTTAACTAAAAAAACAATGCTTCTGTCTTCCAATCGAATGCCTTGATATTTCTATAAATATCTTGCCACAATCTGATTGACTACTGTGTAACTGTGATTCCTTGTTGAATTAATGTCAATGGAGTCTAACTTCAGGTTGGCCTTTTTCCCCTCTAGTGGCAGGGCTCTAGGGAAGGCAAGTTCACATCTCCTAGTATTGCCATACAATCTGCTGTGCACATTAAAAACCCTTTGATTGCCACCCCTAATAGCAGCTGATTGTGCCTTCTGCCAGCTCTAAACGACATATTTGAATGCCAAAAAAGAAAGTGCTACCATACCATTAGGCAAATGTTTCCTCCTGCATACCTTTTACTCCCAAACATCTTTGTCTCATAGACAAAGATGGTACCACATTATAAGCCGGACAATGCAGTGGAAAAGCAACCGTAATCTTTTTTTCTTTTTTTTTTAGACCATAGTATAAAGGTGATGCATCTTTGCATACAATACCCTAGTGTGCTAAATGGTTACATGTATCTGCCCAGTAAAAGTTGAAACATATCCTCTGTGCCTCCCAGTGACTGTTCTTCAGCTTAACGCCACCTACCAGATGGAGCTGGTCTGATCTACACCTCGGTCAAAGAGGAGAAGAATTTAGGTCTTCTTTACAAATACATAGCTCATAAAGTGTATGACTTTCAGTTCACCTCACCTGCCTTAGTGGTGGAGAAGGATGCAGTGTTCATGTAAGTGAAATCTTTACCAGCTCTGTGCTTCTTGACTCATTTTTTAATTGTCTTCCTATTTTGCCTGTCTTGTCTGACAAGACAAGACATGACGTCAAGATGGCTAAAGATAAGCCAAGGGACGACAATCATGGTTCACCGCTTCACATGTGTTGTGGCCACTTAATGACTTTACTAGTATGTACTGTATTCAGTTGCTGAATCGCAGTTTCTTTTTGGAAACACAATCACTTAATTGAAGTACCGGTATTTCTTATTTTCTTCCCAAATTTAGTCCATCTGGATGGGATAACGAGAAGAAAATTGGGATTTTGCACGAAAACTTTACAACAGTCTCACCCGAGGATCCATTTGAAGACTTCATTATGAAGCCTCCAGTACGAAAGGTAGGAGTGCAAAATTAAAATTCTTCTTGTTGATAACGTATGTAGCATTGATCATTGATGCCATCCTGTTTGCATTCCTCTTTACAGTTGGTGCACGACAAGGAGATAAATGCAGAAGACGAGCAGGTATTCCTGATGAAGCAACAGGTATACGTCATTGTTTACATTAATCACTTCTTGTTTTTTTGTCACCAAGGATGCCTACCATATTTTGAATTCCATTTTGCTGCATTCATACTGACAGCTACAGGCTATTCACTTTCAATGGAAGCCAGCGACATGAAGACACCTGACGTTTGTAGCTGCTACAAAATGTACAAAGCCACAATCCAAGTTGAGCTGGCTTCACCTGCAGCTACATAAGAACCAAGTATTTTTTACACTTAATTTTTATTGATAAAAAGACAAAGACAATACAAAAAAGAAAGAAAAACAAAGCAATGGACAAAAAAAGGAAACATTTTTCATATTACAGGATACATTCATTGAAATCCTCATACATTATCGCTAGGCTGAAAGAAGAGATCCCACTTTTCCCATTTTGTTTTTATAGAACTTATCCTCTTATAGTATGAATGTTAGTTTTTCCTTGACATACAGTTCCTCAGTAATTGCCATCCAATGTTCTTTCGTTGCTGGGTCCTGTTGGCACCAGCGTCGTGTGATCGCTTTTTTACTTGTGTGTTTTAACCATTTCCACTGACCTTTTCTCTTCACTCAATTCTATGCTTTATATTTCCCCACTTGCCTGACGCATACTTGCGCTTGGTATCTTTTGTAGCTGCCAGTGTGAATGCACCATTAACAGCTGTAGTCTTGCATATCAGGAGAGCAGTACAACATCTATGCTGAATTGTAGATACAATTTGTCTATGAATGCACCTTGGAAACGTGTGTTAGCATTCATGCCTCCATTCATTATTCTTTTCGCTTTCTCACTCCATAGTCTCTGTTAGCGAAACAACCAGCCACGCCAACAAGAGGAGCAACAGTAAGTGTCTTCTATGACATTGGTCCTCAAAATTGGGCCTGGGTCCCCTGGGGGTCCATGAGGGGGTTCCAGGAGGTGCCCAGCTAAAAAAGGGACCTTTGACTGATTGTACTTTTCGGCTATATTTCACAATGTGACGAGTTATGAGCTTGTAGATTCATAGTTATCTTCTCTTGTGGTGGTCCCTGGCACGACGTCTTTTCAGTCTGCTACCAAAAGAATATCAATTTGGGGTTCCTTGACATGAAAATGTTATACCACCTTTTGTTTTCTTCCACATCCTATTTATCCAACCTTTTATTTTTCTTTACGAATGCTGACTTACTTTGTATTTGATGGCTTTATTTATTTGATTGGCTATGAACATGCTATAATTTCTACATAATGTTTGTGCATTTGATATCGTTGGTGTTGGGCAGAAACCTTGTATTTCTCTTTTTTTCTTCCATAAATTAATGCCTTATATTTTATACTATATCATATGACAGTATTAAGAATAGCCAACAGATTGGAGCTTGTACTCCAATTTACAAGCTGACAACACGTCACTTGTAGATCTTGTAGATCTGCTATTTCACCAGTAATGACCTACAGTAACCCCAAAATAGAAAAGACCAAAAAAACAAAACAAGAGCTTGTGAGTTGTGACTAAATCAGAAATGAATCCATTGAAACACCTGTTATTCTTTCCATTTCCTGGAAAAGTAATTGTTTTGGACATACAGTACAAGGTTTCTACCCGACTGCGCTCATACTCCGTCACGGTTTTTGAGCCTTCTGTGTGTGTGTGTGTGTGTGTTTTGCAGGAGTCTCCAGGACGGCCGGCCTCAAGTTCACCCAGACCCTCCCCTCGTGCAGGTCAGCCTAATGTGACTGGTAGCTCACCAATGACGGCAGTCAAAAAGCCTGACCCCAACATGAAGGGTAAGCATTTTGATTTAACTGGTGTGTGAGTAGGGCTGTTACGGTCGTGATATTTTAGTGGGCGATAATTGTTGTGCTATTTATTTATATATTTGCATTAAACACTGAAACGATTAAAAAAGTTTGTTGCATTGAACCCTGGAACATATTATAAATCAAAATTTATTTGTTTGACTTTTAGGCTTTGTAAACAAAATGGATACAAAATGCAAAGAAATTACCAAAAAACAGCTATTTAATCATTTTATACTTTTCAACAGATGAATTTATATAGATGAATGGAAACAGTTCTGATGATTATGCGAAATAATTATGATTGTGGCAGTCCTAGTTGTGAGTCAAAATGTCCTAATTGAAGGTGTTATAGTAAAGCTTCTACCCTGGTTGTTGCTTCTGTATTGTTGAATTCACATCTCTATCTCTGAGTAAGGTCGCATTCACACCTCTACTTCGGTAGACTCTATGCGAATGGGGGGGGTGGAGTTGCGTCATTCTTGCATTTTTAATTCACTGCGTGTGCGTTCACACTGCGCTCAACCGCAGCAGGGAACTGTATCAATGTGTTCAATTCATAAACTACACAGTGAAATCTATGGTGTTAAAATTATACTTGTAGTAATAGTTAGGACGTAAAGTGAGGGTAACGTGGATACAGTGTGTCGTCGGAGAGACGGGGACTGTCTGCATGCTGTTCTTTTGGGCACATTGCGGAGGCACAGCGGCCGGAGACGGGAGCGCAAAATGATTCAGAGTTATCCGACGTTTACAATATGCACTGTATACTAGGCTATACTCTCATAGACGATCCGAACATCATATAAAATGAATATGCATATGCCATGTTGGCTACAGTTTAGGCCATGCTGAGCTATGTGTTTAATTTTGAGGTAGGCTATTTATATTTAAACAAGTTGAAGAAAGTCCCCACTCAAATCCCCACACATAGTGGCAGCGCTTCATGTTCACGCACAGACAGAATATTTTGTACACTGCAGTGTTTGTGTGTTTCCTTGAGAAATTGATTTAATGTGCTTGTCTGACCATATTTCAATGAGGGCTTCGGTCTCATTCGACCACGTCTATCCACGGTAACAGGACATCTTTGTTGTGGGTCAAATATGGCCTTTTTCCGTCTCCATCTGTGTTTACTCCTCATACTCCTCACGTTTCATTGCCTTTATTTGATGCGGATTGCATTCACACCTGCAGTGAATCGAAGTCCTTGGAAACGAAGCGAAACCCCCCTCTTTTTTTGGCGAACTAGAATGCGATTGTTTAATCCGCACCAGAATTCTAATGAGCCTTCACAGCTGCCAAACAAAGTGCACTTTCCGACAACAAAGCAGCAGGATTAGTTTTAATCGCAGTAAAGCATTCTGTTGTGAATGCCACCTAAAAATAACTTGTAACAGGATAAGCATTTCTCCATGGCTACCTCCATTAAAATGATTCTCTAAACAATGGATTCCTCCATAGCGTTCCGGATGAGCCTCGTCTGTCACTAATCAATGTAGGCCAGTTTCCACTTGTAGACTAGTGTTCTTGAAATAGATTTCATTGGTCAAGGTGTTTTGTTGTCCATTTGCTTTCATTTTGTTTTGCAGATGTGTATCTTCTATGTTGGCATCAGGTTTCAAGGAAGGCCCACCATATAGATTTGAAAATGGTTTAAGCATGCCACTGCACCACCAGTGGATAAGCATTTAGATATGCTTTAAGACTTGGACTTGATGTTAGATTTAAGTTCATGCCTCATTACCTGAGCTGTGTGACTATGGTTGTCTATATGTAGGTTAGTATATTATGTCACTTTGACCATAAGCATGTCCACCAGAGGTCACTGTGGCTCAATTATGCAAACCTCTAGGTAGGTAGCAGGGGGGCAGTCAGACAGATATTTTGTGAAGCCACTAAGGAAATCGTGATTTCCTGAAAATTCATATAATGGCCTGTTGTGGCGCTGTCATTGGGCTCAAAAAACCCCATAGCTCCATAGAGATCCATGTATTTGGGCCCAACTTCACCTAGACTATTACCTTAATAAACATGGTCATGAATACTTTCTGCTTCCAGTCACTAGTTTAAAGTCTCATTTCTAATGTCATAATATTATTTTTGAAAATTATGGTCCCATTTATTTAAAAAAGTCGCGTATGTTCTGAGGGGCGTGGCTACCGTTAGTCTATGAACGGGATCCCCCACCTACTCGAGTCAAAATAACGGATCTAGAAAGATGCCGATTTACAATTCAAGGACTGACAGGCTTCATTTTACGTCCCTATCAGACCCGGAGAACGCTTTGTCCATATTTCTTTTACAGTCTATGGTAGGTGCATTGATGAAACCACAACCTCTTTGTAAAGAATCCATATGAAGCCCAGGCCGTAGCGTAACGGTCTGGGCACCGGACTGGTAATCCAGTCGCAGTGTGCCGCGGGTTCGACTCCCGGACCCGACACGGCCTTTACTGCATGTCATCCCCCCATCTCGCTCCCGTTTCCTGTCAGCCTACTGTCTGTCCCTTCAAAAATCAATAAAAAGGCGTAAGCCGCAAAAAAAAATATCTTAAAAAAAAAGAAAGAATCCATATGAAGATAGTCAACATGTTGATCAAGTTTTCATTCAGGCTGTAGTCACGTTTAATATTTGACATTTATTTTGGACACAAATGCTGTTTCTTCCCCAGGGGCAGCTGCCAACGAGGGAGTGCTGGCTAACTTCTTCAACAGCCTGTTGAGTAAAAAGACCGGAGCTCCTGGGAGCCCTGGGACGGGAACTGGAGTGCAAGGGTCCGCCAAGAAAACAGGTACAGATCCTGATCCCTCCAGACACTGTTAACATGACTTCCTTGCTATATCCTCACCCTCTTCCCTGCAGGTTACCATTTTGTCCATGGCCATCCGTCAACACGGTCAAAATCGTAAGAAAGACTGTCAGGCTACCCTCGTTGGTGATCCCTGTCCTGTTGTTTTAGATCCATGTCAGGACCTGGGTGTAATTTAGTTGATTGAAAAAGAAGATAGGAATTATGTACACGGTCTGTTTTTGTTTTTATGGTGGGCCTTGGACCATGCTGTTGTCTGGAGATTTCTCCCCACAGTAAGAAAAAGTAAAAAAAGAAGAAAGGGAAGCATTTTCCTCTTATGACACCTGGATGAACTTGGGGAAAGGCCTGTATGCACGAGAACCTCCATGCTCATGTCATGTGACTGCAGAGACATGTCCCAAATGCCACGCAGAAAAAATGTCAAGTTGCCTACAAATGCACGTGCCATCTCACTGCCAGCTTCTGCTCATCACGCAGTTCTAACCGATTAATTAACCTGATGTTTATCAAACTGTTGCTCGGGTAAACCTCAGCTGTTCAAAAATATTTCTGGTACTCATTAAAATCCTCTGTTGATGTATCCATTTGTAGCTCCATCCGAGGATGTACAAATGTGCAGAACATTTGTACACTCTCTCTGAGTTAAATGACCACAGAGGGTTTTATTGTGTATGGAGAAAATATGTGAAACATCTGGGGGGCTCCCGGTGAATGGATGAGGGGAAACGCTGCATTAACTTGTCTCATTGTCTGCACTCCACTGACGTTCTTTTGTTCCAGCCTTGGGCAGAGTCGCCATATCTGTAAAAACCATGTTGAAAGGATAATGCATGAAAACACATTCCCCTTGTCCTCTGATTGGTTTTGCATGTGCGTTAACCATGGCAGTGTGCCGCTGGTGGCCCAGCATGGGACCATACCCCCCCCCCCCCCACCCCAATCCTCCATCCATCCGCTAGCTGGCTCTTTTTTTTAATTCATTGACATACACACACAGAAGCTACAGGAGATTACTTTCTGGCTTTTTTGTCTCCTATCTTTCCCAAGGGCAGAAGCCGGGTTCGACTGATGTTCAAGCTGAGCTGGACAGGATGACCCGCAAACCGGACTCCATGGTTTCAGATAACAACGTACCACCAACACCACCAATGGAGAACGAAGCTTGAAGGCAACAAAACAAAATAAAAACAGCTTGCATCGTCCCACTGCATTAATACTCTGGAAAAATACACCAACATTTACATGACAAACTTTACAAAACAACTTAAAATTGACCAAACTCCCAGTGTCAGCCGAGACAGTGGCTTAGCCAAAATGAGTTTCAGATGCTATCAGATATTTTGGGTGGTTTTCTTTTTCCTTTTCAGGGAGATTGATGATTGGGGGGAGGGGTGGGGGGGGTAGGAGATAAAAGAGATGTGTATGAGATTTTGGGTGTTGAGGAATTTGCTTCGGTTTCAGTCTTCAACTGTAAATGTTGTGCGAGGGCTGTCAGTTTAAGGTAATGTACACACACTCCCTGGAAGCCAGCCAAATGCTCTTGGCTGCAGGCCCCCCCACCCCCCGATCACTGGGGTAAAATACTCAACCCCTCATGTTCCTAAAGAGTGGAAACATACTGCTCCTGTGGCCTCTTGTTCAGCTAATCTCATGGAAGGAAATTGGTTGCGATTTGAAAGATATTTAAACTAAATATATTCAACAAGGAAGATAATGAAAATACTTGCAAGCATAGTATGCTTTTAAAAAATGTTGAATATGATACTGATGTATTTATACAAAAATAATACTTTATTTTATTTTTCTCAGCACCACTTACTCGTTCGAAGAAACATTATCACGTAACTTAAAATACCACTCATGTCATGACACTAATATGACAAATCCAGATAGCTGATAGCATACAATGTTGTCTGCCCCTTAAATGTGGGCCTTAGTCATCCTGTAGGATTCTGTAAATATACAATGCAAAATTTGCTATTCAAGCTTTGGTTAGATTTTTTTTGTACAAAATGCAATTGTATCCAAATTACTAAGAAATGGTCTCTGACTCAAGGCTGGCTGGGATTTGACAGGCATACGGTTTGCAACAGAAGCTCTTCTTTTGGCTACAGGTGTTTGTGTATATGTTTGGGGAGGGGGTTGGGCAGCATCTTTTCCTACTATAACTCCCAAGTGCCTGGCACAGTTTGCTGTTTGTGTCATAGTAGAGGTGCTTGTCTACTTCAAGAGGAAATGCACTGTAGCACCAACAGTTTGTGTTTGTCATTCAAGTAATTTATTTTGTTTTACTTTACTCTTCTTTTTTTGTACAACAAGCCTGTGGTCTTTGTACTTTTTCCAGAAAGGAACATTTCTGTGGCCTATATGACAATGTTCAATTGAGCAATAGTGAATGCCTTTCTTTATGTGAACTGTAAAGATATCTGGAAGTAACCACAATTATAGAGCATTTGCGTCCCCCAGATGAACACTTTTTGTGGCCAACCCATATGGAAATCAGTTTTACGGTTTAAACAAATTGTTAAGCTTATGCTTTAACGCTTGACAGTACTGTCCTGTTTTTCAGTTTCAAGTGTTTTGTATTATTCACTTATCCTGGCATGTCAATTAAAACATTCCCAGTTTCTACATGTAACTGTAGAAATTAATCTCTGTAGGAAAGTTATTTGTCCAGTCCAATCTTTTGTTGTGTGATCATCCTCAGTGCCCATTTAAAATGTTGACCTTTCGCTTCAATGTACAGTTCAGTTCACTGTGCACCCTGCCTTTAGTCATCAATGAGTCAACCATGTCCTTATTAACTTCAGTTATGATGGTGGTATACATTTTATTCTCTGCCATATCACATCTGTCATTTTATGTATGGTTCATGAAACACTTCTATTCACATCAAAGTGCAGATTATCAAACTCAAATCTAACCTACAAAATCCTATGGATTTATCTGACAACAAATTCCAAGTGAGGACAGAAGAGCACTTACAGTAGAGCAAATTGGAACATGAAACACCAAAGATGCAAATTTTCTCTTTTTTTTTTTTTATATAAGTTTTGTTGTAGAATTTGTTATCAACTGTTTGATTTGCAAGTGACTGTTTTCCCTTTTCTTTGCAAGCCATTCCAAGTTTGAGGCCTGTTCATAAACTCACCCACACACAGCCTGTACTTGAGACCTCATATCCAATGTTTCAGGTGTCTAAGGGAAGGAGTTGTATTTGGACATGGTTTATACAGATTACAGAATGTTGATCTGTGAACAAATTGGGCCTGACATCTCAAGTAGGGGTTGCATGTCTTTATTTTTGTTATATTTGCTCTGTAAGGGAATAACCACAAGACCACATTGGTTTGCAGTCTACTTTACTTTTGCATGAACTAATCTGTTGTCACAAGAAGATACTGATGGAACTGCTCTGGATTTTCTGGATTTGATCACAATGAAGTGCTTATTGTTTATTTTGATTGGGCAGTATATGCATCTGAGATCTGTTGCTATAAATACTGAAGCACAAAACTGGAACAGCCACATGTTGAAATAAGCACTTTCCTTTGGACATTTGCATCGGTTCTCTTGTTATTACAGTTAAAGATACATAATGCATACATTTCCTCCTGCCTTGCCTTTTTTTAGAACATGTAATTAATGGCTCTTAGAAGTTTACCTACACATTAAAATTGCATTATTTATCTGCATTTGCTGCTTAATTAATTGAAGGTGCCCCTGGTGGTCAGCTATTTTTCCAGAATTAAATGATGTAACCCATATACTGACTTTATATTCTATTTTCTTTAATTATTTTCTTTTTTTTCCCCTTGGAATCACTGTCACTAGACCTTTTGCTATGGAGATTGTTTGGGAGGCCATTTGGGAACTATCCCAGATAAACCAAATAAATACCCAGTGTTTTCCAGGTCTGTCCTTTCCCCCAATTTAAGAAATCCCCATGTGTTCAATGTTTTGCTTCACGATTTCTTGTAATGAGTAGCTTACAACCTTGCCCAGAAATTACTTTGGTAATAGATACCTATACTAATTTAAGTAAAACATGAGTTCACTTACTAAACGTTTTTTTAGTAATGTTCCCCCTGCTGAGTGAATGACGTTCTCATTTTGCTTGGTTTCAAATTAACACTTGCTCTTTAAGATTGGCCCTTGTGCCAAAGACTGAATGAGACTACTGAACAAATGGATATGTACAATTTATATTCACACTTCTGTTGTGTTGAAAAGGATTGCTTCTTTACAACTTTAATCTTTAGTGAATTGCCTTCAGCCCTGTTGAGACTATACGTATACATAGCCTATTTAAAGCTTTTGCTTCCAGTCCTTTCTATTCAGGATATAAAGATATTGTATACCCAGGTGGCTGGCTGAATTTTGTGTTCTGAATACATTCTGAAGTTTTGATTGTATGACCTTTATACCGTTCTGCAGTCTGTAAGCAGCCTTGTGGAATCTATAGCTTCTTGTGCAGACAGATAAGGAACATGTTTCTCAGCCCTGGCTTCAATAAAACAAAGAACCCAGATTTTGGTTACCTTGGCTTTGAGTTTGTGTGCTCTATGTTTTTTAAGTCTAAAGAATACCCTGAATCCTATGATGTCTAGACACGTGTTTGCATTGTATTATTCTTTTAAGCAAAACAAGACACGTGGATGTGAAGATCAGCAAACCTCACAACATTTATGAGAATGATAGGCTACAGATTTCTCACAATAAGAACAAACATTTGATTGGGTCCCCAGCAAAATGAGTGAATATAGCATCAAAATAGGTTTAACCACCTTAATCCTACAACCAGCTATTTGAAAGAAAAAAAAATAGATCTAGTTGAGAACTAGGCCTATAGATCTGCTAAAAGAAAATATGAACATTTGAATACAAATGTTGTATGGGGGTCCCCAGCACAAAACTATTTTCTGATTGTTGTCTATGATCAAATATTATTTATCTGACCCTGGAGCCTTCGAGTCGACATGAAAACGAGAACCACTGCCATTGCCCTCTTGGGTTTCTTCATGGCCTCAAAATCCACAAGAGGGCAGTAAGGTATAATTAAGGGTTATTTTTATTTTGTGCCGCACAAGATTATCTGTGCCCTGTTGTATCCATATTAGCGTATCCTCGTGCATTTAAATACGAGATAAGTAAAACACTGGGTATATCACCTAGCTTTGTCCGACTATTATCAGTTCAGTTTATCACCCTGACCTACTTACCGTCTACCGTAGACGTAACGTATAGCCTACCCCACAGACTACAGTGCACTACACAATAAAATCTACCCATTTGTAACTAAGACAGAGAGAGATGTTACCAAACTGCCTCGAATACTCCATGTAGGTTGTGTTTTCAACACTGAGTTAAATTCACACCTGTACATTGGATACACAGTCTTGGATCAAGACATAGATTTCTTTAATCGATTTTGATTTGTGATATATGTCAGAATAGATATCAAATTGATTGATTTATTTATTTATTGAAAATCTCCTAAAATGATCAAACCAGAAAAGGCACAAGACTTGTTTACAGTCCTCCATCCTCCATTTTTCAATTCACCAGAAATAAATATAAATATGACCGTCTTGATCTGGGGAAATGGGTGGGAAATCTGATCAAAGGAAAGCCCATGCATGTCTTATGGGAAGCCGTTTAGGCCTTAACTGAATAGTCAACTTGCACAAATGACATAATGCATACTTCACTTGTACATTCATTCATATATATACTATACATATGTACTTTGATCACTTGCATGCATATCGGACGGTAGCCTACCTTCCTTGCGCATATGTGCAATGTGCAAGTGCCAAGTGAAGTATGCATAATGTGCAAGTTGACTATTCAATCAGTTATGCATACAGCTAGGCTACCTGACCTGGCTGACTGACTATGCCTGTAGCAGCCTCCTCCTCCTCCTTGCGCCTGATAGGAACCTGTAGGGCGGCTGTCTGGCTGTCCTGAACACCGGTCCTGATAAACGGATGGTTTGGTAGTGGGAGTGGACAAAATACAACTGTCGTTAAACAAAATATAGCACAGTAACAGCAGATGTCGGTATTACGTTTCCCCGGCTATATTCATTTGCAGCAAGCTATTATTTGTGAATACTTTTGGAAAACGTGTGCATATACACAGGAATGTGCAGTTTCGGGGCGGAGACTAGACCGCTTTGCATCAAGTAAAAACGTTGCGTCTTTACTGTAGCCTGGAAGTTACAATACCTCCCGTCTGGAAAACAATAAGTATTTCTCTTGTTTCTTCTGGGAAAGACACGGGTTGCTTTTGTCCGTTGCATCGAGGAGAGTGGAGGTCAATAACGGGGTTTGTTTGTTTTTTGGTGCCGAACGAGGCAGAATCGTCCCCATGAAGTGACACCGAAACGCGCCTTGGGAAGAGTGGTAACATTGTTTCGAGTAGGTTGTAACATTGTTGTAACCTCGTAGCGGCGAGGCAGGTCGCGCGGCAGTGATGGTTGTTACTCTGTGAACAATGTTCAAAATAACATAACATCCTCCTACCGTACGTCTTTTTTTATATATCGCGATCGCATGGGGGGCTATCAAAAGTGGACCGACTCGTTTGTTTTCCTCGCTCACTTGTGAGGTTCTTTTTTTATGGAACAAAGTGTGCTTCTTTCTGCACACAGCCTACGCCGTATGCTGGCTCTCACGTTAAGTTATTAAACCCATTTAACCTCAACTCGAGTCAAGTTTGAAGCCCACTCCCTAAAAACCATCATCACCATCATGAGGACCACCACGGAGGAGGCGGAGGGCTTTGATGGCGAGGCCTCCAACACGTCCATGATCTCCGGGGCCAGCAGCCCCTACCAGCCCACCACGGAGCCCGTCCATTCACGGAACGTTCTGGGAGGAATCCGATGCGACATGGAGTACATTAAGTCACACTTTGGGATCCTAAAGGTGGTCGAAGTGGTACGTGTTCTGTTCGCTGTATAACCCCAGTGTGTAGTTCCTCGTATGGCGGTGTCGATCGCCGAATATAGCCGATCTACAAGCTCACAAAGCGTCACAATCGTGGCCACGCTTCATGAGCTTGTTGATAGTTACAGCGACACCGGCATGGGGCATGCTATGCCCGCCATGGCAATGCCATGATGATGGCATGGATGTGTGTGTGTCTCATTGCTGTTCCATCCCAATGGTCCTGTTGTCCAGGTGTGCTGTAGCTATTTTATCCATTCATATTTCAGTCTTATTAAACCCATATATGGGAAGCCACAACATAGTGTGGCTTACTAAAATAGTTTAGTAATGATATTTCCAGTTGGTGAATTTAATATGCTGTATGTAGGCCTATCTCTGTCCTCATGCCAAACTTTCTCAGGTGTTTGACAGTGGGTCTCAAAACTTTCATGTCAAATTAATTTGGCCACAGACCAACATCTGAAAATATTTGTGCCTCTTGATAAAATGCAATAAATAAATACAAGTCAAAGTCTGTTCAGGAGCAACCTGAAAGCCCAAACTGCTGGAAGAGTTATGGAATATATTATATATATATAGCTATACCACTTAAACGATGTACTTCATCGTACAACAGTGTCCCACTGCAGCAAACATAGCCAATCTACAAGCTATTTTGAAAAATAATTGGAAATGTTCACCTATGACATGCCCAAAATAGGCATGCATTGCCATGTAAAGTGGTTCACATGACACACCACACACTCTCTCTCTCTCTCTCTCTCTCTCTCTCTCTCTCACACACACACACACACACACACACACACACACACACACACACACACACACACACACACACACACACATACACCTCTCTCTGTATCTATCATACTGTATATGCCACATGTACTATACTCATTCACACAACTGTTCTATTCTATTACCCATGGACCCTTGAATAGGTTTTCATTTGTTAATTGAAAATGTACAGTGGCTTGAATAATATTCATATGTGGTTTGAAGACAGAAGCAACTTCTTGTCTGTATATCATTTGTTTGGAAGGAAAATGTTTATCATCTCTGGCCTGCTAGTGTAACAGCATGGTAGCATGCAGCTGCAGTGAACCTGCACTGTGCTGCAGTGAACACCTGTGTTGTTTACCTGCAGCGCAGATATGGGAAGAAGGGCTGTGTAGCCACCTGTCAGCAGGGTGCTAAAGCAGGAAGGAAAGTATCCCCAAACTGCACAAGACAGAAACATTTCCTTGAAAATGTCCTTCTGTTTTCCTTTGTGAAAACAGAAACAGTTATACACATAGGACTACAGCCAACAATTAACCAAATTCAGCAAAACAATTCAATTGTTTGACATAAAATGCAGAAATGAAAATGAAACCTAAAAGCACGTCTGTGCCAAGGAATACATGTTAGCAACATTAGCATAAAAAACTAGGTCCTCAGTATGACTATAGGTCTTCTACATTAGGTCTTCTACATTTTCATTAGTCAGGTGGTTTCACCTGGCAAAAACACAACAGAAGTGAATTAATCTTTAACGTCTACTTCCTTGCTTTGTAGACTTTTGTAGTTTGACCTAGTCATGTGTGTGATGCACTGAGAAGGGCAGGGCTTTTGAATGTCACCCACGCTTACTTACAGTTTTTTAGAGTGGGCCTATGAAGGTTTATACCAACCTCTAATACATTGGCAAGGCATGGTCCCAATTCTTTAATGTTGTGGCATTTCACAACTGATAGATAAAGCTGTGTCATTTTGAACACTCTTTCTCAACGTGTCGTCCTTAGCCCACCACAGGTCCAAATGGACCCGGTCCCTTACGGGTCTGTAACTCTTGAGTGTAATAAGATAATTCTGGGACTCAAATTTAGACTGTAAAATCTGCAGTGTTAAATGGAACCAATTCCAATAAAGGTTATTTTGTACCCCTGGTGGTCCTCAGACCCGGCATTGAGAACCAGTGATTTAGATTAGAACATCTCAGCTTCAGAACAGGTCAGGAAATGATCCTATTTAGGGACTCTAGGGTCAGTTTATTTTCCACTGTTCAACTGGGCAATCATTCACTGGCTCTGATGGTAAACTATTCATTTTAAACTAAATGTGATGGTAGATCATTTATGCTTTGTAATGAGTTTATCATGCTATTCCTTACTGGGATATAGAATCTAAGACAGGAGGCGATAATCAGCTACCGGATTTGATATAAGTTCATAGGAATGAACATTTCGTTTTGTGTCACAATTGATCTTGTCTTGTCTAACAAGAGCCAGTGACGCTGGCTGAATGTCTCCCAACCACTCGCTCTGGCTGCCCTTTGTTTGCCATTTCGTATTCGACTGTGTTAAGAAAAATGCTTGTTTGATTACATCCACACCCTGGCCCTTGTAAAGTAGTAGTTACACAACCAGCCTGAAGGTTACAGAGCCGTGTTTACATTACACAGACATTCTCTTGTCCTTTCTAATGCTGATAGTATAGGTTTTTCATTCCAGATTCATCGGTTCACCATGTCGTCCTCCTAGTAAGATGTAGCAGGCTACTGTACGTACAGTAGGGCAGGGCAATATAACTTCAAGTCATATCACACTTATTTCAAACTCTTGCCTCAATTACGATTAATGAACGATTATTTATTTAAAATAGTGAAAATAGATATTTTCACAATTTTTTGCCTGCCACCATTGTACAACGAAGTACTGTATAAATTAATGCAGTGTTTAAGTGGTTATTAGAGGGTGCATTTGTACTGCTTTATACAATGTGGCATTTCACACCTGATAGATAAAGCTGTGTCATACTGTCATTTTAAAGCTTTGTGTCATGTTGAATAATTGCACAGATAGTTAACAATTATAAAATATCTATTTGACTTCCCAGTTCCCTGGGTTGAAACCTGACCAGGGCGTGTCCACTCTCATTAGAGAAGGCCCCGCCTTTAATCACTAGATCTTAACTGATACTTGCCTCAGGATTAAGCCCCATTCATTGATAGTGCAGGGTTGATGCCTGAAATCTGATACTTTGTTCTGTCTAGGGGTGGGCTATCTGGCAAGACATATGATTATGATAATGTTTTCCATATATTGATCGAATACAAAATGTATCACAATATACATCGCAAGGCATGCAAGCCAAATTTGGCTCACCACCGGTCACATTTGATAAAACTACTTTACTATTATACTGAGCTACCAGAGTTTACCATTTTCGGGACTCATTTGGAAGAAAAACATTGTAGATTAATAACATAATTCAGTATGATCTAATGACTCCTGGTTACTGGTCTTGCCTGAATGATAGCACGGCAAATCATTCTCAATAACCTCCTGATTGTGTCATGTTGAGTCTGCCAGAGCAACAACTGTCTTGTTCCCCCTGTTCTAAAATCAACCAAATCAGTGAATGATAAATGCATTCCAAACGGGGATATTGAACTTAAATGTTGCATAGTGTGTGGGGGGACGGGAGGGGGTGGCTGAATACTGGTCAATCACCCTGAAGTTTATGACAGAAGAAAAGCTCACTTGTGTCAATGAAATGAAGTTGAACCATGTCACGTTGCTTTCTTTTTGTGGTCCTTTTAACCAGGAGAAATGAAACATTTTGAAAAGGCATTTTGCAGCCTGTGGATGCAATCTAATGAAGTTACCAGATGCTACCACTATGTCAACGAGCACTTCCTGCAATGAAAGATTGCTCTGTTCAATTCTGGTTTGAACATTTCTCATTCTGTGTTGGTAGTGGAAAACCAAGGACTTTCACGTGCACACATTCATTTGTTGCATACACATGCGCATGCACGCACGCACGCACGCATGCACGCACGCACGCACGCACGCACGCACGCACACACACACACACACACACACACACACACACGCACACACACACGCACACACACACTATACCCACTTTAGTTAATTGTTTGTTTTGTAAACGCCATTGACAATGAAGGGAAAATCTACTGGGATGCTTGATCACAACATTTTATAGGTAAAAGCTGCACTAATGCTTGGAGAGCAGATGATACCTTTTCAGTTTCTGGTCTGTGCAGTCAGCCATATTTTGTCATCCATTATTTAATGTTCTGTGCACAACAGATGGTGTACGTATGCTATGCAAGAAGGATCTGATTCCATTAAGCTAGCCTTAACTGACAGTGCACAATAGACTTAATCATACAGTGTAGGTGTATGCCCGCTCAAGTGTGTGTAAATGAATGCATATATGCAGAGGAGGTTGAATAGAGGTGAAGGTTGACGTAAAATCATTACTTAGTCAGATTAGCCGGCGTGGTACTTTGTGCTGCTGTCTGACACGCGCAACACACTGAAGCCTGGCTGGGGAAAGCTTCCTTTTATCAAGAGACATGACCTCATATTTCATCCTAGTCACCTCCTCTTCTACTCTGTGGGTAGCCTTTTAGTTGACCTGATGAAGCCTTGCTTGGGTGAAAAACATTGTTCATTACTTTTGGTTAAATAAATAGAAAAGACGAGAGAGTGAATGTGCCATTCGTGTGTGCCATTCCCTTATCTTCTGCATGCTATGCAGGTCGTGGCATGGAGGTGTGTGTGTGTGTGTGTGTGTGTGTGTGTGTGTGTGTGTGTGTGTGTGTGTGTGTGTGTGTGTGTGTGCGTGTGCGTGTGCGTGCGTGCGTGCGTGCGTGCGTGAGAGAGAGAGAGAGAGACAGAGAGACAGAGAGACAGAGAGACAGAGAGAGAAGATAGAGAGAAGATAGAGAGAGAAGGTGCTGTCTGCTAGTGGCTGGCAGCCCATGTGGTGGGCATGCATCGTTGTTCATAGAGCTTTTTTCTTTTTTTTGCGTGTGTTGCCGTTCTCATTTTAATATTTTTGAAAGCTATGAATTGGTAGGATTGGCAAAAGGTTTCCGCTGTACAGGAGAACTAATTTACAGTTTACTAGTTGTGTTTGCGTCATGCCAGCCTGTTATCCTGCTCAATTAAATGTGGATGCTTGGATAAACAGGGTACATAGGATGAAGCAGTCCTTTCTGACTTGAGCCAGAGAACGCAGGGGAGGACAAGCTGCTACAAATATAATCTGAATTTAAATACATTAAACATTCAACCAGGTTTTTGCAAATACAGCATTTGTTAAGACTTTGATTCCTGGTGTTCTTGAACATGTTCTTTGCCTTTTAATTAAATTCATATCTGTAACAACACAATCCAAAAAAAGTCTAATAAAAAGGCGATATAGTATATAGTATTTCTTTGTGGAAACATAAATCACAGTCCACTCTGTGAAAAAAGAGGATGGCTATGGCATTCTAATAACTATTGAACACTGAACAGTGATGTAGTCATGCTTTTTATTGTTCAATGATGAACTAGCTTGTTTTCATTATATTATTTTTTTCTTTCTTTTTTTAGTTCTGAAGAGTGCCTGAAGACTTGAACAGTACTTGAAAGAACCCAACAACAAGGCCAAACAAAGCTCACTGTCTTCTGTAGCTTGTGCACAAATATGTATTTCAAGAAGATTGAACACAGCCATTGAATGTGACAGCTTCGTCACTGTGGTGTACTGTTTTTTATTTGTGTTAGTGTCCCTGTTGTCTGTGTCTTTTTATCTCTGGTTGCATTTTAATATCGTTCCTAGTCTTGCAATAACAAGCAACATTTGCAAAATCTGGATGGTATTTCACAGTCCCAGTCATAGCACTATTTCCTGTGTTCTAGCTGAAAGTGGATCTAATCCTCAGATATTCTGCTTTGCAAGTCGGTGTGTGAGGAGTCGGCTGTCAACAAGTCATATGACCTCTCCTGTGTCCTGTCCAAGCATCTGTGTGAGGCGTTTAAAAGCCTGATTGATGGCTGGGGGTTGGGCAGGAAGTGAAAATATATCCGAACCAAGATTTAAAACCAATAACCGACTTCATAAAACGTTCTGTGAGCTTGAAGATCTGCTATTTTTCTCACCTCACCCATCCCGTAACCCCGGAGGGTCGTTGGGGCACCACATACGATCTCTTGACCAGCTCTCTCCATCCCTCTCTGTCCTCGGCAGCTCTCATTGCCTCACTGAGTTTCAAATGAATCCATTCTCCGATGTTATCTTCCCATCTTTTCTTTTGCCTCCCTCTTCTCCTGCCACCTTGTACAGTGCCTTGCAGGATGGTCTTTGCAAGACCTGAGGATCTGGTGATGTATCCATACCACCTCAAGTTTACGCTTATTTTACAGTGGTATAAAGGTCATCATGTGGGCCGATGGCTTAGCTGATCTTCCTCGTTTGTGACATGTTGGGTGTAGGAGATACCCATGAGTCTTCTGCTATTGTTTGAGGGGCGCTAGCCCCTCCTATGACCAGCTTTCCGGGTTTGTGTAAACACAAACATTGAAGACAAAAGTGAGGATGCAAATTGTGATTGGCCGGAATGAGATGATGTATGATACTATGATTATCGCTCATTAATCGTAATTGAGGCAAAAGTTTGAAATAATCTTAAACTGGTACTGATTTGACGTCATATCACCCAGCTCTATAGCATTTAGTGGTTTGGCTCCCGTGATGCTACAGAATGATGACACATACTGTACTCTGACATCACAAACCAGCTTTTCATGTCAAACCCCCAGGCTGTGCCCAAATTAATTAGGCTGTGGACACTCATTGCAGAGACTATGTTTTGCACATGGTTCGTCCGTCCATGTGTGTCCGTCTGTCTGTCTGTGGACAGCTAATCGCCGGCACTGTTGGGCAGATTGCAGCGAAACTACACAGACACTCGCTGGATGCCAGTCTTGCCAGAGCAGAACCTCTATCCCGAATCTTTCAAATCGGACTGTTATAAACAGGAGGATAATTTTTGCAATTTTATTTTGGGATATTACAGATTTTGTCCAAACATATTAAATTGGTACACATTATGACTATAGTCATGTGATCAAGATGATTAAGACCTGTGCTCCGAGGAGCACACATATGTTTTTAGCCTGAAAATATTTTGTGGTGAGGACATCCCAGTAGAGTTTTTTAAATGTTTTCCAATAAGCTCAGCTTGTAGATCGGCTATTTTTTTTATAACCGAAGTATAAACATTGGTTTGTTCTGTTCTCCATGATTAATGTATTGTGCATCGTGGCTACGTGTGTCGTGCAACCTCTTCTTTTAATTTGATTCTCATGCACCACGGTCAGCATCTCAACAGCATGCTGTGCTGTGCGCCCCTACTTTATTTACTAATTGTGATCACCAGGCAGGGCAGGCACCAGCCATGCCCCACGCCGGTAGATGAACGAACCAGAGCTGCTTTGATTGGACTGGACCAGGTCTGTAATATGTCACAGTTGCAGTCTCTTGGTTCTGTTATGACTTCTGGTCTTGGACCACTCCAGACCAATCGGTAATCCGTGTGTGGTTTTTGTGGGGGGCTAGATGGCAGAGGAACACCTAAATAGCAGGATTCTTCCCATACTGTGGTTTGGTGATGGATGCTAGAGGGGGGCTAGACTAGAGTTATGAGATGGACTCATACGCTGTTCACTTTATCATCTGGAAACATGGGATTTTTTTGTTCTAGAAGTCACATTAGAAAATGTTGAAACTCAACTGTGCAATGTTTTTTTATAGAGATATGAGTAATGTGTGCTGTGCAGTGTGCACTGCGTTTTAGCATCGTTTTTGTTCCTGGTAAATGCACAGCTATACACTCTGAATTAAACAAAAACTCCAGATTTTATTGTGCATGCAGTGACATAAAACAATGCGTTCAGTAGAACCTTATTTTGTCCTTTTAAATTGCCATTGACCCTCTCCAACCTCTCGCTGTGTCCGCAGGTGTTATCTCTGATTGGGTTCATCTGCATAGAGACTATCATGATGTGCTCTCCCTGCGGAGGCGTCTACTTCTTTGAGTTTGTCAGCTGCAGTGCCTTCGTGGTGACAGGATTCCTTCTGCTCATCTTCAGCCTCAACTTGCACACCAAGGTGCCCCATATCAACTGGAGCCTTACGGTATGAAAATAACCTATAAGGTACACCCTAGACTGCTGGCTCTGTAGGGGCCAGGGGACCCACACAAGGGTCCTTGAGGAGGGGGTCCCCCAGGTAAATGATTGATAGTTAGGAATGAAATGGACCTTTACATTTCTGTTACTCAGAGAGTTCCTCATTTTGCTAGGGACCCTAAGGATCCCTGAGGGTCCCCAAACCTAGTGCCTGTAATGCATATCAAAAAGGGAACTTGAAATTAAAACCCAACCATTGATTTAGCTCAATAATAAACTTTTAGTGATAACAAGTATTGTTATACTGTATGTGGATTTCTTGAAGCGGATATAGCTGAGTAGAAATCTCACAATTTCACTGTAGGAGTAAAGGGGTGATATTGGACAGCACTACAGTGAGTGTGGGCCAGGTTGTGAGAACATTCAACATGCAGACTCTGTGTTAGTTGGATGTGCAATGTCAGCTGTAAGCAAATGAGTTGGCGGGGATCCTCCAGCAAAGCTATTGGTTGCCTTTGAATATCTGCCTACATAAACACATTGGTGTGTTCTGGGCTGTTACTGAGTATAGTGTAGAGGGGAGTGGAAAAAGGCTCCGCATGCTATATTTCCAGAGGCCACACAGGCCTACAGTACTACAGTACTATTTTAATTTATGTATTTATTTATTTATTTGACAGGGACAATTAATCAACATGTCAGTTTTCACATCCATGTAAATGGGCCAGAGTTAGCCATAAGCTAATTTACATCTGTAGTAACAGGTAGAACTAATGCTAAGTGGTCTATAGTTAGCCACATTTGTTTGGTCCCCAGCCTTAAAAATGGGTGTTCCATTATCTGTTTTCCAGGCACTTGGAAACATGCATTGATTGATTGATAGATTTATCAAGTGGACAATAGGGCAGACTATTGTGTCCTTGTGTGTTTAAAAAAATGTTGTGTCCATATTATAAGCATCCTTTGCTTTTGAATCTTTTAATCCATTTTGACCTGAGATCAGATTCTAAAAATGTCTTCTACATCCTGACAGTTTTCTGAAAAATCTATAGTTTCTATGTCAGTGGTTCTTTGATTTCGAGTGGCGCGCTAAGAGCTTGTAGATCTGCTATTTTTCAATAGCTAAAGCATAACATAATGCTAACACCAAAAGGGGTTCCCGCCCAAAATGGGTTAAAGAGCTCATAATCTCTACCACTGCAGATTTGGTGATTACTCCTATCCTGAAAATGGACGTGTCTTCATTACTGGGAGTACTTGTCCAGATTCTAGTGGAGAAGCTTTGTGCAAGCTCTTCAACTGAATTTATAAAGAAACTATTATAAAGGTGTTTGCTATCACATCTTGATCCAATGTTAAAGTTCCATTCACTTTAAGTTCAAATTCCTTTATTCCAATAAAGCATTGGAAGGTACGCTTTGAGCCGTATGTACAACATCCAACCATAGCTATCAGATTGCCTGGCTTAAGGTATCCTCAGTCCTCAAGTGTTTCCAAACCAAATGGCTGTACAGCATTTCTGCATTTCTGCTGAGGCTTGATGACTAATAATGGCTAATTTTATACTTTGTCTTACAGTCTTACTGTCAAATGCAATGTGTCACGTTTTTCTGTTGAAAATACATTTTGTACGACTAGGTGTCATAGTTAGCTTGCAGTTGCAGTGTTTGCCATAATCTGTGTTGAGTAATTTGTTAATAGTGTGCGCATGTGCCTGTGTGTGTGTGTGTGTGTGTGTGTGTGTGTGTGTGTGTGTGTGTGTGTGTGTGTGTGTGTGTGTGTGTCAGCACAAATGTCGTCTGTGCAATAAGTTTGATTGGTGGGACATTATTAAGCCTAATTTGTTTGTGCTCCTTCAGCGATGGTGTCGCATGCCAAGAACGGCCGAGAAAAGCAGACCTACAGCTACTAATTTGTGAGCTTGTAGGTTGGCTATTATCTGTGTGACACTGTCCTGCGAGGAAGTATGAATCGGGCTCCCAGAAGAGGCAGTACTTTGAAGCAGTCAGGCTGTGGTGAGCTGTGGGTTGGCTCAGTGCTGGTGCTGGAAAACATGCAGTTAGGCACAAAGATATTGGATCTTTCTTCATTTGCAAAGTACACATCTACCTTTGCCAGCAAGAATTTGGTGATTGGCATTTAGAGTTTTACCGTTTTTAATGGCGTGCCTCAAGTCTACACTTTCTTTAATAAAGAGTTTCTTTCCAAAGCCTCCCTCCTGCATGGATCCTAGCTTATGAGTGTAGTAAGTAACAAGTCCAGCATGCTGGCTTTACTCTCCCCTGTACAGGCTGTACCCCATGCTGTTATATCTATCAGGTTCAAAGCTACCACATGCCCTTTGGGCCTCAGGGGAGTTTTTATTTTACCATGAAAAAAGCATTTGTGTTCTACTGCTTCTCTGAATTCCCAGCCATGTGCTGACACTGCCCTCAGCCCACGGTAGAGCTGAATCTTTTATAATGTGGCCAGTGTGTGTCAGGGATTGTTCACATAGCTTCATACTGTAGTTAATATCATTACTATTATGTGCTACAGTATGTGATACTGACTTCTCCAGTTCAATCATCTGTGGTGTATTTGGCAATGCCGCAGACCAAATGAAGATCCTAATGCCCCGTGTTCTCTCATTCGAAGACGAACACAACCTGGGGCTTTTACCAAATGTATGGGTTCACTTTCTGTGAATGTGCATTTTGGCTAGAACTGCAGATTAAGAAAGAACTGTCAATGTATTTGTGCCATTTTAGGTTTAGGAGGAATATATACTGTATTAAGTGTTCAATATCATTCACCTGGTATGCGGTCAGGCTTAGGCTTGGCTCAGGGAAGAGGACGCCCCTGCCATGCATAGTCCGCCATGGCACCGTTGGAGGTGCGACAAAGAAAGCAGGAAGACCATCCTTCTGTATTAAATAATATACACATTCTAACATAATAGTCAGTGATTCTGGAGGGGAACTGGAGGGGAACATTCTGCCAAAATAGCAGATCTGCAAGCACACAAAGCGTCACATCATTCACATTGTAAATCGACTATGTAATAAAATGAAGGGGACTAAGTACAGAGCCCTGGGGGACCCAGGTCAATGTTGTAGTGGCTAAAGCAATGGCCGTTGCAGTGCAAACTGCAAACCTGGCATTTTGTGTAATGATTGTCCTACAACTGGCACCATTGTTTTATTGAAAAATTACAGTCATGGTCAAATGACCAACCTCTGACCTGGGCCATGGCTCAGTGGTCCTTGGCTGGTAATCCAGTCTGGCAGTGTGCTGCGGGTTCGATCCCATCGGCCTTTACTGCATGTCTTCCCCCCATCTCTCTCCCCATTTCCTGTCAGTCTACTGTCTGTCCCTCCATAAAAATATATAAAATAAAGGCAAAAGCCACACAAAAAAAACATTAAAAACTAGAAAAAGTGCCCTTCTGGGCACAGGTCTCCACCAGGATTCTTCCTCAGCCTTGTGGGAATATGCGTGCACAGTTTCATCGCAATCGGACGCTGCGTTGAGGAGTTGTGGCGATTTGTACAAAGCGGGCTACTCCTGAAAACTGTAGGAGCCAATCGTGGCCAATCAGGATGGAATATGAGAAATCAAACAAACCTGTCTTGATCACATGACTATGGAGATCATGTGTACCGATTTCCGTGAAATTTGGATAAAATCTGAAGGAGTAATAATAGAAAATGTGTTTTACATATGTCGGCCTCCTGGTGGCGCTATAAAGAGCAGATGTGAAAAATTCCAGACAAAGGTTTTTCCTTGGCCTCTAGGGAGTTGGCATACAAAGTTATCCACAGATCCGTGCAGTTAGAGGTAAAAACACTTTTCGGCCAGTTATAGCGCCACCTTGAGGCTGAGTTGAAATTGTTCATGTGGCATTTCGTCCTCGGCCTAGTGGGAATGTGGGTGCACAATTTCACGGAAATCACGCGATGTGTTGATTTGATTTGATTTGATTTGCAGCATTTTGTTTGAAACTGAGCACTCCTGTGAACTTTGGAAGCCAATCTTAACCAATCAGGATGGAGTGTGAGAAATCTGAAAGACCGGTTTCGTTGAATGGCTCTAGAGAGACTGTGTACCAATTTGCGTGATGTTTGGACAAAATCTGTAGGTGTACTGTGCAAAAACTTGTTTTGCACAAAGCGGCCTCCTGGTGGCGCTATAACAGGCCGTTCTGGAAAGTTTGGGGCAGAGGTTCATCGTTGGCATCCAGGGAGTGTGTGTGCAAAATTTGGCATCGACCGGGTTAACGGTGGCCGAGATTAGCTGCTCACGGACACACGGACGGACGGACGGACACACACACACACGGACGGACGGACGGAGTGCAAAACATACTCTCCCCCCATGCCTTCGGCCTGGTGGAGACAAAAATGACCAATCTCCAGCACACAAGCTGGGGGCCACTCAGTCGGCCACCTAGAGCCAGTGCAGAAAAGAGGACAGACCTGAGTGAGAACACACACACACACACACACACACACACACACACACACACACACAGCCGCTCTGAGCCTCTGAATGGGGGAAATCAAGAAATAGATTTCTACATTCTTCAGACAGATATTTTCACACTATGCTATATCTAGAAGACAATATCAGTTGCTCTTTTATATAGGCTATAACCAGTAAAACGCCCTGAGGGCAAGAAGCTTAGTCGCGTGCACGGCAGACGGCAGACTGCTGGGCGAGCGCTGGCGCTTTGGCATGGGGGGTCAGATCAACGTATGGAATGAATTCTGTACTGGCCATATATGGACTGTGTCTTGCGTGTACAGGGTTTGATGAACAGGAGTAGCTGGCCCGCTCCATATATGCAGATCTAGGTGATGATCCAGTGTTCTCCATGTATGGTTATTCAGGGTTAGATGAGGTCAGTGTCGTGATCTTCATATATGGAGCCAAATATGGTGGCGTGACATGTCACGAGGCGTGATGTCATGAGGCGTGACCATATATGGAGGCATTAAGGGTCTCTAAGATGTCACATGATGTCACAAGGCATTATGGATTGGCAACCATATATGGTGGTGTGACGGACGGACGTGAGACGCAGGATTTCATAGTAAATGCGACCTTCGGTCGTAAATAAAATAAAGTGTTACAATTACAATAGTCTGGTTGCAGAATGGAACTGAAGAGCCATGACATTATGAGGGGAGGAAGTTGCTAGTTAATTGTACTTACTGTATTTGACTGCACTTGGTGTAAATGTCTAACATTCAGAACTAGCTCAAGCTTGTATTTGTTTATACAGTGCTTGCGCGAGTTTGCGCGAGTGGATCTTCTTCCACTTCTGGTATCACAACATTGAGTATGTATGCAAACTGTTGGCAATGTCTTACTCTGAAAGGGCACTTTGCTTCACCTCGTGACAGTCATAAACTAACCACTGCACTGTCCACCACACACTCACGCACGCACGCGTGAGTGCGCACGTGCGCACGTGCGTGCGCGCGCACACACACACACACACACACACACACACACACACACACACACACACACACACACACAGCACATGACATGACATGCACGTGGCAGCAGTTATTACTATGTTTAGTGATTAATCTGTCCTCACACTCCACACAGCTATTCTCTCTCTCACATGGTGTTTATTTTGCCTCCATCTGAACTCCAAGAACAACTCTTCTGGTTTTACAGCAGAGTTCTGCCACCCAAGCAGAAGCAGCAATGAAATATATCCGCTTTTTTTTAAAGAGCGTAGAAAAGCTGTACTATGTAACTTATTTTTTCTGAATAAACGCATATTTTGCCCAATCTGTATGGTAGGTAGAGTATGTTAGTATGTTAGTATTGTTCTCAATACAACTTAGACTGTTTATACAGTATGTGACCAGATTGGATCTGTGTGTTCAGACTGATTATCTGTGTCTGGTACTTTCATATGACCTAGTTACGAGTAGTGCTGCCTGCCGGTCAAATTTCTCGATTTCTCCCCTGAGCAAGCAGGCAGGTTCTGTAAGCTCAGCGGTAAAAATGTTTGCACTTGTGGAGGAGACCAGGGGGAACGGGTTCATGTCCCTGTGGAGGAGACCAGGGGGAACGGGTTCATGTCCCTGTGGAGGAGACCAGGGACGGGTTCATGTCCCTGTGGAGGAGACCAGGGGTGGGTTCATGTCCCTGTGGAGGAGACCAGGGGTGGGTTCATGTCCCTGTGGAGGAGACCAGGGGTGGGTTCATGTCCCTGTGGAGGAGACCAGGGGTGGGTTCATGTCCCTGTGGAGGAGACCAGGGGTGGGTTCATGTCCCTGTGGAGGAGACCAGGGGTGGGTTCATGTCCCTGTGGAGGAGACCAGGGACGGGTTCATGTCCCTGTGGAGGAGACCAGGGACGGGTTCATGTCCCTGTGGAGGAGACCAGGGGGAACGGGTTCATGTCCCTGTGGAGGAGACCAGGGGTGGGTTCATGTCCCTGTGGAGGAGACCAGGGGTGGGTTCATGTCCCTGTGGAGGAGACCAGGGGGGACGGGTTCATGTCCCTGTGGAGGAGACCAGGGACGGGTTCATGTCCCTGTGGAGGAGACCAGGGGGGACGGGTTCATGTCCCTGTGGAGGAGACCAGGGGGAACGGGTTCATGTCCCTGTGGAGGAGACCAGGGGTGGGTTCATGTCTGCCGGCCTTGCCGGGTAGAACAGGAAAGTTACAGAGTTCTGCTTTAAAGTTACAGAAGCCTCCTGTGACTGTTACGATCTTAGTCCGTTGGTGTGTGTGTATGTGTGTGTGTGTGTGTGTGTGTGTGTGTGTGTGTGTGTGTGTGTGTGTGTGTGTGTGTGTCACAGTTCGTGTGCAAATGAAAATAGCCAATCTACAACATGTCAAGTCCAGGGGGGCAGTCAGACAGATATTTTGTGAAGCCACTAAGGAAATCGGGACATCCTGAAAGTTCATATAATGGCCTGTTGTGGCGCTGTCATTGTGCCCAAAAAAACTCATATCCCCATAGAGGTCCATGTATTTGGGCCCAACTTCACCTAGACTGTATTACCTTAATAAACATGGTCATGAATACTTTCTGCTTCCAGTCACTAGTTTAAAGTCTAATTTATCATGTCATAATATTCTTTTTGGAAAATTATGGTCCCATTTATTAAAAAAATGACCATAAAGTCGCGTGGCTACCGTTACAGTCTATGAACGGGAGCCACCCCCCGTTCGAGTCAAAATAAAAACCAACTAAGAAAAAGGGGGGAAGTCCCGCCTCGTTGTCTGAGCCAGCCAATGGCCAGCTGGGCCAAAACGGATCTAGAAAGATGGCGATTTACAATTCAAGGACTGACTGGCTTCATTTTACGTCCATATCAGACCCGGCGAACGCTTTGTCCATATTTCTTTTTACAGTCTATGGTCAAGTCGCAACACGCTGTGGGCTTGTAGATTGGCTATTTTCATTAACATATATCGCTCATTAATCATCATTTAGGCAAAGCGTTGAAGTTTGATTGTGATACTGATTTGAGGACATATCGCCCCAGCCCCAGGACATATCGCCCCAGCCCTTCTCAGGACTTTGCCATGTACTTGAGACATGTTTAAATCAGCATGGACTTCTCTGCAGACGTCTTCTTCGTTTGGAAGGGGCATAGTTCAGTTGTTCCCAAAGTGGGGTCCGGGGACCCCTAGGGGTCCTAGAGGGAGTTCTAGGGGGTCCCCAGCTAAATGATAGTTTGGAACCAAATGTACCCTTATGGGTCTGTAACTCTGAGAGTGTACAAATGGAACCAATATTTGTTTGGGAACAACTGGCATAGTTGACATGGCATAGTTGACCAGTTGATCAGAAAGGTTTCTACAGCTGGAATCCCATTTGTTTTTCTAGCACATAAACACAGCCCTATAGATACACAGCCACTCGGACGTAAACATGCAGCATATTGTCCTTGTCATACCACATTGTTCTGCAAAGCATTTCAATTCTCCTTTTATGTAATTATATACTGTATAGTAGTTGTCAGACACTGTGACGCAACACGTTGTGAGCTTGTAGATAAGAATGAAAGTTCTTAAATGTGTCTGTTGGTTTTATACATATTTAACCAATGAAAAGCATTTACAAGAGCTTGTGACAAAATAACAACTACATTGGAACACAGGTTGTTTTTCTTCTATTTCCTGAAAAGTAATCGGTTTGGACATAACAAGGATTCTGCACAACATGCAGGTTTGGTTCTCATTTTGAATGAAGCAAAAATATATAGGAAGACCATTTGTTTTGTTTTATTATTTCAAAAGAGAAAGCTGTGGAGCAGTCTTGATGACTAAGGCCCAGGGCCAGCGGTTTTGGGGGTAGTGTATGTGTGTTATTTAAAGGTTTACAGAGTGCTGGCCTGGTTAGGATGTGGAATGTGGGAAATGACTGGAGCAGAGCGAGGCAGGGGTCAACCAGAAGGACAGGACTCACAGGGTTGTAACAGAATGCGCATGGGATCATTCTGAATGGCTTTGTTGTCCCTGAGAGCAGGACGGCACTGGAACTGACATATACCGGTTCCTGAAAAACCAGTCAAGCCAGAAAAGGTGTGTGTGCATGCATGCGTGCGTGTGCGCGGCTATGCGTGTGTGCACGCGTGTCTCTATGTGGGTGTGTATGTCTCTATGTGGGGGTGTGTGTATGTCTCTATGTGGGGGTGTGTGTATGTCTCTATGTGGGGGTGTGTGTATGTCTCTATGTGGGGGTGTGTGTATGTCTCTATGTGGGGGTGTGTGTATGTCTCTATGTGGGGGTGTGTGTATGTCTATGTGGGGGTGTGAGAATTACTATACGTGTGAGGGTCAAACATCAAATGCTCACAAGGCATTACAGCAAGACTCGTTGTGAGCTGTTTTCAGCTCTGCTGTTAGGGTTAAAAATATGCCATTATACAAATATTGTATAAATGGCATTCATAAAATCACCATATATATTGTATAGTAATACAAACGTACGTGTGTGTGTGTGTGTATGTGGGTGTGTGGGTGCATGCGTGCGTGCGTATGTGTGTGCGTACACATGCATGTGGTATGATTACATATTAACAACATTTTGCTACATTAACCACATGAACCCTTACCCTATCCCTTTTCTGGACATTTCGTAAAACAAGTAGTACAGTGAAAATAGCCGCTTCCTATTTTCGGCAAAAAAAAGGACACGGATAAGATTATAAGCACCGGCCCAGGCCGTAGCGTAACGGTCTGGGCACCGGACTGGTAATCCAGTCGCAGTGTGCCGCGGGTTCGACTCCCGGACCCGACACGGCCTTTACTGCATGTCATCCCCCCATCTCTCTCCCGTTTCCTGTCAGCCTACTGTCTGTCCCTTCAAAAAAATCAATAAAAGGCGTAAGCCGCAAAAAAAAAAAAAAAAATATATATATAAGCACCAGGAGTACATAGGGTTAAAAGGACCACCCATTTTCAACATAATTAATTATGTCCTCACTAATGCTCATTGTAAGCTGGCACCATTTCTGTCTACACTCTCTGTGTCTCAGTGGAGGGCTGTGGACGGTTCAGAAACCTGTCTACACTCTCTGTGTCTCAGTTGAGGGCTGTGGACGGTTCAGAAACCTGTCTACACTCTCTGTGTCTCAGTGGAGGGCTGTGGACGGTTCAGAAACCTGTCTACACTCTCTGTGTCTCAGTGGAGGGCTGTGGACGGTTCAGAAACCTGTCTACACTCTCTGTGTCTCAGTGGAGGGCTGTGGACGGTTCGGAAACCGTACCTACCAGTGATGATGATGATGTAGATGATCATCATCATCATAATCATCATCATCATTATCATCAGTAGGCAGTCATTTCAAACAATTACGTTATTCTGTAATTTGTAGTAATGCAAAAACAATGTCTTATTTCAGCATGCTAACTTTCCAGGAAGAGAAAAGTTTCTATCAGCTTGGAATCCCCATGGAGGATGTCATTGGTAGGCAGATTACTGAACTGTCCACAGTTTACCACCAATTGAGGCTGAGTAGACAGAAATGGTGCCATCTTATAATGAACATTAGTGAGGGCCAATTATATGAAGATGAGGTTGCAAATGGTTGAAGTGCTCTGTAAAGCTTTACAGTTTCCTGGCTGTGCACACGAGTTGTTAACAGACTTGGTTTGTTCAAGTATCATGTGTGCGTTTGTGGCATGCAACCACGTGTCATCATCATGTGAGACAATGTCAGGCATTATTACCATCACATATCTAATCATGGGGCTCCATGCATGCATGGCCCAGTCACGCTGCCTTCGCCCTGGCAGCCACACAGCTACAGGCTACCAAGTGATCACACAACGTTTGCTATACAAAATCTACAAAGCTGCAATCCAAGTTGAGCTGGCTGGCTTCAACTGCGTCTACAATAATATACTGATGATGACATCAGTGATCTCCATATATTGGCATAAAAGGGACACAGACTGACATATAGAGATCTCCATATATGCATATACCTGTATACAGTATACACGTGTGAGGGAGTGAGTGTGTGTGTGTGTGTGTGTGTGTGTGTGTGTGTGTGTGTGTGTGTGTGTGTGTGTGTGTGTGTGTGTGTGTGTGTGTGTGTGTGTGTGTGTGTGTGTGTGTGTGTGTGTGTGTGTGTGTGCGTGCGTGCACGCGTATGCGTGCGCACGTGCGTGTGTGTGTGTGTGTGATCTGAGTTGCTAGGTAGCTTTGAAGTGTGTGCTATGTTGGCTTTGTTAACCCCCTGGTGTTTTAAATCCAGATATAGTGGAACAAATGGCTGAGAATGTGAGAAGTTCAGCAAAGCCTTTGAGAGTTCAGCATCATATACAGCCTTTTTGTACATGTCATGAAGTCAGACCCCGGCGTGTTGAGAAAGTAATTATTCATATGTACAGTGCACTGAATGTATTGTGTGTGTGTGTGTGTGTGTGTGTGTGTGTGTGTGTCTATAGGACCTGGTCAACACTGCCGCCAGCACGGTCTTCTTCTTCCTGTCTTCTCTGGTGTTGGCCTGCATCAACCACAACACTGGAGCTGAGGTAGCAGCGGTGGTGAGTAGAGTACCATTCATCCATTCATCAGACATACACACACGCTCAGAGGAAGAAACACAGTTGCGTCTGATTAGAGAGTTTTTTCAACCTGTCTGTTATTATGATCCTGCCAGCCTGTCTGAGGGAGCAGAGCACCTATTGTTGTCTTAGTCTGGTTTCATGTCCATTGAGCGCTGCTGCCCTCTTGTGGACCATTTTCTCAGCCTCATCACCATCATATCACATGGTGCCTTTGATGAGCGAGAAAGGGACATCCAATCACAATCAGAATGCATTGCTCCATATGTCAACTTTTTAGGTGTTTTGTTTGTCATCGTCATAGTACAGTGTCACACAAAAGTAGCAATAAGTGGCTGATCTACAAACTCACATTTAAGTGAAAGTGTTTAGGTGTGTGTGGGTTTTGTATACTGAATCAGTGAAAATTATTAACAAGACTTTACTTACGTTACTCTTCATGCTGGATAGCACGTAAGTTCTTCACCAGTTTAGTGAATAAATAATAACTACCTCCATTGGAACACAGGTTATTTGTTCAGTTTAGCCGACAGTAACGACATACTGTATGAACTGAAACTCATAACGTCTTTTTTATATAATAACAACCGTGTCATTTGAATGCAGATCTTCGGCTTCCTGGTGACGTGCGTGTATGGCGCCAACACCTTCCTGGCTGTGCGGAGGTGGCGTCGCGGGGACAGCGCGCAGGGCGTGGCCCAGAGCAGCGAGTACATGCGAGCGCGCACCGCATCGCGCGGCGAGATGGAGGCGCGGCCTGAACTCGCATGAAGGACTCGACTGACCGGGCGTTCAAACTGAGAAGGAGTGGCTGCACACGGTCACAGTGGCAGCAGAAGACAGCCTGACAAAGGAGAAGGAACGCACACCTGCGTTAAGGAGGTGCTGACCACGGTAGACACAGAACTGTTTGGGAAAAGGCGGTCGCAACAGCTCGTAGGCACGATGCAATATTGTTGTATTTACAAGAAGATGACTTTTCGACTGTATAGTCTAGGAATGGGACACTAATCGTTTTGATCTGACAATAATCATACGGCAGAGATTTTGATTCATCGTGAAATTGTCCCTCATACACTGGACTGGACTTTTTCTGTGTACAATAAATCTCTGCACCGGCCATGAGCTTGACAATTGCGGTGATGAAGAAGGTGAAGGTGATCCAAAAAATAGAAGATCTACAAGCTTGCAGAGATCTATGTTTAGCTAATGGATGCTGGGGTGCAAGTGGTTAACAAAGGTGGTATTTTAAGAGTTTTACACAAATTTGGATGATCGCAATAATATCATTAATAATCGTGACATGAAATTACCAAATTGTCCCACCCAGTATAGCCTTCGCTAGGGTTTTGATACTGAGCAAAACTACACTGTCCAAACATTGGTTGTCATCCTTTTAGAATAAAACAGTATTGCATCGTGGCTACGAGCTGTGCGAGCTTCTTGAGAGCAGCAACAGACAGTCTGCCATCGAACATGGCACTGGATTTCAATATTACTGATTGCAATGCCATCATCACCCCCACCCACCCACAACACCCACCCACCCACACCAAAAACATCAGAAACAAAACATGGTGATCTTCAGCTTTACAAATCAACGTGACCCAAACTCACCACTTTCTTCACTTTGCTATTATCTTGTTTGCCTTCACTGCAGGTGAATAAGTCCTTGTTTCATAGCCATGTGATAGAATACATCAGTGGTTCTTAAAGTGGGGTCTTTCACAGGGTCCCAGGGGGGGTCCCCAGAAAAAATGGTTAATATAGCATCAAAATCTGTTTAATCACTTTGGATAGTTGGATATTTTTAAATAGACAACCTACAAGCGAGTTTGTAGATCTGCTATTCTCAACAAATCTTGTAATATTTATGAAACAGTTTAGCAACATATATCTTGTATGGAGAGGTCACTGGCACACATTATTGTCAGATGGGTGTCTGCAGCCAAACACATTAATATGGGGGTCCTTGATTTAAAAAACTTGCCGGAGAAACACAATAAAACTCTACACAAGTTGGAATTGGGTTGAGGTGCAATGAATGAGATATGAATATTTTAATGAAGCAGAGGGAAAGAAGACTTCCGTGATGCGTCGTGGATTTCATTCTTCATCATGTGGCGGTGTCTTGTGGCGAGAATAGCCGACCTGCAAGCTCACACCGCCCGCCTCGCAGTCTAGGTGCACCACGCTGTGAGCTTGTAGTTCTGCTATTCTCGGGGTAACACTTTCTATGACGCCCATGTCTATAATAATGAATTCTTATCACTGTGATGGACCACTAATTGGTTACTTTAAGTAAAGAAATGACATTCCTGAAGGTGTATGGAGGTATTGATATATATTCTTTTACTTTAATTAAATGTATGCATTATATAAATATGCTTTACACAGAACATCAAGCAAAGGAAACACAATACAAACACAATACAGTGACATTAGAAATAGGATGTATAAAACAGAACAGATAACAGATACAGTGCAGAAGAAAAAGAAAACAGACAAAAAGAAGAAAAGTACTCAATCAAAGGCAGTGGAAAACAGAAAGGTCTTTGTGTTTTAAATGGAAAAATGTGCAGATAACATTGCTTTATAAAGCAGATAATAATTCATTATAGGTGTGTTATTTATTATGAGTTATAGACATAGGCTTAAAATGCATTGTTACCTAAACCTTTTGTGAAAGGAGAATGTGCAAGATGATCAAACTATTGCATGATTTGCTCAAGCCCCTGTCTATGGAATCTGTGGTATACGTGTTAACATAAACATACCATGCCCTTACAGACAGCAGTCATCGGAACAGCAACCCACAGAGGAAACGTGACCTTAACTACTTGAACCTCAACCCCTATTCTGGGGGAATGTTCGCCAGAAATGGCCGATCTATATCGGCTATTTCTGACAAAGCCATTCGGTGTAGAATGGAAACAAGAACATAGTTGCAGAGTTGCAACTCAGTTTCCCTGACAATAGAAGATTGAACTGGTTAATGAGGCTTTTTGCATCTGTACATGAGAAGGATTTATTACAAGGGTTAGAAACTAGGGGTGCACGATTATGAAATTATGACCGATATCCGATCTCTGATTATTTGCAGGTACCGATTCTGACCGATTCCAATATTATACAGATTATGCTATGCTGCCTTCACACATTAGAAATAAATAAGACAAAAGCGACAGAGCCATTGACGGTCACATTATTTTGCGTCATCAATATCTGTGAAAATAATCTGGGTGATTTTTAGACCGATCCAATACCGATAAGGCATTTTTATGGCCGATATGGCTGATTTTAATATGCTACCGATTATATCGTGCATGGAAACGTTTCATTTTAAACATTAGACAAGTTGTAATAAATGAAAGGATGAAGATTGTATTTATTTTGACTGGTTCTAATGAATTCATTTTGCATGTGATTTTTAGCCACTGTAAAAAATCCTTTGCTGCCAGCATAATACGGTCTACAGTATGTACTGTACGTCCGACTGCAATAAAGTGAGTTGAGGGATAGATGCAATGTTCTAAAACATAAAGACTTGGCAATCCCACAAGACCAAACTATATTCTGACTGCCTTCATCATTTCTGGATTAGTCTTGTGAGTGTATTTGTATATTGATGCCCTGTTAAGCGCTAGAATCCAATTTTAAACAAAGAAGAGAGTTCTAAAAAAAAGCCCCCCAAAAAGGAAAGAATAACAGAATCCAGCTCCAATAATGATATAGGGTCGAATAACAGAAATGGAATTAAGATGTATGTGCATCTTGTTGGCTGATGATTTCGTAGTAGGTATAATGATTGTTTAATATTATGTTGTTAAATATTTTACTATTTTATAAATACGGGCCTCAGGAAATAGAAATTAACAGAGGTACGTAAATGTGGTACATTTGAAAATAAGAATCTACATGTGAGATAAAGATCAGTGTACTTATATCTCAGGTATTGAAATAGACATGATGAATTTTAAGACTGATTGAAGTGAAATTGCAGTGTGCCTTGACCTGAAAGCTGTCCCCCCCCCCCCTGTTTTTCCTTCTTAACTTTCAACCCTATTTTGAGCATGTCATTATAGGCAAAATGTTTGAAAATCTAAAGTAATTTGTTTGTTCTTAAAATGTTTCAAAAATAACAAATAGTAGCAACACATTGATCTTGTAGATCTGCTATGTGTGCTATTTGTCACAGGACAAAGTATATGAAGTGGTGTATCAGTGGCCATGACCGGACTGTCACACAGAATGGGGAACAGATCATTTTGTTTTACTTCTCAAAAAGAAGAATCGAGAAGACTTGATTGCATTATAAAATGTCTGCATTTGTGTCATTTGATCAGATTCTATCAAATATTATTAAACCCCTTTATGATTCCACAATGTATCTGTCATGTGACTTGTGATATTGAAATACAGAACTCAAAGATGTCTCATCATTCCATTTTTGTTTTACTTACTGTTGTAGCTACTGTACACAAACGGTAGGCTTGAAAACTGATCATATATGCCTGTGTCTTGGTAGAACTTTTTTGTGTGTTTTTTTTGTATCATTCTAATATATTTGTTTGTATCTACACCAGTGTCGTTCAATATGTGTGTTCTATGAATTGTTTGAGACCTCTGTATGTATATGTGGCTCAATGTTTGTACAGTTTAAGGAAGTGGCGCTCTAGTCAAAATGGACTAAACAGCACCATCTCCTGGTCTTTGTCTAAATTATATTTGACAACAATGGACCAATCGAGGCCCAATGTCAATGACTTTGAATTATGTTTGAGGGAACATTACCTAACTCCAGTAAGTGATTCTTGTGGACTGTTAGTGAAGATAACCTTTACAAACAATGTCATAAATATGTTTGAATGTAACTTAAAGATCTAGTACATTGTACACAGACTCATAAATACAGTAGGCACATTGACAGCTAGAAAACAGAGAATTTCTCATATTGTTTGTATGATTTAGAAATGAGTTCAGTCCCCAGGCGCGGTGCCCAGGATTACTTTGAATTGACAATCAAATAAATGTATATTGGTTTCTCATTACATCAAAATACTTTACTGTTTTCTGTTTTCACTTGTACCGCCACCTCTGCATTATAGCAATCTATTCTGTACACCACGAAAACCTTACAGATAATGTGTCATATCTCCTGGAAAAAAAAGAAAAAGGCTTTCAAAATGACCATTTTAACATGTTAAGACACTAAGTTACAACTACATGTATTCACAAAGTAAAACAGAAATGCCTAGCTCCATTTTACCAAACTGTTCTTCATAACAAAGGTCATATTATCCAGGTTTCAAAACCTGTAACTGTATGATGAATTGCCTGTAATTTTGGCAAAGTTATAATATGGCCTGTTGTTTTAAAGTGACATGCTTTTTTTCTTTCCTTTTAGCTATATGGTCTGTCAATGATAATGTTTCTCTTGTACATCACGATGCTGTACTTAACTGTATTTCTGTATTTGAAATTCAGCATCAGTATAGTTTATAGTGACAATTTAAATAAACATTATGTGGGCACACAAGACACAAGTGGTCTATTTTTATTTTAAACGTTTATTTACAAAAGGGTGAGCAATGCTGCCTTCAGTGCAGGGGAACTGTGTTCGATTCCTGGGTGTTACACTAACATACAAAACAACTCTTGAACAGCACTCAAAGCATCTGATGAACGTGATTCTATATGTTCAACTCTCAATTCTTTCAACTTTACTAACTGAAGGCTAACATACAAAAGATCGCTTCAACAGTACGAAGAGGCAGTTGTTACTGAGTGATGGTGTAGTAGGGCTTGATCAGCACAGAGAGTTCATGTTCAAATCCCACTCTTCCTAAAATGTAATGCTAGAGTTATTGAGCTTCATTTACTGCTATTCTAGCAGTGTCTCACAGCCTCAGCCTGACAACCTCAAAACTCTAATTGTCCTAGTGGTTAAGATGTCGACATGGGAGACCAGGGTTCAATTCCCAGCTGTTACACTAACAAACAAAAGAAGACCTCAACGGCGCTAAGAAACATCTGATTAATATGATTCTCTGTTATTTTATCTTTACTAACTGGAGGCTGACGAACAAAAGATCACTTCAAAATTACCAAGAGACTTTGTCTGATAGTCTCTGACTGATGGTGCAGTGGTCTAATGATCAGGCTTTCAGTACAGACATTCCATGTTCAAGTCCCATTCCTGCTACAGCGCAATGCTGAACAACTTTGAACTTTTCAAGGCTTGAATAAAAAATAAAAACTCAAAAGCACCAGGAGACATCTGCTGAATGCCCAAAGGTGCCTTGGCTCAATGGTGTGGTGTGCTTGATCGGTTGCCTCTGCTACAGACAGTTGGCAGGTTCAAGTCCCATGTCATCAAGGTGCTGGAGGACCATCGGGAGACGGTGCTCTCTCCCCCTGTTTCCTGAGATGTAATGGCTGGGGCTTATGTCTGAAAGAACCCTGTCCAGCTAACCTTTTTCCATGAAAATGTCCAAGTTAACATATACTCTTACCACCTCTCAGTGTGCCCTTTTCTAACTGGCCTGGAAGCCAGACATAAAAGAGGGACTTTCCCACCAATTTTCGTCCACCGATCAGGGCCAGTATGCAAATACACAGACTATTCTGTCAGATGATGGGCCAAAACCATGAACTATAGTATGTCGTTTTTTCATCATTTTCATATTTGTTTTTGAAATCGTTGCGAAAACCATGAAATATAGTTCATGGTTTTTGCGACGATTAAAAAAAAAGTGAAAATGATTAAACAAATATATAGTGTGTAGTTTTTTCATCGTCAAAAGTCAAGAAAAATGACATTGCCATTGTCAACGATTATAATTGGGGCCCAGTATGCAAATACACAGACTATTCTGTCAGATGATGGGCCAAAATGCATTGCTATTTTATTTTTAAACGTTTGACCTAATTCTTATCTGTAAAATCTTAGGTGGACAGGGTTCTTTCAGACATAATCCCCAACCGTAACTTCTCAGGAAACAGGGGGAGAGAGCACCATCTCCCGATGGTCCTCCAGCACCTTCATGACATGGGACTTGAACCTGCCAACTGTCTGTAGCAGAGGCAACCTATCAAGCGCACCACACCATTGAGCCAAGGCACCTTTGGGCATTCAGCAGATGTCTCCTGGTGCTTTTGAGTTTTCACGTGGAAAGCCGACATCTTAACCACTAAGACAAGTCAAAGGCAATCGCCTATGACTCAGGGGAGATATTAGAGTTTTGAGGTGTTCAGGCTGAGGCTGTGAGCCACTGCTAGAATAACCTTCAGTTAATAAAGCTGAATAATCCCACCTCCCCTCTTTTCCTCTTTTCTTCTCTTCTCTACAGCTCTACATGTCCAAATCCCTGTTCTCCTATAGTTTAATGCTGGAGTGTTTCAACTTTACTAACTGAAGGCTACCAGGATACTTTGACTGAGTGTGTCTGACTGATGGTGCAATTTTCTAATGATCAGACTTTCTGTATATGGACAGTTGGACACAGTATATTTATTCAAATATATGACATTATCAAGCTAAACAAGACTACAGTAAGTGGTTATAACCCATTGTTAAGGCTGTTTGTGACCCTCACTCAAGCACATAGTGTAAAATTTCCATTCTGCCATCCCAATTATCACACAATTATTATAGTTTTACAACATTGTAGCTACAGCAAGCAAAACCGGTATTAGACAAGAGGATGTACCAGCCAACCTGCTGCCAATCTATTCATTCATACAGTAAACATAATTTGTTGGAATAATACAAATAAAAAAATACTGTGGCATATGCCGATTTGTCTAGTGAAAACAATTACAGAAAGGGTCTTCATAATTCCCAAACAAACGCATTGTTAAACGGGTTGTTAATACACTTTTCACAAAATTATGCAATTTCTGGACAATAATAAAAGAAATTAGATTAAGGCTCTCCATATTTTTACCCAGGATTCATTGGGAATTAGGTGCTCTAGTTTGACCAAAGTGGGCTTTCGTTACTAGGTCACTGTGCATCACCAAAAACAACCAGTCAGTATTAAGACAGGGGTCATTATTACTAAAAAAACGCCCATGGCAGAAACAATAATCAGTCTGCTGTAAATGCATATCGAAGCCCTCAATATGACATTACAGACTATTCACAGCTTTGACATTTTCAGGATCAGGTTGAAAAGAGTTTGAAAGGACAGCCAACAAATATAGATATTTATGTCTATAATATTGTAGATGAAACGATGAAAACAAAAGCTATTCGCAAAAGCTATTCGCAGTGAGCAGTGGAAAACAATACACAATTCAGTGTAGAGTTTAGATCAGTTTTCCTTGGTATGAGTAACATTTCAGATATTTCCTTAAGGACTTTTCAAATAAGATCACTGAAGACCTGCATTTTGTACCAATTGATGGCGTTATATTTTTTTTACCATCTCTATATGAATGAAATGTACACATTGTATAAAGCCAACTAAAGTATTCTCACATTTAGTTTATGCATCTTATTCTACATGTGCCATTGCTGGACAATACATTTCAATTCCAAATGCTGTTCAGTGAGTGCATTATTAATTCACCAACAATCAATGTGACTTTTGCATGGATCTACCATAAAATGCCTTCATTTATCACTGAGGAATGATGGAAGATGTGTAACATTCTAGAAGTCAAGAGTAGTGGTAGCTGTCTCTGAGCATCTCTGTTCCTCAGCATTCTCTTGCACAACTTGATGTAAACAAAAAACATATTCGCTGGTGAGGATACCTGGAGTGAACTGTTCAGTCTGAGTCCGAGTCTGAAAGATCCTCTGCAAAGAAAAAGAATCATAGGTCAATTAAAACTAACTCTGCTTTCATGACTACTGTGTTTTCCAGTATGTACTTCCTTAGTCTCACATTGCCAGTCCTAATTCTATCCATCTAGATGTCAGGTGACCTAGTCTACCTTCAATGTATGGAGTCAGCTGACGAGCCCACGCCAACTGCTTTGAAAACCAATTATATCACTGTCCCAATATAAACCATTGCTCAGATTGCTGTTATTTTATCTCCAAATCGTTTTCCACCCAGTTCAAGCACCTTCACTGAATTTATCATCATATCCTTTTTACTTAACCAGGTAAAATACTCTTTCTGACCTGGCTAAAGAGAAAAGAATAAAACACAATCACAACAAACAAACAATATAATGACACATTAAGTATTAGTAGACAGAGAACTCTGATTTGTCTGGATAGTAGATACGTCAGACTAATAGTGTAGTTCCTGTTAGCTGCTGTACAAAAAAATACCAACCACTGAACCAGTGGCTGCACTCTGACTTACATTTACTTTCAATCTCATGACTTTCACTCTGCTACATTTCAAATAGAAATATTACACATTTGACTCCACTACAGTTCTAGGAAGCGACACTTGTTACCCAAACTTTCACAAATATATCATGAACTAGAAAAAGAGCTCCTCGTCCTCGCAGCACAGGTCTCCACCGGGTCAGGTAGGTTATTGTGGGCCAGCAATGTTCAGAATCAAGTCAAAGAGGTGAGTGGAATGAAGTTATTGCACAGATAGGATAGACTATAACTATAAAACAGATCCGTCTTGATCACATGATGAGTGTACAGGGGTCATTCTACGAAAACGTGCCATTTTCCATTTTCAAAAACAACATTTTAAAAGCTTTTAAGACCTATTTTGGATGAAGTAGATCGGTACATATCAGAAACATGAGGCGTGCCATCTCAGGCTATTTTTTTTTTTTTTTTTTTCAAACATTTAGCATGCATGCATGTACATTTTGTCAACCCCGTTACCAACATTTAAATTACTTTTTGAAAATGTTTTAAAAACATATTTTGAACAAATGTCATACAATATGAAAGATGAATTCCTGTTACACCCAGTGTATTTGTTAAGTGAAAATATTGATGAGTTTTACTGTTTTCACACAGATCAACCTGCATTTTTGCAATTGATAACCCTACAGCACTTTATTTTTTAAGAAAAAGTTATCAAAACTAAATATTTTATATTACAATTTCTTTTTGATTTGGTTGATGTTTGGACAAAAATGTGTTTTGCTCCTGGTGGCACTATAACAAGCCGAAAACTGTTCGGCAGAGGCTCTGCTTTGGCCTCCAAGGAGCGTGCGTGTACAGTTTCACGACAATCGGACCAACGGTGCCGGGGATAAAAGGGTCACAGAAAGACGGACGGACGGACGGACGGCGGACGACGGACGGACGGACGAACTGCGCAAAACATCATCTTGGCCACGCCTTCGGCCTGGCAGAGAAAATCAACCACTTAAGCCCTATTTAAAATATAGTCACAATAGCCAATCTACAAGCTCACGTGTCGTGCTGCAACCTGTTGTGAGGTTGTAGATCTGCTATTTTTTGTGCATTTTTTGTGATCTAAATGTCCATACAACAATGCATTGTTGATATTAAATAGAAAATGTACATTACAATTTGTAGCTTTGAATACTTTTACTTGAGTACTATTTACTTGAGTATATACTTTGTCCAACACTGCAACAATGTAATTAAATCTCATGATTTGATTTCTATTCAGTGAATGAGTCATAAAGCATCAGCGTATGAGCTTGAATTACCCTGGCGTCTTGGTGCTTCCTCATTTGACTCCCCTCGCCCTCCGTGCTTGAGGAAGTCAGCCAGGTCATTAAAGATTACGTAAAAATCCAAGGCAAAAATGATAGTGGCAATGAACCCGAAAACCTGTGAAGAGAATGGTGTTGGTGCCAGGCAAAAAAGTGTATTTTCATTAGGTAATAGGTCATCTTAAAAAGTATGAAAGTATGTGACAAAAGAATAACTACATTTATTGGACGATTGGAACACAGGTTCTATTTTCCATTTCGTGAAAAGTAACGGTTTATCAATAGGGCCTACAGTCACTTTATGGATAGTACACAGTGTCAACCTGCAGGTAAGAATACAAATATGCCGGGCACATTTTAAAACAACATGCATGCAGTCAAAAATAGGCAATAATATTCATAAAGAAAAGCGTGTGTGCAGTTTTGTTCATGTGTAGCGGGTACATAAATAAAATGACTAGTAATAATAATAATAAATATATAATACAAATTAAAATAAATAAACAAAGGGGGGGGGGGGTCTAGCGGTGACACATTTGACATCACAGCAAACAGGGCAGTAGGTATTACACAAGATTCTTGTGTAACACATTCTTGTGAATACAGTAAATAGGACAGTTGCATGGATGCAATGTAGTGTGTTGTAGACTGTATTCGTGCATGGAGAGATTTGTGCAAACAGAGTGGTTTGGTAGAAGACAACATACGGATAAATGGGTGCCCCCTTTTCAATTAGGGTAGAAGGATGTATAAGCTTTGACATGTTAATTGTATCAAACTTGATCAACTTTACCCCAGCAGCCCTGGAAGCTCCATCTGAGTATCTGGACACTGACATTATGGAGATTATGAAATACAGGATGGAGGCACTCACACATCTCAGGAAATCCTTGAAAGCGGAAAAGAAAAGAGAGACTGATTGAGAGAGACATTGTTATAGGATATTAATTAAAGTTTGTCTCACGTGGAGGGGTCTAGATCAGTGGTTCTCAAACGTTTTCATGTCAAGGAGCTCCAAATTCATATAGGTATTTGGGCCACAGACTCCCATCTGAAACATTTTGTGCCGGGAACCCCTCATACAAGATGTGTGTTGTTAAAATGTTTCACAAATCCTTTGTCAAATCTTTTCCATGTGTTCTTTAAAATAGCCGATCTACAGTCTCAAACGCGTCACATGACGCTGTGAAGTTGTGGATCAGCTATTTTCAAATGGTCAACGTATATAGGGTCCCCAGGGATCCCCGTCAGACAAGGACCACTGGTGGTCCCCGGACCCCACTTTGAGAACTACTGGTCTAGATCATGTGCCAGTAGACTTATCAGTATGCAGAGAGCTTTCAATTATTTTGTGTTAATTGTGTTATCACCATAAGAGGCCACTGGAAGCCTTTAAATCTCTCATTGAACTTGGTGGAATAGGCAAAAAGCAAGAAGAGTGCCAGCAGGAACTCAAGGAGGGGCGCCGTGACGAAAGCTGCTGCTTCAGACGCTGCGAAACATGTGAACGAGATGAAGGACAGAGCCTAAAATGACAAGAGACAGAGCATTAACGTCAAATGTGCATCATTTCAAAGGTTCTAAAAAACACAAGCTAATGATTTACCTACCAACGCTGTAGCTGTTCCCTTCTCAATTTAGTTTTTCAATTATTTGATTAGCTACCCGCCTACCCCACATTTATCCAAGCATCATAAAGGGGGTCTTTGTGATGCTTGGATAAATGTGCTGTATACGTTATAATTGGTCTATTCCAGACAGCCTTGGATAATGAGTGGGAGTTTTTAGGTTGCAACTTTTCTATCCGTGTCTGATCCTTGTTGTTGTTTCTCTTTTTTTGAGTGGTGCAACCACTCCAAGGAACAGCAATGTCCCTATGTCCATCCCTATGTCTGTATGTCCCTATGTTTAGGGTACCAACAGGGGGCGCTGTTGCAACACTCACTTCAGACAGGTCTGATTTTTCTGAGAGGCTGTGTTGTTAAAACAAAAAAGACACAAGCTTCTGATAAGCTGCATGTGTGCACACCACTTCAGTTTTCAGTTATCATTGTGATTCAACAGCACATCTCTCTCTTTTGAGAAAAGCTGTGATTCACACACAGGCCTACTTCCTGTATTTAATGAGATACAGCTGTTTAAAGACAATGTTTATTCACAATGGTTGCACAGCATAACATCTCTCTCTGCACATGCATGCGCACGCACGCACGCACGCACGCACGCACGCACGCACGCACGCACGCACGCACGCACGCACACACACACACACACACACACACACACACACACACACACACACACACACACACACACACACACACACAGCAACTAGAGTTACATTTCACAACGAACTCTTACAAAGTGTGTATGCAACAGTATGTGAACCAATTGACCATTGGATAATGGGTCTGGTTATAACCTGCCTTGACTTTATTCTTTTCCCTAGTAAGCACTAACTGGACACAAACTGGGAGTGTGGGCCTGTCCAGACACTGTAATCTTAAGCAGACTCAGCCATCTTGTCTTTGTTGCAGCCAGTCATCAAAACTGCACAGATGTGGGACGTTGGCCTGGGGGTATAGAAACTCCCTCCTGTGTTAACTAAAACTAAAACTGCTGCGGCTGCGGTTTCCGCAGACGCTGGCCAGGTCTACTGTACATTATTCCATTGGTTCTCAAGGTGGGGTCCGGGGACCCCCCAGGGGTCCTTGGTGGGGTTCCTGGGGGCCCCCTGCAAAAGTAGTTCAAATAGTGTCGTTTAAACCACTTCCATTTATTACATGTTGACTATTCAAAAATAGCAATTAGGGGTTCAGAGTCTTGCTCAAGGACGCTTTGACACTAACTCTGGGGGAGCCTGGGTTCGAACTGGCAACCGCAAGGCCACTTTACCCCTGAGCCACCACCACCCCAAGAAAACGCTACAAAATTTGTATTTGTACAATTAAATGGATAGATTAGTTGGATTAACTGTTGAACACATCACTGTTGTTGTTCACTTATTGTATGAAGAAAAGATCACCGTATTATCAGTACTTTGCATTTGCCAAATAAACCACTTCCTGTACCGGAAATGTCTTCATAAAATAGCAACCATGACAGTGGAGTGGGCAATCATATGGTGTCAAAGTCACAATGAGCTTTTCATTACATTATAACAAGCTTTTTTCAAAGACTTTTCAACAACTTTGAATATGTTACAGGTTTGTATTCTTCAAAGCCTGACACTGAAATATGACCAATGTTTTAAGGCAAGATCAGGATGGGGAAAATCATGATCATGTTTTTCCATCATACTTTATCAAAACCCTGCCTAAAACTAAGCGTGTATTTGTTTTACTGATACTGAGTCGTTTCTTTTTGTTCCCTTTTTTATGTCAGGGATTGTGACATAAAAAAATGTTCTGTGGTCTGGGGTTTTCTGGCTCAAACAAGTGCTCTGATTTTCCTGCTGACTGTGATGTCACAGCCTGCAAATCCCATATATGACAATGGGATTTGCCAGCAGATGTCACTGTTTTGCCTGTTTTCATTGCAGCTCAAAAGGCAAAGAAGAAAATCCCAACCACAGAAAATCCACTGAATGTTTAAGAATGATTTTTGGGGTGTAATTGAGGTCATAAAGAAAAATTAATTAAAATGAATGTCATGAAACCTTTAAAGTTCCCCGACTGGACACGCAAAATATAACCTTCTAAACAGAATGACACCAACACTTTCACAAGACCTCATTTTGCACCAACCCAATGAGACAAATACAAGAACACCTGCCTCAAAACATGCTCATCCTGGGTTAACTCCGACAACCTAGGAAGTATCGTCACCAGGTAATCCTAAACTAAACCTCAGTAAAACTATGCCTAACCTACAGTATATGTGTATTCCTAATCTTATCTGCGAAAACAAATGGGCGAGTGTTGAGACTAGAGATGTCCCGGCGATACTGTATCGGTATCGGATCGGCCCTTATTTGTCATATGGGTTAAATCGGTATCAGTGAAAATGCCAGTCTAACCACAGATCTGACACAGGGGTAAGGGGTTGACACTATGGCAGGTAAATACAATGTTGGACATGTGGAATTTGCTTTGGAGTTGCCCAAACTGCAAGTGCACAATTGAGTGAGGACTCTGCTATAAACACAAAATGAGATATATAGCTAGATATAGCTATAAACACAACATGAAATCACAACACTGGTATCGGTATTCGGTATCGGTATCGGCTAACACAGAAATTGAGGTATCGGATCGGATCGGAAGCGAAAAAAGGGACATCCCTAGTTGAGACACAGAATGTGTAAATGTGTTTTTTTACTTGAACAGTGTTGATAAGAGAGGAGGTCGCACAGCTTGTAGCTACAATGCGGAAATATATGTTTTTGTTGAAAAAGTTTTGACAGTCTTCAGAGTTTTTTACCTTGAACAGTGACCCATGTATGTGTATATGCCATATGCTATGCCTCACAGTTTTTGTACCATTTCAAATACAGCGAGGAGTGTGTTTCATCTTAAACATATAGATTACAAAATGTGAGTTCATACATTTCCCCATGGTCTTGAAATAGCTGCAATTGAAACACACAGTAAGCCATACAAGGTGCTCTGATGCACTGTTTATAGAAGCACAGTGAGATCTGTGACTGACTAAATACTCTATATGCCCAACAGTTCAACTAGCTTATAAGCCTACTTGTTGTATTCATTAGGCCTAAATCTAGTGGTCCAGCATCAATACTGGACAACTCACCCCGGTGAGTTGTCTTCACTTTCTGACATGGGGGGATGAGTTGTCTGTACTTTCTGACATGGCGGGGTGAGTTGTCTGTACTTTCTGACATGGCGGGGTGAGTTGTCTGTACTTTCTGACATGGCGGGGTGAGTTGTCTGTACTTTCTGCAGGGGCGAGTTTGGCGAGTTGGTAAAGGGAAAAGACGGACAGAGCCGTGGACAGCTCGCCTTAATATTTCCCGACCACATAAGACAGTATAAATGACTATAAGACATGATTAAATAAGCTGTTATTGCCTTTTGCTGTCTGAAGAATGTTCATTAGGGGAGTTATATTGTTGAAATAACAGGGCCAATTCATTGCTGTTATGGATGGGAGAATGATGATGAGTGCAACTAGGCGGGACAGAGCTATATCATGCTGTAAGTACTTGAGTAGTAACCACTCAAGTGTTTACCACACCATCACTACACGCTATTGTTCAATACAGACAGCTCACAGAGGGTGATGGGTGAGGGATGGTGCTAACAGACCCATCAGATTGGTACATCAAACATCAGTCTGGATTTTCAGTGGTGAGGTGACCACCGAACTACAACATGACATGACGTCACGGGCCGCGGTGAAGAGCAAATCACCGCCACCGCCCCAGCCCTTCTCTCTGTTTTTACTCACCACCGCTCATTATTTCAGCTCCGGTGGTTATTTCAGCTCCGGTGGTCACCTCACCACTGAAAATCCAGACTATGAATGAGCCTTTACCGTCCAGCAACTGCGTACGGGTTGCTGCTTCAGTATGACACAGACAATATTATAAGACCATTACAATGGAATGGCTTCATCATGCCAACATTAAAAGCAATTCTGTTGCCACAAATATCTGAGGTGGGAGCTCCAAAGCTGTGCTTTTAGTAGGCCTACAGGTGTCTTATGTTAAAAAAAATGTATTTTATTGACCCTGCAGGGGGAATTCAGTTGCCAAAGACAGCACAGCAGATTACAAGAAAAGTATACTGTAGGTAAAGCAGGGTAAAATACATCACCCTCAAAGAAACAAAATGGTGACACTGAAGTCTTGTGCAGCCTATCCACCCACCCACCCACTTTGTCATTCACTGATATTAGAGGCCATATACAGTTTCAGATTTGAAAGCCAGGGAGGATCACATTTTAATGTGGGAGTGGAGTTGAAGCAGACAGATTTAGTGCCTTAGGCCAGGGCAGGGCAAGGGGTCCATATAGTCATAGAGCCCTAGCTATCCCTGCATTTACACAAACAGTCAGAGAACTGTGCCTTTTGGGAACAGTGTGAATAGAGATAGCTGTGTCCAAGGCTGTACTGTCACATGATAGCTATACTGGCTGTGACGACACATATTATTGGGACATTTATGATACGTCTCCTGGATTTATGGTCCAGAATGAAAACAGTCTAGAAGCTTTTTTCCAAAGATTATAATTCGCTTTATCCTAATAAACAGTGACTTTTGTAATGATGTATATCCTAAAGTTAAAAAACCGAAGTAACGGGACAACTCGAATGACCCATCCCTCATGGTGGACACACCCCCGGTTTCTTTCCTGATCTGTAGACTACTTTCATTTCATTTAAAAACAAAGGCATTTTAAAAGAACAACATAATATCAAATATGTTTTGCTGATTGCATAAACTGTGGGTAGGATAGATCTGGCTGGATTCAGTAGGCGTATCAGTGCATCATTCATGACAATGTATATAGGCTACGATTCTACCAATCGCTAAACATTGCATAACTAGTAGAAAGTATCCACATTTAAAGTTCGGAGTTTACCACAATATACGTTAAATTATTAGGCTATTAACCGCCACACCATGCTCCTCCCTTGACTATGCAAACCTTGTGATGGAGACTGCTATAGCCTATAGAAAATGACAGGTTTGAAACGGTGCAAACTTTAATCAAAATATTCCAATGAGTTTCTCTGTCGTGGATTAAGTCGAATCTAAAACTGGTATAAAAACGCACAATTGCGCAATTTGACTCATATACGCATTTGAGCCATATGGCTAAAACCAATGTAAAAATCACTTCTAAGTTCTTACCACTTCAGCAATAAGAAGCATTCCTTTCCGTGAAGTGGCAAACTCTTTGCTGGGGAGAATGGAGAGTAAAACACTTTCGCGAGGTCCAGTGGAAGTGGGAGCTTCGATGTCCCCCATTGTGAAGATCTGTCTTTAAACTAGGCCTAATTTGAAATAAATCAACTCAACTAAAGTAGCCTAAATCTAAGCTTGCTTGAAGACAATGTCAAAATGCACAACTCGCGCGTGATAGGCCTACTTCTTGACAGTGGAAACGGAAACAATGACACTGCGGTCTGCGGAAACGCAGAGTGCTTCACAAAGGCGCAACATCTGCATTCTCCAGATGTGAAACGCGATGCCCCGGGCCCATAGTCCATGGGCCCAGACCAGAATTTTCATTAGTCAGGGACATTCAAGATGGCAAATGCTATCATGTTTTTTTAAAGGTCTATAGACCTATCCCTATAGATAATATTGCAACATGATAGCAGTTCCTAAGTGGTAGGTTAGTTGCAGTTAAACAGCTAGTAACTATAGCTGCTAGTTTATTTCTAGTGTTTAGAAAAAAAAGTGCTTAATGACCAATTCCCATGATTCTGTTACTACTCTGACATTAGTTCTGCCTGGAATGTGTGGTTGTCAAGCTAGCTGTCAGTATTGTAACTGTTACAACATGTGTTTTTATTGTAGTTTTAAAGTGAAAAAAGTAAGTGGATCAGTTTACCCCTGGCTGGTAACTTTACCCCATTGACTTTTCTGGTCTGTCTCAGTTTACCACTGCCCTGGGGTAAAGTGAGACACCTGACCACTTTTTAAAAAACAATCATATTTTCACTGCCAATTGTCTTGTATACATTCTGATAATTTCCATTGTTAGGAAACATCCCAAATTAATAGGAAATGTGTACATTTTACTGATATATAATTTTAGCTCGTATACGATATGGGCTATAGCCCATGGTCAAAAATGATGAAAAACAAGGATTTCTTCTTCTTCTTCTTAAAAAAACGATGGGCTATAACCCATCGTTTTTTTAAAGATGGAGTGCCACGATTTTTTTCCACCCTAAAACATGATCATCAGGTATTATTGTAATATAAGGAGGAAGAACTTTTTCCAAAAAGTGTACAGTATATTTGTTCAAATCATGCTTTTATGTGGACACGCCCACCAGTTCATTAAGTATGCCTGGTTTGCCTGGTGGGTGGTGATGGGTGGTGATCCACCTGAACTGAAGCCGCACCCACAGCTGTAGTTGTATGATAAAGGGGGAGGGGTTAGGGGAGGGGCTGATAGTGTGATGTCACTATTTTATTGTTTATTTCATTGGCTCGTTTGACTGTCAAGGGTTCATTCTCCAGGAAGAAACCATAAATACAAAGTTAATACACCATTGCACATAAAAACGACTCCAGGGTGTCTAATGAAGTACTGTCACCTCATAGGCACATGAAAAACTGGAAAAATACAAAATTTGTGGCACTCCATCTTTAAGTAAAAGTATCAATACTGCAATGTAGAAGTACTCAGTTACAAGTCAAAGTCTGGAATTCAAAATTTACTTGTACTAAAAGTATACAGAAGTATTGGTATAAAACTATATTTAAAAGTACAAAAGTAAAAGTACTTATTATGCAGACTGTCCCATTTCACAACAAGCATGTATATTGGCTATTTCCAAATGCCCAAAATGGCTCAAAATGTTTACTGTATAGGTTTTCTAATAATAATCAGAAAGTACAATATTTGCCTCTGAGATATAGTGGAGCAGAAGTAAAAAGTACTGGGAAATGGAAATACACAAGTAAAGTACAAATACCTCAAAGTTTTACTTAAGTACAGTACTTAAATAAATTTACAGTACTTAGTTACTTTTCACCACTGCCGATGTAACACCTGGGATTCGAACTCTGGTCTCTCGCGTGAAAGTCCCATTTAAACCACTAGACCAAAGGGATATTCCTTTGGACCGGGGAGATATTAGACTTTTGAGGCCATCAGGCTGAGGCTCTGAGCCACTCTGCTACACCGACACCGATCAGCAAATGAAAAACAGTGACCAGTGACAAAAGAAAGACTGTAATAACTCCAGTCCAAACGGAATAATCTGTCCTCTGAAGCCAATTAATCTCACTGTGAAAAAATAAAGATCTGTAAAAATCATAGAGACAAACATGGCTATAGATGCCAAATCTTGCTTTCTTTTTTTGAGTGGTGCAACCACTCCAAGGAACAGCAATGTCCGTGACTCTGTGTTCACCTATGTGTTGGTTCACCTATGTGTTGGTTAATGAGCACGAGTATATGACTATGAGTACCAGTAGAGGCGCTGTTGTGCCAGAAACAGAGAGAGGGATAGTGCTGCACTGTTGCCTGCTAATGAGAGAGAGAGAGAGGTGGGGGGGGGGGGGGGGGGGGGGGGGGGGATTTTTATTTAGTATTTCCCATCGATCCAGGAGCACCACTAACTAACTTTTTGCCTACAGCTACTTTGATCTCTGCTGAGCAACTGTTCTGAGAGTAGCCATTTTTTTCCCTGCGGTCTATGGTAGTAGCAGACTAGCACTGTCAATTAGCATCGAACATTTGCGCTCGTTATAGCTAAATACAGTATTAAAGAATTATGAATTATGATCGAAAATCTCAGTTACAATGAAACTGAATGGAGGTGTTTTTTTTAAGGGTAACTGTTCCGTTTTGGCAGAGTCAGACGATCCGCGATGTCAACACCAGTCACTCCTCCCAGTCACCCCCAGGCATGATGCCTTCTACCCGGGCATAATTTCCTCTTTACATCCCCTGTCTTCTGGGACCACCAGAGCTCCAATAGAGCACCGAAGTCCTGACGTAACTCGCTCATCCCTTCGATTCCCCTGGTTCACGGAAGTAATTTCTCTATGGAGAATAACATGGGGTGATCTTAATATCGTCTACTATAAGCGTTGTGGTCCAAAAATAAACAAGCTGTCTCGGCGTTATTGTCAGGGAGGTGTCTCTGTATCGTTTGCAACAGTCAGTCACTCATATATGATACAGTCTGCTTCTAGCGAAAATGTAACTAATTCAGTAGCAGTAACATTAGCGTTTTCTCTCAGTCAGTTGATTCTTCATATCCATATGAGTGAAGCGGCCGGGGTGACACAGTTCTTATATGAAGCAATCTAAAAATCCTCCTATGGTGATTTCAATGCAATTAAAAAAATACATGAACCTGGGGACTGACGCCCTCTACTGAAAGTGACGTCAGACTTCGGTGCTCTATAGCTATAGCAATTATCACAATTTAAATAAATAAGCATATTGAAACTATTTCACATTAACAATGTTGGTAAAACTAAGATATTTGAGGGGAAATATATAATTTATATCCACAAATAAAATATTATCATTGATTAACTCCATTTCTCTACCCTCCATCCCTTTAGTTTCCATGGTTATTGAGCCCCTCCTATATTTAATCTATACTAACCAATTATGGTAATATGAATTGTATGCTATTAATGCTATTAGTATAAAGAAGGAGCCTAATCTATTTTCATGTTTTTATAGCATTAAATACTATATATATATATTGGTATGTATTAGCCTGTTTATTTTCCATTGATATAATTTCACCATAATAGTATAATAATAATAATAATAGTATATATCACCATACATTTTAATATTAGTACATTTAAACAGAAGAGAGCTAATTTAATAACCAGTCACTTTTATTGAGAGCACGGCCCCGACCTGCACCCTCCGGCTCGCAGCCTCGCACTGAATGAGAAGAGCAGCCGGGCGATTCCCCGTCATTTGCATTTTGAACGGATCGTTCACGGAAGTGACCGGATCGGTTTCGTTTAACCAAAAATAACTAGTTCTTTTGATTCGTTCGTTCATGACCGACACGATATGTGGCAACCCTGGTTGTCTCCACCAGGCCGAAGGCATGTGGGGAGAGTATGTTTTGCACTTCGTCCGTCCGTGTGTCCGTCCGTCCGTGTGTGTGTGTGTCCGTCCGTCCGTCCGTGAACAGCTAATCTCGGCCACCGTTAACCCGGTCGATGCCAAATTTTCCAGAACGGCCTGTTATAGCGCCACCAGGAGGCCGCTTTGTGCAAAACAAGTTTTTGCACAGTACACCTACAGATTTTGTCCAAACATTGCGCAAATTGGTACACAGTCTCTCTAGAGCCATTCAACGAAACGGGTCTTTCAGATTTCTCAGACTCCATCCTGATTGGTTAAGATTGGCTTCCAAAGTTCACAGGAGTGCTCAGTTTCAAACAAAATGCTGCAAATCATGAACACATCGCGTGATTTCCGTGAAATTGTGCACGCACATTCCCACTAGGCCGAGGACGAAATGCCACATGAACAATTTCAACTCAGCCTCAAGGTGGCGCTATAACTGGCCGAAAAGTGTTTTTACCTCTAACTGCACAGATCTGTGGATAACCTGGTGGAGACCTGTGCCCAGAAGGGCACTTTTTCTAGTTTGTTTTGGTTTGCGCACGGATGTTATTTTTGTTGCTTTAGCACAGTAGCTAGCAAAGGCTGCAGTTGCTGAAAGTGAAGAAACACTAGCCAAAAAGTGAAGACTTGTCGCCAAGACTTGGCCAAGACCACTCGCCAAGGGCGAGTGGTCTTGCTACCCTCTGCCCCCCCCCCCCCCCTTCTGTCAATACCCCTCACCCGAACTCTGCCTCCCCCCCGCCCCTATCTTTCTTCTTTTTATTTTCTTCTGATGTAAAGAGAAGTTTGTGGCGGCGCGACCCATGTTGCTGCGGCCCGTGCACTCAGCACATCGCAATTCCGTTGTACTTAATTGAACAATGACAATAAACCTTTTCTTATTTTCTGATTTCTGATACCGATGTTCAGAAAAGTCAAATAATGGCCGATATGTCAGCTCTAGCGTTATGTGAAATTACTTTGGCACGTAAAATGTCCAGTTTCACACAACGGGAGACGAGACATGCACTAACTGTCCTCTGTTTGGTCCATCCTGCAGTCATCCAGTTTGGGATGGTGACTCTCTTCGTGGCGTCCTTCCCTCTGGCGCCGCTCTTCGCTCTGCTCAACATCATCATCGAGTCACGGAGCTTCGCAGACCCATCGCTGCCCGGGCCAAAAACATCGGTAGGAGTCGTGCACCTGCACCCCATGTCGTCACTGTCCGGCTGGAACCTCACATATTTACACAAAATAATGCCCTACTTCGTCATACCCAAGAGTATGCTATTGCTATTTTTGTGAAATAATTTTTTTGAAATAATAACTACATAGTATCCATGAAAAGTAACGGTTTTGGACATAATAAAGTTTCCACCCAACAGCAACGATATTGAAGACCTTTTAGAACTCATTTGTTTTGAACATGCTGTAGCCAGCGAGTCGGCAACGTTACATATGTACAGTAGGCCTAATGTATATGTACTATGTGCAGACAGTACTTCTGCAATATTATTTATTGGTGGTTCTATTCAAAGGAAAGTTCTTTAAAGGATTTACCCTCAATAAGGATAATTGACTTACTTTTATCAGCTCTAATATTTCAACCGGCCTAGTTTAATTAGACTTAACTGAAATGGCCACTTTTGAATATGTTTAACTCAATTATCCTGTTATTTTCTGTTGTGTAAAAGGTTATATAGTCGATATCATGGGTTTCTCATTTACGCTCACTCTGTCTCTCAGTATAATAATCAAGCGTGTTCAACAGGCGGAAATTGTATTCCACATGATTAAGGCTACAAGGGACTCAAACTACAGTATGTGGTGCTACTAATGCATATCATATGTTGTGCTTGTAGAATGTAGTGATTATATATATATTTTTAATATAGCCTATTTGTTTCTATAATCTATTAAATCGATTAGTTGAATCAACTGTTGTACTCTACACTTGTTATTACCATACTTCATGGATATATCAACCACATTTCTCATCCAGAAACTTTAGATCTTAATAGTTCACCAACAATAAGCAGCACAGGGCCATGGTGTTCACCGTGTTCACACTGTCCTGTATGTGAATTAAAAACACAGTACAGACTACATCTCTCTTGTCCATGCTGTTGGTGCCATCTAGTGGTGGCACGTGTGTACTTAACAACTGTAATGCTGGACTTCCATCTCAGATAACTCATCACACACAGATGTACTGTATCTGTATGCCAAAGATTATCTGTTTGCAGGTATCTGGTACAATCTGTTGAGAGGCCTCAGCAAAGTAGCAGTCATTGTTAATGTGAGTTTTGATTCTGGTTCCCAGGGCACCCAAAGTTGCCAGACCATGTGACAGAATGATTTGAATAAAACGTATAGTAGTGGCCTATACATTAATGGGTGTTAGATTTAGGTGTGTCAATATGCAAGCATTGACAGTGGTCAACTGTATTGTCAGCTGCTTGCATAATGGCACGCTGGATGATAAGATCCTTCATTTGCCAATCTCACACCTCGCCAGGACAAAATTGATACACAATGGTCTCCTAAGTGGGCATGGTTGTCTCTCCCCGCGGGCACCAACATCACAGAAATGCAGGAAAGATCAATCGTTTTTTTATCTAAAACACCCATTATTATTTTTTAGGTGCATGCTATGCTGCTTCCATCACAATGTTACGGTCAGCACCATCCATGTTTTTATTTTATTTTTACCCTTCTGTAGTGTTTAACCTGTGCAAGAAATCAAACTAGGTCCATTTGATTCCATTTGTATACTGTCAGAGTTAAGAGGGCCTATAGGGTTTCATGCCAGCTTCAGTGGTTAGGACTACATCTCCACCGTACGTCCATCTCTTCTGAGTGACTCAATGTGTTCATGTGACATGTGTGGTCCACCCGTAGGCGTTTGTCATCTCCTTCACGTCGGACTTCATTCCTCGGCTGGTCTACCAGTACACCTACAGCCCTGATGGCTCCATGCACGGCTTCATCAACCACACCCTCTCCTATACTTCAACGTCAGCAACTTCCAAGCCAACACGGAGCCTCTGCAGCCCATGCATCTGGGATATAAGGTGGACATGTGCAGGTGAGTCCATGCATCTGGGATATAAGGTGGACATGTGCAGGTGAGTCCATGCATCTGGGATATAAGGTGGACATGTGCAGGTGAGTCCATGCATCTGGGATAAGGTGGACATGTGCAGGTGAGTCCATGCATCTGGGATATAAGGTGGACATGTGCAGGTGAGTCCATGCATCTGGGATATAAGGTGGACATGTGCAGGTGAGTCCATGCATCTGGGATATAAGGTGGACATGTGCAGGTGAGTCCATGCATCTGGGATATAAGGTGGACATGTGCAGGTGAGTCCATGCATCTGGGATATAAGGTGGACATGTGCAGGTGAGTCCATGCATCTGGGATATAAGGTGGACATGTGCAGGTGAGTCCATGCATCTGGGATATAAGGTGGACATGTGCAGGTGAGTCCATGCATCTGGCCGCGATGTAAGGTGGACGGGCATGCATATTATGTAGGTGTTGTCCGCATGTGTCCATGGCGACTGGTGGCCATGTGTGCTTCCATTGACTTCAAAGACAAGCCATGTTGTATTGATAACCAAATCCTCTGTGTATTGATTATACTAGACCGGTGCCCTGCTGTAGAGCACCGAGTCTGTAACGATGGAAGTTGGAGATCCATGCCCCACTATGTAATACCCGTTGTACCCGTGTCAGAGTACCTGTTCCACCCATCTGTCTGTGTCCCTTTTATGCCCATATATGGAGATTTCTGTATCTGTCTCTCTGTGTTCCTTTATTCCTATGGAGTTCTGTGTCATGCATGCCCAAATATGGAGTGTTGTGATGTCAGAACAGGCCAGCTCCATATATGGAGCCTGGGCAGGGGCCCTGTCATATTTGATGTACTGTGTGTGAAAGCACTTCTATGCTACGTCCATTACAAAACAAGCAAACAACCATGTTCTTCATATATAATTGATGTATGGCCATAGAGTGGTCATACATCAATTCATCATGCATTTTTCAGAAAAAAATAAGACATGCCCACTGACTGTCTGAAGGAATAGTCTGGTGAGGGGATATACCGGCCATCGGGATATACATTTATCTCCTTAATTCAGTGTGTAAGAAATGTCTTTACTTTTAGTGCTGCATACCATTGTATAAAATGCATGTATTGTGTGTCAAATGTAACTGTGTTTACGTGCACACGATTACTGAAAATAATCATGTAACATTAAAGCGTTAAAACGTGCCTTCGATCTGTATAGCATAGTAGTGAATATGTATAGTTTATTATGTATAGTGTATGTATAGTTTCATCATATAGATATTCCACTGTTACCTTCTTAGCTTACGCATGTCTCATGATAAATGCTTTTATGTGATGTATTCCCATGCTTTTGTTCTTGCTTAAATGTAAGTCGCTCTGGATTAAGAGCGTCTGCTAAATGCCTAAATTGTAAATTGTAAATTGTATCAGCCAAATAATAAGTTATAACATGACAGGTGAAACTAATCGAAAATAATGAAAACACAAAATAATTACAGATTGCATTTTTTATACACCATGAATGAGAGACAGTACTGTCGGTACCTATGCCATTAGGCTGTGAGGGGGAAAAAAGGAAGCCTATATAAAGAAAAGAGAAAAACATTACAGAAAACATGAAGTCTGTGCCCTCAATGAAACCAGGATAGTTTAATGCGTTGATGGATCCAAACACCTTCCATTTTGGTACATTTTATGTATTCCGTTTCCCCCGTGAACAGATGTTTAATGAGTTCAGTGCGCTCCATGTGCAATAAAGAATCATTTAGCATTTTTTAATTCACGAAAGGGTCTAGCCATGGGGTAATGATGACTCCTAATAATAATGGCATGCTTGGCAATGTGATCCTGTATGTAAAAAATGTTGACTTGTTGGATCTATGAAGTGATATATTTTACTGTCTACTTGGGCTTTAGTGAATGGACAGTTTTTAAGTTGCTTGATTCAGTATTTAGATATTTGATATTCATTTTACAAACCCATTGTAACTTCAAACTCCATTTTAACCATGTTAGATTCATTGACAACACCCATACTTGGTACCGGTGACTGATATTGTCCTAATGCGTGAGGAGACTGTATTATATATTTTTTTGGGGGGAAATGAAAAAATATAAATATAATGAAAAAATAGCGCTGATTAAAACCACCTGTAGTTAAGTCGTATCTGACGTATCACTGATATCTAAATTCCCAGGTGATATCTATTCTAGTCTCATATCACAATATTGATATAATATTGATATTTTGCCCATCCCTGTGGTCGATAAACTCTTGGTCTTGGAGGTGGACACTGTTCCATGTCTCCTGCAGAACATGGTGGTGGTAAAAGCATCGCACAACTGTTTTTTTAATTTGTATTCTTTTAAACTTTTTGTCCCATAATTTCATGCTCAAAATAGGGATGCCAGGTTGGAAGTGGTTAAGCGCTGCAGCGCCGTGGTCCACTTATGTTACTTGATTTATCGAACTTTTTATAATCGATTAAATCAATGAACTGTTGTGTGTTCCGTGTGTGTGTGTGCCCTGTAGAACGTGGTGATGCTGATGAGTGACTTTGTGGACTGGCTCATCCCAGACATCCCCAAGGACATCAGCCTGCAGATCCACAAGGAGAAGATCATGATGGTCTCTTCTTTTTCCTTTTGGTAATAATAATTGTCCTGGATTTGAGAAACGGTTTATGATGGTAGATGATTACCAGGTGCACCATCTAGGACCAGCCGGGACTCCCTTCACCTCCAGAACGTCCAGAACTTTCTGAGCTCTTCAGGGCTTCACGTCACAGACATTCCACAGAGATCGTAGCTCATGCTGGCAAATGTAATTTGCCTGATTGTGTAAAATTGTCCTCGTCATGTATTGCCCACAGGGTGGTTTTTGTTGCACTCTTAATAAACAATCACTGTTGTATGGAAAGGCGCTGAAACGGTGGTCTATAACTGGGACATGTATTTACTTGCATACTGTCTGTATTTACATACATATGTACATATGCCCCAGGACTCCTATAAGAGAACATTTGTTACTAAAATATTTCAAAATTATTAAAAAATGTTTGAGTCTTAAAAATAAATGTAAGATGTTAAAAAAAAATCTTTAATAAAGAATATTGCCGATCTACGAGCACGTTTTGAGCCTGTAGATCGGCTAGTTACGAATAATAGGCTATAACATGTATACTATTAAAGTGTTTAAAGTGATTTTGACGGTGTATCAACTAAATTTGGTGGGGACCTCCTGAAACCTCCAGGACCCTGGGGGGTCCCCAGACTCTACTTTGAGAACCATTACTTTACACAACACATATAACCTGACATCTCACAAGCTGACACAATGATGACCTCGCCAATTATTTCAACAAGCGTCCAATGCTTTACCCTCCTATGATGGCTTCACTCGTGAGAAAATGGATCTACAAACTCAAGCATGTGAGCCTGTAGATCTACTAGAGTCCAGACTCTCAGATGGTACGAGTGCAAATCCGCGGCTTGTGGGGACACAATGGGATGGTGTACGTATGAGTGTCCCATTCAGATATGAGAACTTTTCTTTTCTTATGTGCACAATTAAATGCAAAGCAGGAGTTGATCTACAGTACAATTGTTTTGAATATGCAATGTTGTTGAACTAATAGTGCTTTTCTTTTGCTCTAATCTCTTTTTTATGAGAGACTGTTTGTACCATGTCAAGCTGCCTGTTGATATATGTTGTGTTGTGTCATACTGTATGTTCTGTATATAGAAGTATAGACGGATTCCAACTAAACTCACTGTCTTGTTACAAAATGACAAATGTCTTTAGATTTGAAGAGGGCTTCCGTTCTGTCCCAGCGGCACACGTCACACGTGACTACTGGTGTCATGAACTGGAATAGTTAAAGGTCAGATGGACTTGTTTTTATAAAGCATGTCGATCCATGTGGGATGCAGAGGTCTTGTTTTCAGCACTGCTCTGTGTCCAGGACAACCACAGTTGTGCAACAAACCACCACTATTTTAGACCAGTGGATTCTCTGAATGTTTGATTTCAAGGACCCCAGTTTGGTATGTGCATTAGGCTAAGTAAGGACCCCCATAAAGGTTTTAGAGACCCGTAAGGGGCCATTGGTTCCTAAGTATCAGTCATTTAGCTGGGGACCCCTGAGAACCCCCCTCAAGGACCTCTGTGGTCTTCGGACCACATTTTGGGAACTATACTGCTTTAGCCAACTCCTCCAACCTAACCTGCCTTATTCACTTAAATCTAATCCATAGGTAGTTTGTCCTACCCGCCGGGTACTGAACCCAAGTAGAAGTACCCCGCGCAAAGTGCCAACATTTCTACTTCTGAGCTATAATACGGAAAGCCTATTCATGCAATACCTCTTTCAACCACTAGGTGTCCTACCTGACCACATGTGTCTAATGAAGAGCAGGAAGACCAACTACAGTAGTGTTGGTTATATTGTATTGACAGAATGTTTTATTCAATAAAAACTAAACGTGAGCACCAAGTCTCAGACATATTCCACAGCTCATATATTCAAGCTCATAAGGTTGCAACAAAAATAAAAAATCACACCCGTGTGAACTGAGAGGCGCTAATATATTAAAGTCTAACTCGTGTTGATTAGGTGATGTAATAATGCTGATGTAAAACAAACCATGCCAACACAAACATTAAATTCTCTTCATTGTTAATGGCATTTAATGTTTGTGTTAGGGACAAGATGTAAATTTTCCCTTCATTGTCAATGGAGTTTTTAAAACAAACTAAAAACAAACATTAAACCTCTGGCTAGCGCCCCTCAGAAACATGCTTCTAGATTATTCAACTAATAAAAAATGATAGGCCTAGTGATCCTTGAGAAAATAATCAATATATTTGCAGTCTTACTATACCGCAACAGGCACTGTTGAAAGAATGAACGTGGACATCCTTAGCTACAAAGACTCATCCCAACTGTAAATATGGAATGACATATGAGAGACTTTGAAATGAATGTATTATTAAATACTGTAGGCCTATGACCACTATTATCTATACCTTACTGTTCTGCATTTTAACATCTATTGTACTGGAAACATACCATTATGGACCTGAAGCACGTCTGGGAAATGATCTTATATTTTACTGCCTACCAACATATTTTGTTTAGTTGAGATTTACAGAATACTTTACTTCTTACATGGAGTATATGACTTGCTCTTGTCTTTTAGAATAATAAAGAAATGCACATTTTGTTTTAGAGACTTTCTTTCTTATTCAGCCAACACTGTTAATACTGTAAGTATATGTGATGTTATTTACATGTGATCATGTACCACGTTTTAATGAGGACATTTCTCTTGACTTAAAAGATCAGAATCTGCAGCCATTTCAATTAAGTATGTGTAGTTTTAGGATAAGAATAAGGTGCTTTTCTGATAGTAATCATTGCTATAGAGCAGGGCTGCCCAAAAAGTAGATTGCGGTCTACCAGTAGATCACTGAGGTTGTGCAGGTAGACCACATGACAAGGCCTAAAAAAGATGTAATTTAAATATAAAAAATCACACCTGTGTGAAGTGAGGGGCGCTCTTATCATCATACATCATCATACGTCATCTCATTCCGGCCAATCGCAATTTGCATACTCACTTCTGTCTTCAATGAGATCTACGCCTCAGCGCAAATGATTTAATTTACGCTGAGGAAGGCCCTTGGGCCGAAACGTCCACACTGTTGTTGTTTGCTGCTGGGGGGAACAAAATAAAACAAGAATCCTATGGGATACAACGTGAGTGCTGGTATTCATTTCTACAGTCTGTGTCTTCCAGAACCGTGCACCCGTTACATTATAACTAGAGATGTCCCGAATCGATACACTTTATTCGTTTCCAATCCGATCCCGATACCACAATTTCTGTGTTAACCGATACCAAATACCGATACCAGATCATAATAAATAATAAAAAAGAAAGAATATCTTTGTAACGAAGTGGTCCTCCGTTACTGATATTTGGCACATTTAAGTATTTATATTTGCACACAAAGGAAGAGTCATGAGTTGAACTGGTTTATTGAGAGTATTGTGAACATGAAAATGTAATATGAGACTGTGTTATGGGTACTTGAATACTGACTGCTTCTGTTCTGTCTGTTCCAGTGTGTTCGGGCAAAAGAGTCCCCAGGCTACCAGAGCACCATAATTGGTCTGGACTGGACCACAGTGAAATGGCCAGGGGGTGTTTGAGTTATGTATTGGAGCTGCTAATGATAATGGGATATGTGGTTTATCTTGCAATAGTGGGCATCATTGATATTTACTTACCGGTGTAGTGATATAGATTTATAGGCTCATGTGATGTGGGTTATGTGGGTGGGGTTCAGAAGTGTTGCATGTTTAACCGGTAATATGGTAGAGTCCGCACTGATTGTTTCAGCTGCCTATAAAAGGCTGCCAGGGAGCACACACCCACTCAGTGTTAGATTCAGTGAGAGGGCATGGTGGAGCTGCACACCAACATGGCCCATTTGTTTGCTGCGTGTGCCATGCCATTTCCCATGCTGTACCACTTATTTTGGGAATAAACCATGGTGTGGCTGCCTTTTACATCCTGACTGTGTGCTCATTTCCAGCTGCTTATCGGGCAAACACTACATGGGCATGATGGCCTCATTTCATAATGATTACAACATACTTGATACTTCACATAAATATAAATATATATTTATTTTTAATGATTTCACTTCATGGAATATTTTGTGAAACACCACAAATTAAACAATACACTGTAAAATAATTCACACAGATAGTCCAAAAACATAGTAAGGTGACTTTTTAACCTGTTTTTGACATCCTTTTTAATTCCCCTTATATGAGTAGGAAGTATGAAATATATCAGAATTAGTCTACAGATTGGAAGCATCTAATCTAGCCTCGCGTAGCGATACTAATGTCCAGTGGTGAGCAGTGAGCTGGACATTAGTATTCCAAAGGTCATCGGTAGATATAAAGGACTGGAAAGAAGTCAGAGGATTTGTAACCTATGTAATGAAGCCAGAATTGGAGATGAGTACCATGTTTTGTTGGAATGTAAGAATACTAGCATTATATAAATTTCAGGCAAATTTTTTTACCCACCCAAATTAATTGCATTACTAAAATCTGAAAAACAAAAATAATAATCTATACATTGGGTGCTTTTCTGAAAAAAAATCTTCCGCTGTTCAAATAGGGAAAGCCTTCCGATATGTCTATATTGTGTAATGTATTGTATACTTTTGATTGTAGACTTTTATGAATCTGTGCTGCAAACCATGTGATCATGGTTGTGAGTTAAATAAATGATGGGGGCTGTCCAGGGCGCCGCCCCGGTAGTTCAGACACCGCACGCACCGGCGCGCAAATACAGCACGCAAATACAGCACGCAAATACAGCCCTACTAGTTCAAAGATCCACAGCACACCATGCACTGCTAATGTCACTGCATGGATATTAGTCTCTTCCCGCTCAGTGTTAGATCCCCCCCCCCCCCCCCCCCGCCCCATATTTGAATACTGGGCCCTGGTTGGTTATAGCCTGGTTGCATTGCAAAAGGCAGATGAAGGCTGGCTACACGGCTACATGATCTAATCACCATCCTAAATAATACACCATAATTCAAAATCACCTGTAAACATTCCCATTTAGATTAAATAGCAATCAATAGCAATTAAAGTATGGATTATTTCAAATAAGAAACTCCCCAGCCAATGACATGCATGTATAATGCCCCCCTTTAGAGCACTGTGCATCATCAGACACCACACGCATTGCTGCCTTTAACTTTCAGTGGATGGCAGGAGTTGATATTTCACCCCTGTATTCCGGACTTTGTACATGACCACAGCACAGATCATGGCGACAGCTGTGAGAAGACATCCAGCGATGAAGACCAGGTTCAAGTTCAGGTTCTGGTTCAGGCTGGTAGCTGAATAAATAATAAAAATAAAGCACACTGTTTCAGCCTGTAATGACAATCTCAAAAGGAAAAACATATTTTAAATAGTTTGTGATGCTAAACTATCGTAATGTAGTATTGTATGTACAGTACACTAGGTAGGCTACATTCAGTATAATAATATACTGAATGTATTATGTACTGTTATGACACTTTGTGTCCACTAGACGTCACTAAAATGCCAAAACAGACTTGGACTGAAACACAATACCTTACCAGACAGCCCAAATGAAAGGCAGTGATTCATAATAGTCCAGGCAAAATAGCATTTCCAGACAGACTAATTAAAAGAGATTTTTTTTCACCATAGATCATCTCTATGAGGTGTCTAGAATAACATACTAAAAGTCCTAAGAAATCCTAGATGCGGAAATATGTTTAATTCTCATCAATTCAAGATGTGTGCTAATACCTCGAGAAAACTAAACACCCTAATGGGCTTTTTTTTTTCTTTTGTCCTATCACAATGAAACTTTCCACAATGAATCTTAACATGAAAACTAAACTTTTTTGTATTACAAGTTTCTCTGAAACTTAATTTGAATATGCAAATTAGCTTAACACAAAAAATGCTGGAAACGTATCCATACGCTTTATTAATATCGAACGCCGTACGCGCGAAGCGTATGTATACGTTTTATACGTTTTTTTATTGCTTACTGTACATCAACGTCCTATGCTCCAGGACACCGAGGAAAATAACAGCGATCGTCTCCAGGAAGCTCCAATATGTGATCCGGGAGTAAAAAGCCCCTCCCTCCTGAAAAGAGGTCTGTCTGTGGCGAAGACGCTCCCTCCTCCAATGCCTCCATTACACGTATGGGTCTGCACGGCAACGGCATAGACCAACGCAGATGTCAGGGCATCTAAAATGGAGTTACCCATCTAGTAGTAGTCTAGTGTCTGTGAATACACTCGATTCCCCCTCCCCTCCTGTTTCTACATGGTTTCTCCCGAGGAATCTTTGTGGGGGGAGTCTGAGTCTCTTCTGCCCGGATCGCATTGCAGTTTGAGTTCCCTGGCCCCAGGCCACACTGCGCCTTGTAATCGCCTTGCACGGCTCTCTCATTCTCGGAAAAAGATATAACGCAGTCGTGTCGATTTGCCCTCTGCCAGTATATAAACCAAGAATAATCTTCAACGATCGCCATTTCATAACGTTTTCAACACGCACACGGCACACGCCATGATCAACTAACTGCCTGGCTACGTCTTCAGTCTTCACCAGCCATCGCTATCCGTTGTGTGGATCGCCATCGCGTCTTCACTTTGTTTGTTTGGGCAAGAAGCACGATCAGCGATGGAAAAGAGCTTTATATCCACGGCAGATAAGTAATGACGTATTATCGAAGGACCGCCATGATCAACTTACTGCCTACGTCTTCGTCAGCCAATGCAGCCATCATCGCTATCCGTTGTGTGATTGTGGATGTAGGCTATATCCACGGTATCGAGAGAGACGCCCGGCTGTGATATAGGTCTTATCACTGCAATTATAATGAATAAAAAGGCTACAATCACACAACGGATAGCGATGGCTGCATTGGCTGGTGACAACGTAGCCTCGGTCCCAGGCAGTTAGTTGATCATGGCGGTCCCTCGATAATACGTCATTACTTATCTGCCGTGGATAAAACTCTTTTCCATCGCTGATCTCTGCTTCTTTGCCCAAACAAAGTGAAGATAGCGTTGTCCAACAAAGCAGCCAGTTATTTGATCATCTCTCTCTCCTGTGCTTCTTTCCTCAAACATGTCCAGACATGTCAACCTCAACCACTAAACTCACCGATCCAGTAACGCATCTCACCGTTATACTATCGTTCTGAAGGCAGATATAAAAATAAACATAAATAAATTATTGTCATATACATACTACACACTGAATGAAAGCCCTAATTGTCTACTTTTAGGAGGAAAACAAATACATAATATTGATCCCATGTACAGTTTGTCAGTAGGATATTGAATGCAGTTGTTCAGGTCCAACTATTATTCACAAAATAAGGCCTATAGCGACATGTACATATTATATACCGTATGAAACAGAAGACCCTCTGCTTTCATAAGAAAAAAACTAATACTGTAATAATAATAAAAATCACACCCCTGTGAAGTGAGCATTTCCTCATGAAGTTATCATAGCGAGTTATAAAGGTTTAAAGTCACAGAGATTGACAGGCAGATATAAACATAAATAAATTATTATCATATACATACTACACACTGAATGAAAGCCCTGAATGTCTACTTTTAGGAGGAAAACAAATATACAAATATATACAAATATAGTTTGTCAGTAATTGGCTATTGAATGCAGCTTGCGCCCACCAGAGAGGATTTCAGAAAATGCATGGACCAGAAGAACTATTATTCACAAAATAAGGCCTATAGCGAAATGTACATACTATATACCGTATGAAACAGAAGACTCTCTGCTTTCATAAGAAAAATACTTCTACTGTAATAATAATGAAAATCACACCCCTGTGAAGTGAGCAGTGCAATGTTGCGCAACATTGCACTGCTCACTTCACAGGGGTGTGATTTTCATTATTATTACAGTAGAAGTATTTTTCTTATGAAAGCAGAGAGTCTTCTGTTTCATACGGTATATAGTATGTACATTTCGCTATAGGCCTTATTTTGTGAATAATAGTTCTTCTGGTCCATGCATTTTCTGAAATCCTCTCTGGTGGGCGCAAGCTGCATTCAATAGCCAATTACTGACAAACTATACATGGGACCATGTGTATTTGTTTTCCTCCTAAAAGTAGACATTCAGGGCTTTCATTCAGTGTGTAGTATGTATATGATATTATTTGTGTTCATTTTTATATCTGTCTGTCAATGTCTGTCAACTTCAACCTTCCATATCTCTGCTGTTTTTTCAAGCGAGCAGCGTGCCTTCAAAAGCAGGTTTTAGAAAAAGGTCAATATCTCCAGAATGGAAGATGGTAGAATCATAATTTTTTTTTTAAATTGAAGTGGACATGTTTGGCCTACTTTTTATTTATGCGATGTGATTCTCGCTATAAGAGGCCCCTCGCTGTGGGCCCCTAAAAAGTTCAAAAGTCCAATGTTAATCGCTTAGCACCAGCAAGCCTGAGCAAATAGAAAACTCTAGCATACAATGTGTTAATATATATTGAATATGCCCACATTTGCATATCACGAAAATTACTTTTCCCCAAAATGTATAATATTTACATTGTTGTTTGTTAATGATATCAAACACACTGATCAGACTTTCATGAACCATTTCCTCAAAATATTGTGACTTTATAGAATAAAAAAAACACCATTCATATGTATGACATGGCATAAATCCGTCAAATCTTCCTCCAACCATCCTACTGCTAATGGTTGATGGCAATGCTGCTTTTGGACTGGCCTCTAACCTGAAACCTGCCGGGCTTGGTTGTACCTACCGGGGGCATAACCCCCACCAGCAGTGTCTCAGTCCATCCCAGTCTTCTTGTTCCTGTACTCTGCAGACACGCCTGAAGCTGTTGCAGGCCATCTCCCACCTCCAGGTAGACTCCATCACACATCTCCCACCTCCAGGTAGACTCCATCACACAGCTGTCTCCTCCAGGTAGACTCCATCAAACATCTCCCACCTCTAGGTAGACTCCATCACACAGCTCTGTCACCTCCAGGTAGACTCCATCACACAGCTCTGTCTCCTCCAGGTAGACTCCATCACACAGCTCTGTCACCTCCAGGTAGACTCCATCACACAGCTCTGTCACCTCCAGGTAGACTCCATCACACAGCTCTGTCACCTCCAGGTAGACTCCATCACACAGCTCTGTCTCCTCCAGGTAGACTCCATCACACAGCTCTGTCTCCTCCAGGTAGACTCCATCACACATCTCCCACCTCCAGGTAGACTCCATCACACAGCTCTGTCTCCTCCAGGTAGACTCCATCACACAGCTCTGTCTCCTCCAGGTAGACTCCATCACACATCTCCCACCTCCAGGTAGACTCCATCACACAGCTGTCTCCTCCAGGTAGACTCCATCACACAGCTCTGTCTCCTCCAGGTAGACTCCATCACACAGCTCTGTCTCCTCCAGGTAGACTCTATCACACAGCTCTGTCTCCTCCAGGTAGACTCCATCACACAGCTCTGTCACCTCCAGGTAGACTCCATCACACAGCTCTGTCACCTCCAGGTAGACTCCATCACACTGCTCTGTCTCCTCTAGGTAGACTCCATCACACAGCTCTGTCTCCTCCAGGTAGACCCATCACACAGCTCTCCCACCTCCAGGTAGACTCCATCACACAGCTCTGTCTCCTCCAGGTAGACTCCATCACACAGCTCTGTCTCCTCCAGGTAGACTCCATCACACAGCTCTGTCTCCTCCAGGTAGACTCCATCACACAGCTCTGTCACCTCCAGGTAGACTCCATCACACAGCTCTGTCACCTCCAGGTAGACTCCATCACACAGCTCTGTCACCTCCAGGTAGACTCCATCACACAGCTCTGTCACCTCCAGGTAGACTCCATCACACAGCTCTGTCTCCTCCAGGTAGACTCCATCACACAGCTCTCCCACCTCCAGGTAGACTCCATCACACAGCTCTCCCACCTCCAGGTAGACTCCATCACACAGCTCTGTCACCTCCAGGTAGACTCCATCACACAGCTCTGTCTCCTCCAGGTAGACTCCATCACACAGCTCTGTCACCTCCAGGTAGACTCCATCACACAGCTCTCCCACCTCCAGGTAGACTCCATCACACAGCTCTCCCACCTCCAGGTAGACTCCATCACACAGCTCTGTCACCTCCAGGTAGACTCCATCACACAGCTCTGTCTCACACAGCTTTGTCTCCTACAGGTAGACTCCATCACACAGCTCTGTCTCCTCCAGGTAGACTCCATCACACAGCTCTGTCACCTCCAGGTAGACTCCATCACACAGCTCTGTCGCTACAATTATGTTGTGTGTTTCCTACTCCTTAAAGGTTTCACATGTGACATTAATTCATTTATTTTTAATGTCACAATGACACAATCCCTTTAATGTTTTGCAAATTCATCCATCCATTCATCTTCATCCGCTCATCCGAAGTCGGGTTGCAGAGAGTTCCAGACTTCTCTTTCCTGGGCCACGTTAGCAGGGGAACCTCCCCTGTTGTTGCTACCTTGTCGTGGTGGTGAGGCTTGTGTGCCTCTGTGACCCTGAGGACTATACCGGTGGGGGTTATGCCCCCGGTAGGTACAAACCCGGCAGGTTTCAGGTTAGAGGCCAGTCCAAAAGCAGCATTGCCATCAACCATTAGCAGTAGGATGGTTGGAGGAAGATTTGACGGATTTATGCATTTGTCATACATATGAATGGTGTTTTTGATGTTATTCTATGAAGTCACAATATTTAGATGAAATGGTTCATGAAATACTGATCAGTGTGTTTGATATCATTAATAAACAACAATGTAAATATTATACATTTTGGGGAAAAGTAATTTTCGTGATATGCAAATGTGGGCATATTCAATATATATTAAGCTACTTTGCATATTCAAATTAAGTTTCAGAGAAACTTGTAATACAAAAAAGTTTAGTTTTCATGTTAAGATTCATTGTGGAAAGTTTCATTGTGATAGGACAAAAGAAAAAAAGAAGCCTATTAGGGTGTTTAGTTTTCTCGAGGTATTAGCACACATCTTGAATTGATGAGAATTAAACATATTTCCGCATCTAGGATTTCTTAGGACTTTTAGTATGTTATTCTAGACACCTCATAGAAATGATATCTGTTGAAAAAAAATCTCTTTTAATTAGTCTGACTTTTGGGTCTAAAATGGGCTAGATTGCCTGGCCTATAAGGCTCAACTTGCATTTTCTGTTTTTTGTTTCTAATAGTGATAGTAGGTGGAGGGACAGATAAGGTAGAAAGAGAGAGAGAGAGGGGATGACATGCAGCTAAGCCAGTCCACACCAATTACTATAGGAAATGCAACTGTACTTGCAATGATTATGGCACTGGTCTGAAACTGCCTGGTCAGTCCAGACCACTGCAATTTCTTGCAACTGGTTGCAAGTTGCATTGGTGTGGACTGGTCTTTTAAGGGCCACATGGAACCTAGGCCGGTTGTGGTAAGGACTTGATAATAAGTACAGTATGCATTCTACCAGGTGCCCCTGGCAGTGCTGGCACACCTCTAATTTGCAGTGTTTTTTGTTGCTTCAATTAGAAAGGAGAGAGTGTGAGACATGCAAAATGGAGATGATATGATGAAATGCAGTGGGACTCAAACTGTGGGAATTGCACAAGAACTGGTGGATCAGCTATACGACTTACGAGCACACCCTAGTTCATCACAGACTTGAGAAAGGTTTGAGTTATACCTGTGCTCTCAGGTGACCTTCTCAGGCGCAGGGGACCCTGGGAAATGTAGTGTCTTTCCGTTTGAATGACACCCAGCTCCCTCCTCTTTCTAGACTGAGTGGATTTGATGCATCCCTGAGAGCATCTGGTGTTGGGGTTCCCAGCTTCACACAGGATCACTGAACAGCTGATGTACACCTGAAACATAAACGAGAATAACAACATCACTTTAAAACCTTCCTACATTTCTTTGCGGAAATAAATGTGTCATCATTTCATAGTTTAATTAAGCATTGATCGATATTACACAGCACCTGTACCGTATTTCGTGTTGACCCTGACAAGGAATTGACACCGCTACACTATAGATCCCTATTTACCTGATCATGCTCTCCTATGAATTTGAAGGCGTCCATTGAGAATTGGAAATGTTTCTCATGGCGTGGTGAAAAAACGTCAACAGTGTGGTCCACAGCACACCTGGTTGAAACCAAAAAGACAGATTTCAAGTTGGGTATTTGTCATTTATGTATTTCTTAAATAGAAATCACACCTGTGTGAAGTGAGGGGCGCTCTTATCATCATACGTCATCATGCATAATCTCATTCTGGCCAATCATTAGTCTTTTAATGTTTGTGTTTACAAAACTGGCCATTTATTGTCAATGGAATTTAATGTTTGTGTTAGGACAAGGTTTGTGTTTACACGCTCACTAAGGCCTGACTCACACGTGCACAACAGATTGATGTATAGCTGATGCATGAGACTTATTGACTGATGCAAGCTCGCAATTCATTTCCAATGGGAGTCACATGGTTTGACACAACATTTTTGTTGTATGAGGGGGAAGGGGGGCAGTCGAAACACAGCCGAAAGCTGTACAACACAAATGTTGTGTCAAACCATGTGACTCCCATTGGAAATGCATTGGGGCAAGATGTAAACAAACCCTTTGCTTACATCTACCATGCATCAATGATGTATGCTAGATGCAAAGGTGTGAGTCAGGCCTAAAAGCTGGACATAGGAGGGGTATAGCGCCCTCAAAAAAGAAAGATGTGTATAAGTGATTTATTCTGTTATTTACCTAAATCAATGACAATAAATAAGTATTATCTTCACTCACCCATGTTCTATGATGGAGTAGGTTGGCTGGTAGTTGGGGTTATCGTACGGTGCAGCTCTGCAGGACTCCACAAACAGTTCGGTGTTGTTGACTGAAGACGAGGCCTCTATCTGCATGTAAATCTTGTCCCCTACATCGTACTCCAGTGGGTAAGAGCGTGGGTCCTTCATTGAGGTGAAACGCTGGCTCTGGAAGAACTCAAACTGGTAGGTGAAGGTACCAAAGCCTTTCTCCTCGACTATGCGGATTCTGTGTAAATTGAAGCTCATGGTCACGTTGCCAGTCTTGGGGTACAGGCAGTAGAACTCCACCTCCAACAGGTGCTTGCGAGTGATCACGGCATTGTCATCGTCGACGGAGGTGATTGCATTTTTGAAGATGATGTTATTGTCATCCTCCTGCATGGAAAAATTAATATTTTGTATGACAAGCTAACTTGTACTTTAAGTAATGCAAATATTGAACAGTGCTGTTTAACATTGTTGACAGACAGACAGACAGACAGACAGACAGACTATAATCCAGGAATGAGCTCTTTACCTCAATCTGAGTACCACAGTCACTGAGGGGGACTACTGCGATGATATGAGTACTGTTTTGTTGCCCGTCCACTCTGCAGGCCACGTTGCCTACTTCATTAAGTCGCAGATGACCTACGTTTCCCTTGAATGAGGCTTTTTCCACCTCTACCGTCATGGCTGTTTCATTGCAAATCACATTGGCTATCACTGAAATACATTGTAAATAAACAAATACAGTAAATACATTTGTTCTGTTGCACCAATCAAAAATACGGTGTATGCTAAAATTGTGGTTACGACCGAGATAATGTTACTGAGGGGCACTATCCCCTCCAATGTCTGGCTTTCAGAATTTTGTTATTTTGTTGGCAGCCAAGTCTATGGATTTTTAATGTTTGTTTAGATCATTTTAAACCGACATTACCAGGGGCCCCTGCTTCACACAAGCGTTATTTTATTTGGTGGATATCAACAAGACTCACCTTGTCTCGATACCACCTGCACAACAACACACCTCATCTCAGATTGATAGATGCGAGACCTGAAACGAGTGACAAACAACAGATGTGTGTTCAAGGTCAAGGTCTGCCTCTTAGCTAAATGTTTTGAGAACGGATTAAACCTGGTGAGAATGATCAGTAGGCTGCCTCGCGGTCATAGTTGAAAGATGTAAAATGTCATCAAATTCAATGGTGGTCTGTGGCGCAAATGGACGTGGTTCAAAGGTGGCAGGGAATGAATTAAGTGCCCCAGGGGGATCTAGAAACAGAGCCTACAGGTGGATGCAGTGGGACTTGCAAAACTACATGCAGGATCTCTCCTGCTAACGCTGTGTTGAAAGGTGCTATATAAATAAACATTGACATTATTAAGTCAAGTCAACTCCCCTCCCAGAGAATCTGTATAGCCTTGGAATGAAGGAATGTGAGGCTTACCCATACGATGCCTCAACAACAAAGCAAATGGGGAAGTGTTGTCCCACGTCATCGGGAACGGGAGTCCATCTGATGACATACTCGTCTCGTGTGGTCTTATGCTTAGTGACATTCAACGGTCCACTGAAGACCATATCATAGACTCTGTATAAAGAAAATGAACAGATTTCATCTCGCATGCTTAACATTTTTGTCATAAACGCACTTTGGTTCCACCCTTTGTCTTACGTGGAGTGTGTGGCTTGTGCTTTGACTCTGATCTCTGTCTCTTTGTTGACTTCACCTTGGAGTTGCTCTCCGTTCCTGGGTGTTGGATGCAGCAGCCTTGGTAAATATTCTCCCTCCTCACACGACGGAGCTGATGGATCAACTGCAATTTAAATGAAAATCATTTGTGACCCTCGACAGTAACATGATAGCTATTAACAAGTAACACGTACAGTAAGACGCGCGAACGCAGGAAGAGAAAGCAGCTCGTAAATTGCAATAAAAACAATTAGAATAAACAAGTAAGACGCGCAAACGCGGGAAGCGAACGCAGCTCGTGTGTGTGTGGTTGTGTGTGTGCTACAGCTGCGCCCTGTGTGTGTGTGTGTGTGTGTGTGTGTGTGTGTGTGTGTGTGTGTGTGTGTGTGTGTGTGTGTGCTACAGCTGCGCCCACTGGTGGCGGGCGGGTGGTGTAACAGCGGGACACACAGACATTCAGCCCTTGCTGTCATAGTAAGTGGCTCACTGCGTTCGCAATTACGTACTTTAAGGTTTTTTTTAAGTTCTTCTTCATGTGTATGTGTGCGTGCGTGCATGTTTATTTTATTATTTAAGTTGTGTGTGTGTGTGTGTGTGTGTGCGTGTGTGTGTGTGTGTGTGTTTTGTGTGTGATACAGCTGCACCCTCTGGTGGCGGGCGGGTGGTGTTACAGCGTGACACACACACACAGACACACAGACATGTGTTAAGTTTTGTGTGTGTGTGTGTGTGTGTGTGTGTGTGTGTGTGTGTGTGTGTGTGTGTGTGTGTGTGTGTGTGTGTTTGTGTGTGATACAGCTGCACCCTCTGGTGGCGGGCGGGTGGTGTTACAGCGTGACACACAGACAGACACACATGTTCTGCTAGGTCTCATAGTTAGTGCTCACTGAATTCGCAATGAGGGATAAATTGAGCTGGCATCACTAACCTTTGACCACAATGGAAACCTTTTTGTGAGGAGAGGGGACTTTGATATCAAAGACCAGGGGCCAATCATATCACTTTTCTGAGCCTAATTGTTCACAAAATAAAACGCCAGGACACAGAAAATCCACTGAATGTTCAAAGGTACACAATACACAGTAGTCTGACAGGAGTCTGATCGGGAGTCAAACCCGCGACACGCTGTCAGGGATTACCGGCGTGCCCAGATGGCTACACAGTAGCCGTCCCGGGCCATAAAATATATTTGTTTTAAATTCAATCAATCAATGCTAAGCGGTCCAGCGGTTTGTGACATTAGCGCAAGACACTGGACTCATCTTTCTGTTTTCCAGCAGCTCTCCTCAACGGCCATGCCCCCAGGGGATATTCACTGGGGAACATTCCAATCACGAAAGTCACATTGAAAGGAACAAAGTGTAACCGTGGCATCAAACTTCTGTTTTCCCACAACGTTATCATCAACCATTAGTATTACGCATGCATAGTGTTGACTTACCAAGGAAAGCGAAATGTAAAGGAAGTTTGCTGAGAGGAGACCGTGGAGAACGTGGAATTGTGGTCGTGGTTGAAGGTGGAGCAGTGGGTGGGTTGATAGTTGTTGCAGGGGTGGTTGATGTACGGGGCCTGACAAACCTTGTAGGAGCAGTGGGTGGGTTGATAGTTGTTGCAGGGGTGGTTGATGTACGGGGCCTGACAAACCGTGTAGGAGCAGTGGGTGGGTTGATAGTTGTTGCAGGGGTGGTTGTACGGGGCCTGACAAACTGTGTGTTTGTTGTAGCTCTGGTTGTGCTGGTGGGTGGTGTAGTGGGTGGAGCAGTGGGTGGGTTGCTAGTTGTTGCAGCAGCAGTGGAAAATCTCTGTGGAGCAGTGGAACGTGGAGTTGTGGTCGTGGTTGAAGGTGGAGCAGTGGTTTGTATCCACCACCAAGGGTGGATCCAAGCAGTTGTAATCCTTGGTGGTGGGGTGGCTGTTGTTGAAGGTGGAGCAGTGGTTTGTATCCACCACCAATGGTGGGTCCAAGCAGTTGGAATCCTTGGTGGTGGGGTGGTTGTTGTTGAAGGTGGAGCAGTGGTTTGTATCCACCACCAAGGGTGGATCCAAGCAGTTGGAACCCTTGGTGGTGGGGTGGTCGTTGTTGAAGGTGGAGCAGTGTTTCTCCACCACCCCCAAGGGTTCCAAGCAGTTGTAGAAGTTACGTTGATCGTCTCAGCAGTTGTAGCAGGGCTTTGTCTCCACCACCAAGGGTTCCCAGTAGTTGTAGAAGTTACGGCGATAGTTGCGTTGACAGGTGCAGCAGTGGTTTGATTCCAATACCTCCAACGAGGTCCAGCGGTTGTTGCACTCCACCACCAGGGGTGGGAACGCGAACGCCTGCGTCTCCTCCCTGCCCTCGACTGCAGCGGAGACCTGCTGGACTGAGATCCATCCGTGTAGGCCAGAGTGATGTGTCGTCTTGGAAAGTCCTCGACCACCAACTCAAGTATATTGACGCGTTGCGATGAAGAGGCGCCATAGTGCAATGTGCAAGAATCCTAAAAGGACAAAGGAGTAAACGTTTGGCATTTCTGTTCATGATGAGTGGTAGGAGATATCTTCATTGTTTTAACAAGTTGGTTATCGTGCCGGCATGTGTACAGTACAGTAGCCTACAATAATGGAGCAGCTCGCTTGGTCTTCAACCAGCCAAAATTCTCACATGTCTCCCCCCTGCTCCGCTCCCTCCACTGGCTCCCGGTCGCTGCCCGCACAGAATACAAAACTCTGATGCTGGCATTCAAAGCAACCAAAGGTATGGCTCCCCCATATCTTACAAGTATGATTGAACCCTACAAACCCTCCCGCGCACTCAGATCAGCCAACGCAGGGAAACTGGAAGTACCCTCACTAAAAACGCCGGGACAACGCTCCACACGTCCCAAACTCTTCTCCCTTCTGGCTCCAAAACTATGGAATGCACTTCCCATTGCAGTCAGAACTGCAGCATCACTCCCAATCTTCCGCCGTAGCCTTAAAACCCACCTTTTCAGACTCCATCATGGCCCATAGCACTTACCCTAACCCCTTAGATAGCATTTATGTTGGCTTAGATAGCATTTGACACAGACTTATAGCATGTTATGTAGACAGCACTATAATTGTATTGTATATAGTCATAGCACGCCATAGTACATATGTATAGCATAGTAGTGAATATGTATAGTTTATTATGTATAGTGTATGTATAGTTTCATCATGATATTCCGCTGTTACCTTCTTAGCTTACGCATGTTTCATGATAAATGCTTTTATGTGATGTATTCCCATGATTTTGTTCTTGCTTAAATGTAAGTCGCTCTGGATTAAGAGCGTCTGCTAAATGCCTAAATTGTAAATTGTAATTGTAAAATTGTAAATTGTAAATTGTAATGGTTCTAAATGTGGGGTCTGTGGAGCGCAAAGGGTCTTAGATATTTAAATGGACCCAAAAAAGGATTAGATAGATACAGAATGTTGAGAATAACATTTCCAGTTGGTAGTTTCAAAGGGATCATCTTACAGTAGATGTACAGTCCAACACCTGCACATGCAGGTTCGAATGTGTACTAGCCTTGGTATAGGTCTAGGCCTATAATTTATATTTATTATTTCTGCTTATTTTGTACATGTGTATTTGCTCTGTGCACAATTTTGCGCTTTGTTACTGATAGATCGCAGATTACTATGAAAACCTGCAAAACCCGTCAGTCTGTTCGTCTGTCACTCCTCGTGACATCACGGCTCCATATATGGTCACACCTCGTGACATCACTCCTCCATACATGGTCACGCCTCGTGACACGTATATGGCCGTCTCCATATATGAAGATCACGACACGGACCTCATCTAACCCTGGATAACCATGCATGGAGAAGGCTGGATCATCACCTAGACCGGCATACATATGGAGCCAGCCAGTAACTCTACATCTGACCTCAAACCCTTAGATCTCCATTATACTGTATGTAGCTGACCTGTTTGACATTCCATATGTTGATTCTCCCCACCCGTTCTTCCTCTTCGATGTCTCCCTTTTGACTGATACCTGTCTATAGACACTAGAAGACTCCACAATGTGAAACTGAACATTACAAACACACACTGCACAGCTGCTTCCATTAATTGACTGTCTTCAAGCTCCTTGGAGGTGTGGCTATGTGTAGCATCATATACTACTTATCTGTGTTGCCTAATGCTATCATAATTGTTTTGTGTTTGATGTGATGCCTTGGAAAACATTCAGACTCTATGAAGGAAAGGTGTAATTGTATAGTTGGTCTAACTCATGGGTCATGGTTTACCTTGTTTGAGTAGATTGGTCCAATTACTAATCATTGTGGGTGGGGTCTCACCTGGTATATAAGGGAGGCTTGTGGAAATGTTTGGGAGGGAATCCTGAGTGGAAAATGTTCAGTTTTGCTTGAGACTAACAAAGGAGACAACTCCAGGGGAGAGCTGCCAGGGCCAGGAAGGCATAGCCTCGTTTCAGTTTCTTGGTTTGTTGTTTTTCCTTAGTTTAGTTGTCAAGTGTTACTTTCTTACTTTCTGTTATGTGAAAGTGTATTGTTAAGTCTTTATTCTGGAAGTATTATTTTTGCCTGCACAGTTGAATCCGGCATGGGTCGTTCACTCTGTGTTTTGAGGTCCATAAAATACCAAAAGAGATTTACATTCTTGGACTGTCGATTCTTGGAGCCTTGGCCGTTCGGGCAACTTTACACTGTCCATTCAAAATCTAGACAGACGGCGAAAACTAGAGTTCTCAACAGGCGCTAAAATTAAGGCCCAGCCCTAACTGGGCCCTCATCAAACCCTGTACACTCAAAGACACTGCCCCCGCTGCCACCCTTAGATCGCCATATATGGAGCTGACCTGTTCTGACATTCCATAATGTTGATCTGACCTTATCGAACCCTGTACACTCAAGACACGCTCCATATATGGCCAGACCTCATCAAACCCTGTGCCCTCAAGACACGGTCCCCGCTGCCACCCTTAGATGTCCATATATGGAGCTGACCTGTTCTGGCATTCCATATGTTGATCTGACCTCATCAAACCCTGTACACTCAAGACACGCTCCATATAATATCGCCAATACAACCTTCATTCCATGTGTTGATCGGTCAGATCAACACATGGGGGTCACCCCATGCCAAAGCGCCAGCGCTCGCCCAGCAGTCCGCCGTCACCAGGCGGATGCGTGCGTCTTACTGCTGTATATTTTATAGGTACTATTTGAGGTGTATCATGGATGTATTAAGCCCAACACACACCGGCTCCGTCCGACGCGGCGCGTTGCGGCGCCGCCTGGAAAATAGAACTGGTTCTATCGGCGCGCCAGGTGATGTGGCGCGACGCGGCGGACGGAGCCGGTGTGCGATAGGTTCATTGAAAATAATGGAGGCGGCTGTTTTGACGCGCGGCGGTCACAGACGGTGTGTGATGGGCTTTATTGGCTGTTCTGTAATTTGACATGTATACAAAGTAGATTTGAAGTGTAATTGTTGTTCTGCTCCTTGGCCAGTTCTCACTTGTAAAAGAGATTCAGTCTCAATGTGTTTTCACTGGTTAAATACAATAAAACATTTTTTTTTTAAACCAACCTACATTTTACTGCTTGTACCTGTTGTGTGAGGTCCAGGCGACCTTGAGGCGTTTGGCATTGGTGGAGCAGTATCTCCGAGCATTCAAGAAATTGAAATGAACCAAATTCCAGCAGCTGTGACTGATTCCCGTATAGGGATGATGAATTTCAATGTCAAGAAATGTGTTAGTAGACACCAAGACATTTCTTGGTAAGGAATCTCAGTACATCTTAGTATGAATAGAAATGACTCAACCTACGGTACCTGATCCAGGTGAAAGCCTGTGGGTTGAGTGCAGTGGCCACACTCGACACCCCGAGCGATACCATATCTGCATCGAACCTGGTCGCCATCCAGGTCATAGGTCGTCAGGTTGTATGACCTTGGGCAGTTCACAGGAACTCTAACACAAACATTAACAAGGAGGACAGAGAGTAAATTAATCAGCTCTGTAATGAGTCGATTGCAAAACAAATAAGCAAATAAACATTAAAAAAAAACACAAATTGGAAGATGTTTCACATATGGTAGTCTACCCTAATACATCATATCATCAGTTCATGGCTACTGGGGAATAATAATATACAATGAGATGTATTTTAAAAACACAAAAAATAGAAGACTCTCACACACTGAAATAATGGTGTCACAAAAGTACACAGCAGCGTACGTACAACAGGTGAAAAGATCCTAATACATTATGTTACACAGGGTTGGATTTGCTGGTAATGGTGGACAATCCATGGCTCTGCTTTTGGCCTGCACTAATAGTCTATAGGCTTCAGTTACAGTTGGTAGTCAAAATGTGTCAATATTCTGACATGCTATGTATACATCCAAAATTATAATGTAATATTCATTTAAGCTGATGACCAGAGATTAATTAGTGTATGGCATAAACCTTACCGCAGGAATGGTAGAATGGCAATAGCTGGAGAGCTGTTTGGTCTTCCAGTATCAGACCTTGTTCCCAAATCCACTTCAGTCAGTAGTGACCATGATCCACCGGGTGAAATCCAACAGCAGCTGGCATACCTGGTATATGGAAACAATGAGGGAAAAGATAATGCACTCTCTGAAAGCTTATTAGAGAAATGAAAGTGTTACGGACTGCTGTCCTTCTGATTATTGTAATTACTTACTTGTTTGTCCGGTGCTCCGATGCCCGTGGCAGCGTATGACGTAATGATTAATTTGTGCTTGATACGGCATTGGTTTCAGATTACATACATGTATACATAGGGGCATTACCTTTAATCCACCCGACACTGAAACATATCATTATTACATCACCATCTGCATCATACGCAGCCACGGCATACGCATAAAACAACCTTAATTGGTAACTAACGTACTAGTACTAACGTATTAGTAACTAACGTAACTAGTCAATGTTTTTTAAATCGTTTAAAATTAATTACAATCATTTACAAGGTTCAAAAGGTTCAAGGTTCATTCAAGAGTTGTCAAATAAGGAATATTTTCTTTGTCTAAAAGATAAACCCAAGGAAGATACTTAATACATATAATATAATCTAAGCTAGGGCGACTGTGGCTCAAGAGGTAGAGCAGGTCGTCCAATGATCCATGGGTCGGCGGTTCGAATCCCGGCTCCTCCTGTCTACATGTCGAAGTGTCCTTGGGCAAGACACTGAACCCCAAATTGCTCCCGATGTGCTGGTTGGTACCTTGCATGGCTTCCGCCCGCAATCGGTGTATGTGAATGTGTGTGTGAATGGGTGAATGTAATGCACAATCTGTAAAGCGCCTTGGAAAAAGGCGCTATATAAATGCACCATTTACCATTTAATAGGAAGATGGCCAACAATATGGCAACAATCATGGACATTCGTAAGGAAAGGTGCATATACCAGGAATGTCCCCATGAGGACTGCAAGGACAAGATTGTTGACCTTAAGAATGGAAATTACCGCTGTGAGAAATGTAATATAATATAACATTTCTTTTCTCCAATTAATATACTTTTTTATACATCTGATATCCATGTTTTATTTTTCTTTGAGAAACTACAAGTGGATCCTATCATCCTGGACACCTCTAAATCGATGGGACTGTATTTCTTTTATAGATGGAAGCTTTTACCATACATAGCTAAACCTATAATAATTCAATATTGAAACCGTTATTTCACAGAAAGGCTGAGATTTGAAAGTTCGTAGCTGTCAACAGTACTATTGCACGCTCTGCTTGCATACTAGTAGGCCATTTATGGCCTATTTGTGTGCAACACGCAAGTAGGCACTCGACGGAGTGCAGTTCTAGTTATTATTGTATTTGGTTAATTTGGGAATAAGGGTGATAAGTTGGAATATATATAACTTGTGGCCTGTGTTATACATTGTTCCTTTTGTGTTTCTCTGTAAGGTCAATGGATGGAGAGTGTTGGAGAATGAGTGTGGTGCTATGGTGATTGACAGAGTAATGTGAAGGATTGAGAACAGGTGGCTGTAGATTGACAGGTCCCACCCGGACCTGCCCCTTCTCCCTCATTCGCCTTTCCCGTCCACGCCCTGGTTCTCAGTGGAAGGTGCTCAGTCTGTCCTGACTGCTGTGAGGACGACAGCTTAATTCTGCAGCAGAATTGCTCCTGTCCATGTTGCTTTTTCTTTTGTTTGCCTTCGTTCGTTAGTTTTGTGAGTTAGTTTGTCTTTGAGTAAGTTATATTTTGTTATATTTTGTTATCTTTGTTTTGGGTTTTGAGTTCTCATTAAGTGACCCTTAGCATTTGTTCACTCTGTCATTAGTCAGCTCCTCAGTTATTTATTGTCCAACTTCCTATTGTTACTTATTGTCCTTTTGTATTTCCCTATTTAATGTTACACCGTCCTTTGTCCATCCCGTAAGCGTGTTTATTCACTTTTGTTTTGTTTCTCATGGTTAGGGACTTTTAGTTAGGGTTAATTTTATTTCTTAGGTAGCAAGTTTTCTATAATGTAAACTGACACCCTGAAGCCATTATGCACTTTTTCTTTTTATCTCTGTCCAAAGAATAAAGGAGAGATAATAAAACAAATCATCTTTTGTAAAAGCTGTCTCCTCATTATGTTGTTTCACCCTATACCCTAGACAGCTAGGGGGTCGTAAGTCATAACAGAAGGTAAAAAATAAGAGGCATAAAGAAAATGGAAATTGGGTGAAATAACTCACCTCATTTGAAAAGGTTTGTTACTTGGGACATTTGTTGTTACCACCGTTTCAGTTTCAGTCCACCTGCGACTATGGCTCAATGCATTAGTGCCAGTGTCGATTGTGCCTCTATGAGTAACGGATGAGGCACCACAGTCGCCACTGTAACAACGATTATAGGGATAACTTTGATACCTATCATCAAATGTTGATCTATAGCGGCTCACCACCTGTGGAAGAAAATCCAAAGGTCATAATATGAAGTCTTGCATAACGAGTTCAAAACTTTGAATCCCTATCCGATGAGTGGCTCTGATTTGGAATTTGGGTTGTTAAAAAAAAACAGGATTGGGATAGCTTTGACATCCGATAATATCAGGAAATCAAATAAAAGCTTTAAACTGGATCAAATCGTGTGTGTGTGTGTGTGTGTGTGTGTGTGTGTGGGGCCATTGATAGTCCATATGATTAATTTCTGAAATCCGTGAAAATATGATTGAGACATAAGACTAAGGAAATGTTCGTTCTACAACAGCATTTATAATTAATTATGATTTCATAGCAATTTTACTGGACTCAGAATGTGAGTTAATCAAAAACAGAACTAATAAATAATACATTTACACTAATAAACAGAAATAGAAAACGATGACAATAGATCGAAAAATTGTGGTAAATAGTGTCAATAAAGAAGATAAATGGGTTATTATTGCTATAGGTGGATCATACTGTACATCTCAACATGCTATAATTTGAATAATAATGTGTATAGCACTTTTCTACTCAGCCGCTTTACATGGAACATTTTAAATAAGTATTAATTAAGTCCCATAGATTCCCAAACATGTAGCCTACCAATTGCGTCTTAGTTTGCATTAATAGTTCAAGCATATCATCCAGACAAGCAGAACCATGCAGATTAATATTTGTTCTGGAACAGTGGTTTTCATGCAACCAGTCCTTGAGGGGGTTCCAGGTGGTCCCCAGCTAAATGATGGAGAGTTATTAACCAAATGGACCCTTATAGATCTTTAACTCTTGAGAGCATGAAATGAAACCAAAGGTGCATTAAGTAATTTACAAGAAGTCTACACAATTAGAGAATGTAGAATAGTTAAAAAAATTTATCAATGCTTTCCTGTTATCTCTCCTATATGGTACCAACATCAATATAGCATGGAATTGTGGACATAATCAACAAAATATTAAGTTTTAGGTCTGAGAGTCTAAAATCTCATCAGGTGGCTCAAATACCCAATAAATAATGGGCCTTGATATGAAAAGGGTTAATTCAAAACCACTGCTCTAGAACATTGACTGAATTATATAGTCAGGTTAAAATGTGCACTCACCCTGAACGTCCCATCTGGGTTTCTTCCCCTGGCAGTGAAGGAGCTGCTGCCTCCGTAGAAGTGTGATGCACTGGCCAGTGATGCCATCAGGACCAGCATCACCACAGTGCCAGAAGAAGCCATGGTGCCAACTGACTCTCTGATGTGCTCAGGCTATGTGCAGCAGGTATATTTATAGCGAAATAAGAAACCTCAATCGTTGGTTGCTTAAACTTGCAGACAAAAGAAACCTAAAATACTTGTTGCATATTTCCTTTGCTTTTGGAAATTCCAAACGGCTTTATACTGTATTGTGCTCCAGTTAGCTAAACTGGTTTTTTAATTATCTCGTTCTCAACATTTATCATGCCTGCACGCACATACTTTACTTTATATGTTTATTTGGACATGACAATGCATAATTGCATATTGTTTCCCGGTGCGGCAACCAATATGCAACCACTCCTCGAGTGGTTGCTCTGGTACTGATTCCCCTATCAGGCTGTCGTTTAATGAATTCACTTAGGGGGGGCGGGCACAGACCATGTACACACACACACACACACACACACACACACACACACACACACACACACACACACACACACACACACACACACACACACTGTGTGTGTGTTACAATTATAAACTGAGATGCTATACAATGCCACAATTATGTCTAAATCTGAATATAAAAAAATGAAAAGCAAACATTATTGAATTTGCTATACTTTTGTGCAAATTAAATTTGTGAACATCTATCAAAAACAGAAGTCATATTACACCATACACCATACATGAATAACACCATTCCATTCACCTTCAAAAACCATTCCATCTCCACCATTCCACCATTCCATCTTCACCATTCCATTCACCTCAAAAACAGAAGTCATATTACACCATATACCATACATGAATAACACCATTCCATTCACCCTCAGCTCAGACATTCGCTCCTCCGTCAAAAACATTGGCTTCACCTTCAACAGTACCTTCACACTCAATAAACACATCAGTTCCATAGTTAAATGCAGCTTTTTTCAACTACGACTGTTGGCCACGGTAAAACCATATCTCCCACCGAAACAGCTGGAGATGGCAATACACGCTTTCATATCATCCAGACTAGACTATTGCAACTCCCTCCTCTTCGGCACCGACCAGGCATCACTCAAGCGTCTGCAGTTGGTACAAAATGCAGCTGCTCGCCTCCTCATCAACACAAAAAAGCGAGAACACATAACCCCGGTTTTAGCTGAACTGCACTGGCTCCCTGTTACATATAGAATAGATTTTAAGATTATTTTATTCACGTACAAATCCCTGCATGGCCTGGCCCCTTCATATCTAACAGAACTTTTGGTCCCTTATACCCCACAAAGGGATGCTGAGGTCAGCAGACAAGCTGCTCCTGGAGGCTAACAAGACGAACCTTAAAGACTAAATACTCTGCCCTTTAACATAAAAACTCTGTTGAGTCTTTTAAATCACTTCTTAAAACACACTTTTATAATTTGGCTTTTAATCGCACCTATGCTTGTGTTTTGTTTATTGCACTGTTATTGTGGCTTTAATTGTTGATGCTTTCTGATTTTGTTGTTGTGGATGTTTTTAGTTTTGATCTCACTTTGGTCAATTTCGATTGTTTTAAATGTGCTCTATAAAATAAAGTTTGATTTGATTTGATTAGTATAAAATCTTATTTAAATGATACATAGTACAGAATGTATATGGCAATGACAGTGACCATGATTAGAATGTACAATGGGTTTCTTTAATTTCCCATTTCCCAATAGTATTTAATTCCTCACGTACAAACTTCTCTTTAACTGGGATAAGATAATGGTCCATAGATTGTGTGTAGAATGTTTCACGCAAATTGCTCAAAAAAAGAAACAAGTGCCATGACTTTTGGCCGAACAAGGCATGAGTTATGCCTGTTCAAAGGTTTCATTTTCAAACAATTGCTATAGCGCCCCCCTTTGGTCAATTGGAGTAAGACTGGTTTCAGTGCTATTTGGCATGACCCTCTACCATACTGTAAAGTATCATGAGCATGTGATGCTGCTTGTATGTATTATGGTCAGAAGAAGAATTTTCACAAAACAGCAACTTTCATTGGTTCATAAAACCTTCATTTTTTGTAGAAATCCATTTTGATCAAAGATCATCGGAGGAGATAGATTTAAACAGTTTTTCATATAATTCAAAATGGCGGGAGATCTAAAGTAAGAACACAACACTTGAGGAGGGCATGAGGAGATGCATAATGTATATCGAAGTTTCATTGCCGACGGTCAAACAGTTCATGAGCTATGCACGTTCAAAGTTTGCATTTTCAATTGAGTGCATATCCCTCCTCTGCCATATTACCAAGTTTCGCGAAAACCAACTGCATGGTTCAGCCACATCCTCAGATCATCGGATAAGGCCCATAGACTGTAAAAAAATATGGACAAAGCGTTCGCCGGGTCTGATATGGATGTAAAATGAAGCCAGTCAGTCCTTGTATTGTAAATCGCCATCTTTCTAGATCCGTTTTGGCCCAGCTGGCCATTGGCTGGCCCAGACAACGAGGCGGGACTTCCCCCCTTCTTTTTAGTTGGTTTTATTTTGACTCGAACGGGGGGTGGCTCCCGTTCATAGACTGTAACGGTAGCCACGGCCCTCAGAACATACGCGACTTTATGGTAATATTTTTAATAAATGGGACCATAATTTTCCAAAAAGAATATTATGACATGAGAAATGAGACTTTAAAATAGTGACTGGAAGCAGAAAGTATTCATGACCATGTTTATTAAGGTAATACAGTCTAGGTGAAGTTGCACCACAACAGCGCCACAACAGGCTATTATATGAACTTTCAGGATGTCCCGATTTCCTTAGTGGCTTCACAAAATATCTGTCTGACTGCCCCCCTGATAAGGCCCTACTTGTGGTCCCTAGGACGAACCTATAGTCACCAGTGGCCGCCCGGGCACCTAGATTATGGAATGCTCTACCGGTGCATGTAAGGTTAGCACCCAAACGGGCCAATCCTACAAACTTTGAAAGCCAATGTTAGCCAATTAGGATGGAATCTGAAATATCGGACAGATCCGTCTTGAACACATGACTATAGGGAGTAACGACTTGCGGGATTTTTGGACAGAATCTGGAGGAGTTCTCCCCCTCTGCCACCCAGATGGAAGACCGCATCACTGCATGCCTGGCTGACATCTCACAGTGGATGTCTTCCAACCACCTCAAGCTGAACCCAGACAAGGCTGAGCTTCTGTTCTTCCCAGCTAAGTCATGCCCTATGCGGGAGCTAACTATCTCCGTAGACAACGCCCTGGTAAAGTCTGTCCCGACAGCCAGGAACCTTGGTGTTGTCCTGGACAGTCAGCTCTCGTTCAAAACACACATCACAGCTGTCACTCGATCCTGTAGGTTTACACACTATAACATACGACGAATTAGACCCAGGAGTCAGCCCAGCTCCTAATCCAGACAACAGTCTTGTCAAAACTTGACTATTGAAACTCCCTCCTTACTGGCCTACCGGCATGTGCACTTAAGCCAACTGATCCAAAATGCCGCAGCTCGCTTGGTCTTCAACCAGCCAAATTTCTCACACGTCTCCCCCCTTCTCCGCTTCCATTGGCTCCCGGTCGCTGCCCGCACAGAATACAAAACTCTGATGCTGGCATTCAAAGCAACCAAAGGCATGGCTCCCCCATATCTCACAAGTATGATCGTACCCTATACAAACCCTCCCACGCACTCAGATCAGCCAACGCAGGGAAGCTGGAGGTACCTTCACTAAAAACGCCGGGACAACGCTCCACAGGTCCCAAACTCTTCTCCCTTCTGGCTCCAAAACTATGGAATGCACTTACCATCACAATCAGAACTGCAGCCTCACTTGATTACATTACAGCCTGTAGTAAATGTTACATTCACTAGTAGGAATAAACACGCCATTGGGGAGGTTTAAGGAATTTATTGACAGTGAAGAAATGGAGGGATGAAGGAGGGATGAATGAATGCGGATGTGTAGGTTCCCGGGGGGTCGCCGACCCTGGAGTCTTTGGGGAGGAGGTCGAATGGCACTCGTCGTGTGGCGTTCGTCGTAAGGCGTTCGTCTTACGGTGCGCATGGACGATATCCCCCCACAGGAACCTGATAAGGAGAGGAGAGAGATTTGTTTTAATCGTTTGATCCACTTTTGGCGAGGTGGATGTAGTAGCTCCTTTTGGGGGAGCGGGGAGAGGAGCTGCTATGGAGGTGAAGGGGTGGGGGTGGGTTGCGAGAAGCCTGTAGGGAGGCGGCTGGTGTGCGACGCAGCGAGGCGGGCGAAGCATGGAGGATTCTGGGTGGTACTGGGCAGGTATAAATGGGGGCAGGTAGATTGACGTGGAGGGCGGAGAGTGGCATGAAGGGCAGGGCCAATGCGCGTTTCTCCTCCTCCTGAACATCAGTTGTTCCAACTCCATTAATCCTCTAAGCAAATGTACAAGGAAGTAAAAAACAACAATATCAACATTGTCTCTGTGGGAAGGCATGGCAATTTTATATGTATAGCACAATTCAACAAGGCAATTCAATGCTGTGAAGCTTAATCTTGCATGGATAACTGAACAAACAGTATAGGTCTTAAACGTCTATTATCAGGAGGAATGTTTTGTAATGGGAAAATGACATTTCAGTCTATGTGAGCTAACCGTTGACAGAGAAAATACTCTTCCACCTGTTACCAGCAGTCAAATACCTATTTGTGTTTAGACTAGCAGACTAGAACAACAGCATACAATGTGTTGAACCATATAAGGCTATGTGTTAAAGGAGTGTCTTGTTGCATTTTCAACCATGTGTATTTTTATTCTTTTGGAATCCTCTCGACTTGTATAAGAGAGGATGGAAACCTGTAATTGGGAGTTGTCATAATACTCCGGTGTTGTGCTGCTCCAGGACCGGTCTTGTAATAAACTATTCCGTTGACAGTTTCCATTGTCATGCTGCTGAGTAATAATCATCTGCATCAATTATGTACATTCTGTTCATCTGGCTTTGTTTGGCTGCGGTGCATTGGTCTCAGTTTGCACATCCAATACAGTTTTGCATTCATCTACAAAAAATCAAATATTACATGTGTGCGCGTGCGCGCGTGTGTGTGCGCGTTGGCAGCCAACAGGCAGGCTATGTTCAATTATACACTGATTATACACTATGCGTATGCAAGTGTATCAATGATGAAACCCAAATATACCAAAGAAAAGAGAGTAAATATGTTCAGCATAAAATAGAACAGTTATAATAACAGCATTATTGGGATTTTATGATTATGATTATGTCCCATATCATCTAATGACCTGAATGAAAGATTCAGAAAGCTATGAAGATGGATTTTCGAGGTTGGTATTGGTTGGTAGTGGACTTTGGACCTCCTGGAACGGTAGATCACCGCTCCACACACCAGAACACAGCCAACGATGAAGACCATGTTCATACTCAGGTTGACACTCGGACCAGAAGCTAAACAGGACATGTAAAATAACAGGAAACAACAAGCAAGTACATTTGGTTTATAAATATAGCACTTATCACAAAGTGCCTTACTAACATACAAAACAAATTAATATCATGCAAGCAGGACAGCAGTTTAAATAGTAGTGTTTTAAATAATTGGTTCTTCTTAAAAATGTCCACAGAGGCTACAGCTGTGGATGAGCATTCCCAAGTTTGGGAGCTACAGGCGGAAAGGCTTTATTGTCACCTTTAGTTTTTTTGTTTAGTGTGGGGAACAGGGTTGGGAACAGACCCCGGCCTGTGCAGCTGACCTTATAGAGAGTATATGAGCGTGACATCATCATCAAACCCGGAAGTTAAGCGGGAGCGCCTATAAAGTGTCAAAAAAGTACTTTCTGGTCATGACAGCCCATACATTCAAACAGAAAAGTTGTATTTGATTCCATTAAACGACATTAAACTCACTTTGTCACTCACTTTGCCACTCGATTTGCCACTCGATTTGCCATTCACTTTTTGCATGTGCATACCCTCTATAGGCCCATGGGCACATGTGGCAGTTAAGTATTCCGGGGACTGACCATGCAGATCGCTACAGCATACGTGACCACATGCAGCGCCCACCGCCACTTAATGCGGCCTGCAGGTTAATATCGTAATACTGATAATAGAGGGTATGCGTGTGACATCATCATCAAACCAGGAAGTTATGCAGGAATGCTTACTGAGTGGCTAAAAACTACTTTCTGGTCTTGACAGCCCATACATACATTACAAACATAAAAGTCATATCTAATTGCATTAAACTACATTAAACAATGTTAAACTCACTTTGCCACTCGATTTGCCACTCGATTTTTCATTCACTTTATGCATGCGCATGCCCTCTATAGTATTGATTTCAGCTGTTACAATTCCAAACATGCAAACACGACCTGCATCTATATTAGTAGCTTAATGACTAGTATTACAATATATATATATTTTTTATTTTGTATGTCCAAGGTATTTGTCCAAGGTATTTAGGTTCATAAAGTAATGCATTTGAAATTAAATTAAATCAAAATGCCGTCTAATAGAGGGAGTTTTCATGCTTGCTCTGTTAAATGATGGAAGGAAATGGGTTCTAAAAGAATAATAATAATAATAATAATAAAACTTTATTTGTATAGCACCTTTCATGACATGAAATGCAGCTCAAAGTGCTTTAGAGAGCAATGGAGAAAAAAAGAAAAGCAAGGCAACGACATTAAAAAACAAGCAGTAATGCAATACAGTGAGGACGTGAATAACAAAAAATAAAAGATCAATTAAAAGCATTGTTGTAGAAGTAGGTCTTGAGCTGTGCTTGTCTACAGATGTCTACAGAGGCTGCCTGTCGAAGGTACAGTGGGAGCTTGTTCCATGCCGACGGCCCGTAGAAGCAAAAAGCTGCTTCCCGTATTTTTTAGGCAAAGCGAGCAGGCCAGCAGTGGAAGACCTTAGGGGGCGGTTTGGGACATATTTAGGCAGGCAGTCATGTAGGTAGGAAGGTGCGAGACCATTGAGAGCTTTACACAAGTAAAATAAATTTAAAATCAATCCTAAAAACAACCGGAAGCCAGTGCAGTAGTAATATGTTCTCTTAGTATCTAGGTGGATGGTGAGTTTGTTTTTTCTCCAAGCTCGCTCAGCTCTACGACATTCTTGCTTCAGTGAGCGTGTATGCTCATTTTTTATCCAGGGTGTTACTCTGGACCTGGTGTTATGTTTCTTTTTTGTTTTCAAAGGAGCCACTATGTCAAGAGCTGAGAAAAGAAGTCCAGGATTGACTGGTGGTTGGGGCTTAGATAAGAGGTGGGAGTAGAGGGGGTTATGCCTGCCTTGCCATTTTTTATGGCATAGAAGGAGAACAAATTAATGTACCGGGTAATTCTTTAGTTGTTGAACATGAGGGCTCAGGGACAGGTACACTAAGTACCTCTAACTAATAGAGGTGTCAGTCAAAAATTACATAATGACTCAACCACAGTCATTTATGCACACGGTACACATACACACTCAAACACACAAACGCACGCACACAGCCGCACGCACGCCCGCACGCACGCACGCCCGCACGTACGCACGCACGCACGCACGCACGCACGCACGCACGCACGCACGCACGCACGCACGCACGCACGCACGCACGCACGCACGCACGCACACACACACACACACACACACACACACACACACACACACACACACACACACACAACATACAAACACACACACAAACATACATACAAACATTCAAACTACGCCTTAGTTACAAGGCTGCATTCTGTCGCGCTTGCCAAGCTGTCATTTTCTTGTTGTAATATTTATTTCTCAATCTCACTCGGAGGACAGTCAAGACGGGCAGTGTCAGTAGAACAATCACAGGCAGGCGGGGCGTTACCATGCCTATGCTCGGCAGGGACGGATTAACCCCCATGAGGGCCCCTGGCCGGTAATATTTGCAGGGCCCCCATTTTCGTATTTTTCCGTGTTTTTATCATCTTTTTAACCTAAATTGAACAAAATCAACAGCCAATGAAGGGTCCCAGAAGCCCTTTTCAGGGCGTCAAACCTAGTACCTCACAGTCCAATTTCCCCAAAGGGCCCCTGGGCCACGGCCCCACTGGCCCAATGGCTAATTTGTCCCTGATGCTCGGACACAAACGGAATTCACGCGTGTCTTACTGTACCTGGGCTGTCAGCAGCTGTGATCAGGTCCCTGGGAAATGGAGTGCAGAGCAACAGCATCTCTTCTGTGGCGCTTGGAGTTAATGCATCCTTGAGAGCACCTGGTCCCAGGACTCCCCGTCTCACACAGAATGACGTCGCAAGTGATGTACACCTATATGCACACAAAGACCTTGTTCTATTGATCACATACTAGAAGTGATTTAACCCATTGAGACCTGAGGCTGATTCTAAAAAAGGCTTCTAAATCCTAAAGGTTTTCTGAAAAACCCTTGTTTCTATGTCAGTGGTGCTCAAACCTTTTCATGCCAAGGACCGTCAGAATTATCTTTTTTTTTGTTCCTTTGTTCCTGGGACCTCCCAGAAGCAAAGATATGAGTTAAAAACGTTCACTCGTGTTGATTAGGTGATGTAATAATGCTGATGTAAAACAAACCATGCCAACACAAACATTAAATTCTCTTCATTGTTAATGGCATTTAATGTTTGTGTTAGGGACAAGATGTAAATTTTCCCTTCATTGTCAATGGAATTTTTAAAACAAACTAAAAACAAACATTAAACCTGTGGCTAGCGCCCCTCAGAAACATGCTTCTAGATTATTCAACTAATACAAAATGATAGGCCTAGTGATCCTTGAGAAAATAATCAATATATTTGCAGTCTTACTATACCGCAACAGGCACTGTTGAAAGAATGAACGTGAACATCTTTAGCTACAAAGACTCATCCCAACTGTAAATATGGAATGACATATGAGAGACTTTGAAATGAATGTATTATTAAATACTGTAGGCCTATGACCACTATTATCTATACCTTACTGTTCTATTGTACTGGAAACATACCATTATGGACCTGAAGCACGTCTGGGAAATGATCTTATATTTTACTGCCTACCAACATATTTTGTTTAGTTGAGATTTACAGAATACTTTACTTCTTACATGGAGTATATGACTTGCTCTTGTCTTTTAGAATAATAAAGAAATGCACATTTTGTTTTAGAGACTTTCTTTCTTATTCAGCCAACACTGTTAATACTAGTAAGTATATGTGATGTTACTTACATGTGATCATGTACCACGTTTTAATGAGGACATTTCTCTTGACTTAAAAGATCAGAATCTGCAGCCATTTCAATTAAGTATGTGTAGTTTTAGGATAAGAATAAGGTGCTTTTCTGATAGTAATCATTGCTATAGAGCAGGGCTGCCCAAAAAGTAGATTGCGGTCTACCAGTAGATCACTGAGGTTGTGCAGGTAGACCACATGACAAGGCCTAAAAAAGATGTAATTTAAATATAACAAATCACACCCGTGTGAAGTGAGGGGCGCTCTTATCATCATACATCATCATACGTCATCTCATTCCGGCCAATCGCAATTTGCATACTCACTTCTGTCTTCAATGAGATCTACGCCTCAGCGCAAATGATTTAATTTACGCTGAGGAAGGCCCTTGGGCCGAAACGTCCACACTGTTGTTGTTTGCTGCTGGGGGGAACAAAATAAAACAAGAATCCTATGGGATACAACGTGAGTGCTGGTATTCATTTCTACAGTCTGTGTCTTCCAGAACCGTGCACCCGTTACATTATAACTAGAGATGTCCCGAATCGATACACTTTATTCGTTTCCAATCCGATCCCGATACCACAATTTCTGTGTTAACCGATACCAAATACCGATACCAGATCATAATAAATAATAAAAAAGAAAGAATATCTTTGTAACGAAGTGGTCCTCCGTTACTGATATTTGGCACATTTAAGTATTTATATTTGCACACAAAGGAAGAGTCATGAGTTGAACTGGTTTATTGAGAGTATTGTGAACATGAAAATGTAATATGAGACTGTGTTATGGGTACTTGAATACTGACTGCTTCTGTTCTGTCTGTTCCAGTGTGTTCGGGCAAAAGAGTCCCCAGGCTACCAGAGCACCATAATTGGTCTGGACTGGACCACAGTGAAATGGCCAGGGGGTGTTTGAGTTATGTATTGGAGCTGCTAATGATAATGGGATATGTGGTTTATCTTGCAATAGTGGGCATCATTGATATTTACTTACCGGTGTAGTGATATAGATTTATAGGCTCATGTGATGTGGGTTATGTGGGGTTCAGAAGTGTTGCATGTTTAACCGGTAATATGGTAGAGTCCGCACTGATTGTTTCAGCTGCCTATGAAAGGCTGCCAGGGAGCACACACCCACTCAGTGTTAGATTCAGTGAGAGGGCATGGTGGAGCTGCACACCAACATGCCCCATTTGTTTGCTGCGTGTGCCATGCCATTTCCCATGCTGTACCACTTCTTTTGGGAATAAACCATGGTGTGGCTGCCTTTTACATCCTGACTGTGTGCTCATTTCCAGCTGCTTATCGGGCAAACACTACATGGGCATGATGGCCTCATTTCATAATGATTACAACATACTTGATACTTCACATAAATATAAATATATATTTATTTTTAATGATTTCACTTCATGGAATATTTTGTGAAACACCACAAATTAAACAATACACTGTAAAATAATTCACACAGATAGTCCAAAAACATAGTAAGGTGACTTTTTAACCTGTTTTTGACATCCTTTTTAATTCCCCTTATATGAGTAGGAAGTATGAAATATATCAGAATTAGTCTACAGATTGGAAGCATCTAATCTAGCCTCGCGTAGCGATACTAATGTCCAGTGGTGAGCAGTGAGCTGGACATTAGTATTCCAAAGGTCATCGGTAGATATAAAGGACTGGAAAGAAGTCAGAGGATTTGTAACCTATGTAATGAAGCCAGAATTGGAGATGAGTACCATGTTTTGTTGGAATGTAAGAATACTAGCATTATATAAATTTCAGGCAATTTTTTTTACCCACCCAAATTAATTGCATTACTAAAATCTGAAAAACAAAAATAATAATCTATACATTGGGTGCTTTTCTGAAAAGAAATCTTCCGCTGTTCAAATAGGGAAAGCCTTCCGATATGTCTATATTGTGTAATGTATTGTATACTTTTGATTGTAGACTTTTATGAATCTGTGCTGCAAACCATGTGATCATGGTTGTGAGTTAAATAAATGATGGGGGCTGTCCAGGGCGCCGCCCCGGTAGTTCAGACACCGCACGCACCGGCGCGCAAATACAGCACGCAAATACAGCCCTACTAGTTCAAAGATCCACAGCACACCATGCACTGCTAATGTCACTGCATGGATATTAGTCTCTTCCCGCTCAGTGTTAGATCCCCCCCCCCCCCCGCCCCATATTTGAATACTGGGCCCTGGTTGGTTATAGCCTGGTTGCATTGCAAAAGGCAGATGAAGGCTGGCTACACGGCTACATGATCTAATCACCATCCTAAATAATACACCATAATTCAAAATCACCTGTAAACATTCCCATTTAGATTAAATAGCAATCCATAGCAATTAAAGTATGGATTATTTCAAATAAGAAACTCCCCAGCCAATGACATGCATGTATAATGCCCCCCTTTAGAGCACTGTGCATCATCAGACACCACACGCATTGCTGCCTTTAACTTTCAGTGGATGGCAGGAGTTGATATTTCACCCCTGTATTCCGGACTTTGTACATGACCACTGCACAGATCATGGCGACAGCTGTGAGAAGACATCCAGCGATGAAGACCAGGTTCAAGTTCAGGTTCTGGTTCAGGCTGGTAGCTGAATAAATAATAAAAATAAAGCACACTGTTTCAGCCTGTAATGACAATCTCAAAAGGAAAAACATATTTTAAATAGTTTGTGATGCTAAACTATCGTAATGTAGTATTGTATGTACAGTACACTAGGTAGGCTACATTCAGTATAATAATATACTGAATGTATTATGTACTGTTATGACACTTTTTGTCCACTAGACGTCACTAAAATGCCAAAACAGACTTGGACTGAAACACAATACCTTACCAGACAGCCCAAATGAAAGGCAGTGATTCATAAGGCTCAACTTGCATTTTCTGTTTTTTGTTTCTAATAGTGATAGTAGGTGGAGGGACAGATAAGGTATAAAGAGAGAGAGAGAGGGGATGACATGCAGCTAAGCCAGTCCACACCAATTACTATAGGAAATGCAACTGTACTTGCAATGATTATGGCACTGGTCTGAAACTGCCTGGTCAGTCCAGACCACTGCAATTTCTTGCAACTGGTTGCAAGTTGCATTGGTGTGGACTGGTCTTTTAAGGGCCACATGGAACCTAGGCCGGTTGTGGTAAGGACTTGATAATAAGTACAGTATGCATTCTACCAGGTGCCCCTGGCAGTGCTGGCACACCTCTAATTTGCAGTGTTTTTTGTTGCTTCAATTAGAAAGGAGTGTGAGACATGCAAAATGGAGATGATATGATGAAATGCAGTGGGACTCAAACTGTGGGAATTGCACAAGAACTGGTGGATCAGCTATACGACTTACGAGCACACCCTAGTTCATCACAGACTTGAGAAAGGTTTGAGTTATACCTGTGCTCTCAGGTGACCTTCTCAGGTGCAGGGGACCCTGGGAAATGTAGTGTCTTTCCGTTTGAATGACACCCAGCTCCCTCCTCTTTCTAGACTGAGTGGATTTGATGCATCCCTGAGAGCATCTGGTGTTGGCGTTCCCAGCTTCACACAGGATCACTGAACAGCTGATGTACACCTGAAACATAAACGAGAATAACAACATCACTTTAAAACCTTCCTACATTTCTTTGCGGAAATAAATGTGTCATCATTTCATAGTTTAATTAAGCATTGATCGATATTACACAGCACCTGTACCGTATTTCGTGTTGACCCTGACAAGGAATTGACACCGCTACACTATAGATCCCTATTTACCTGATCATGCTCTCCTATGAATTTGAAGGCGTCCATTGAGAATTGGAAATGTTTCTCATGGCGTGGTGAAAAAACGTCAACAGTGTGGTCCACAGCACACCTGGTTGAAACCAAAAAGACAGATTTCAAGTTGGGTATTTGTCATTTATGTATTTCTTAAATAGAAATCACACCTGTGTGAAGTGAGGGGCGCTCTTATCATCATACGTCATCATGCATAATCTCATTCTGGCCAATCATTAGTCTTTTAATGTTTGTGTTTACAAAACTGGCCATTTATTGTCAATGGAATTTAATGTTTGTGTTAGGACAAGGTTTGTGTTTACACGCTCACTAAGGCCTGACTCACACGTGCACAACAGATTGATGTATAGCTGATGCATGAGACTTATTGACTGATGCAAGCTCGCAATTCATTTCCAATGGGAGTCACATGGTTTGACACAACATTTTTGTTGTATGAGGGGGAAGGGGGGCAGTCGAAACACAGCCGAAAGCTGTACAACACAAATGTTGTGTCAAACCATGTGACTCCCATTGGAAATGCATTGGGGCAAGATGTAAACAAACCCTTTGATTACATCTACCATGCATCAATGATGTATGCTAGATGCGAAGGTGTGAGTCAGGCCTAAAAGCTGGACATAGGAGGGGTATAGCGCCCTCAAAAAAGAAAGATGTGTATAAGTGATTTATTCTGTTATTTACCTAAATCAATGACAATAAATAAGTATTATCTTCACTCACCCATGTTCTATGATGGAGTAGGTTGGCTGGTAGTTGGGGTTATCGTACGGTGCAGCTCTGCAGGACTCCACAAACAGTTCGGTGTTGTTGACTGAAGACGAGGCCTCTATCTGCATGTAAATCTTGTCCCCTACATCGTACTCCAGTGGGTAAGAGCGTGGGTCCTTCATTGAGGTGAAACGCTGGCTCTGGAAGAACTCAAACTGGTAGGTGAAGGTACCAAAGCCTTTCTCCTCGACTATGCGGATTCTGTGTAAATTGAAGCTCATGGTCACGTTGCCAGTCTTGGGGTACAGGCAGTAGAACTCCACCTCCAACAGGTGCTTGCGAGTGATCACGGCATTGTCATCGTCGACGGAGGTGATTGCATTTTTGAAGATGATGTTATTGTCATCCTCCTGCATGGAAAAATTAATATTTTGTATGACAAGCTAACTTGTACTTTAAGTAATGCAAATATTGAACAGTGCTGTTTAACATTGTTGACAGACAGACAGACAGACAGACAGACAGACAGACTATAATCCAGGAATGAGCTCTTTACCTCAATCTGAGTACCACAGTCACTGAGGGGGACTACTGCGATGATATGAGTACTGTTTTGTTGCCCGTCCACTCTGCAGGCCACGTTGCCTACTTCATTAAGTCGCAGATGACCTACGTTTCCCTTGAATGAGGCTTTTTCCACCTCTACCGTCATGGCTGTTTCATTGCAAATCACATTGGCTATCACTGAAATAAATTGTAAATAAACAAATACAGTAAATACATTTGTTCTGTTGCACCAATCAAAAATACGGTGTATGCTAAAATTGTGGTTACGACCGAGATAATGTTACTGAGGGGCACTATCCCCTCCAATGTCTGGCTTTCAGAATTTTGTTATTTTGTTGGCAGCCAAGTCTATGGATTTTCAATGTTTGTTTAGATCATTTTAAACCGACATTACCAGGGGCCCCTGCTTCACACAAGCGTGATTTTATTTGGTGGATATCAACAAGACTCACCTTGTCTCGATACCACCTGCACAACAACACACCTCATCTCAGATTGATAGATGCGAGACCTGAAACGAGTGACAAACAACAGATGTGTGTTCAAGGTCAAGGTCTGCCTCTTAGCTAAATGTTTTGAGAACGGATTAAACCTGGTGAGAATGATCAGTAGGCTGCCTCGCGGTCATAGTTGAAAGATGTAAAATGTCATCAAATTCAATGGTGGTCCGTGGCGCAAATGGACGTGGTTCAAAGGTGGCAGGGAATGAATTAAGTGCCCCAGGGGGATCTAGAAACAGAGCCTACAGGTGGATGCAGTGGGACTTGCAAAACTACATGCAGGATCTCTCCTGCTAACGCTGTGTTGAAAGGTGCTATATAAATAAACATTGACATTATTAAGTCAAGTCAACTCCCCTCCCAGAGAATCTGTATAGCCTTGGAATGAAGGAATGTGAGGCTTACCCATACGATGCCTCAACAACAAAGCAAATGGGGAAGTGTTGTCCCACGTCATCGGGAACGGGAGTCCATCTGATGACATACTCGTCTCGTGTGGTCTTATGCTTAGTGACATTCAACGGTCCACTGAAGACCATATCATAGACTCTGTATAAAGAAAATGAACAGATTTCATCTCGCATGCTTAACATTTTTGTCATAAACGCACTTTGGTTCCACCCTTTGTCTTACGTGGAGTGTGTGGCTTGTGCTTTGACTCTGATCTCTGTCTCTTTGTTGACTTCACCTTGGAGTTGCTCTCCGTTCCTGGGTGTTGGATGCAGCAGCCTTGGTAAATATTCTCCCTCCTCACACGACGGAGCTGATGGATCAACTGCAATTGAAATGAAAATCATTTGTGACCCTCGACAGTAACATGATAGCTATTACTAACACAAGTAAGACGCGCGAACGCAGGAAGAGAAAGCAGCTCGTAAATTGCAATAAAAACAATTAGAATAAATTACGTACTTTAAGGTTTTTTTAAGTTCTTCTTCGTGTGTATGTGTGCGTGCGTGCATGTTTATTTTTTAATTTTTTTTTTAAGTTGTGTGTGTGTGTGTGTGTGTGTGTGTGTTTTTGTGTGTGATACAGCTGCACCCTCTGGTGGCGGGCGGGTGGTGTTACAGCGTGACACAGACAGACACACATGTTCTGCTAGGTCTCATAGTTAGTGCTCACTGAATTCGCAATGAGGGATAAATTGAGCTGGCATCACTAACCTTTGACCACAATGGAAACCTTTTTGTGAGGAGAGGGGACTTTGATATCAAAGACCAGGGGCCAATCATATCACTTTTCTGAGCCTAATTGTTCACAAAATAAAACGCCAGGACACAGAAAATCCACTGAATGTTCAAAGGTACACAATACACAGTAGTCTGACAGGAGTCTGATCGGGAGTCAAACCCGCGACACGCTGTCAGGGATTACCGGCGTGCCCAGATGGCTACACAGTAGCCGTCCCGGGCCATAAAATATATTTGTTTTAAATTCAATCAATCAATGCTAAGCGGTCCAGCGGTTTGTGACATTAGCGCAAGACACTGGACTCATCTTTCTGTTTTCCAGCAGCTCTCCTCAACGGCCATGCCCCCAGGGGATATTCACTGGGGAACATTCCAATCACGAAAGTCACATTGAAAGGAACAAAGTGTAACCGTGGCATCAAACTTCTGTTTTCCCACAACGTTATCATCAACCATTAGTATTACGCATGCATAGTGTTGACTTACCAAGGAAAGCGAAATGTAAAGGAAGTTTGCTGAGAGGAGACGTGGTGGCAATCATTGGTCTGGTGGTGGTTGTATGGGGCGGCCGGGGCCTGACAAACCGTGTGGTTGTTGTAGCTCTGGTTGTGCTGGTGGGTGGTGTAGTGGTTGGAGCAGTGGGTGGGTTGATAGTTGTTGCAGCAGCAGTGGAAAATCTCTGTGGAGCAGTGGAACGTGGAGTTGTGGTCGTGGTTGAAGGTGGAGCAGTGGGTGGGTTGATAGTTGTTGCAGGGGTGGTTGATGTACGGGGCCTGACAAACCTTGTAGGAGCAGTGGGTGGGTTGATAGTTGTTGCAGGGGTGGTTGATGTACGGGGCCTGACAAACCGTGTAGGAGCAGTGGGTGGGTTGATAGTTGTTGCAGGGGTGGTTGTACGGGGCCTGACAAACTGTGTGTTTGTTGTAGCTCTGGTTGTGCTGGTGGGTGGTGTAGTGGGTGGAGCAGTGGGTGGGTTGCTAGTTGTTGCAGCAGCAGTGGAAAATCTCTGTGGAGCAGTGGAACGTGGAGTTGTGGTCGTGGTTGAAGGTGGAGCAGTGGTTTGTATCCACCACCAATGGTGGGTCCAAGCAGTTGGAATCCTTGGTGGTGGGGTGGTTGTTGTTGAAGGTGGAGCAGTGGTTTGTATCCACCACCAAGGGTGGATCCAAGCAGTTGGAACCCTTGGTGGTGGGGTGGTCGTTGTTGAAGGTGGAGCAGTGTTTCTCCACCACCCCCAAGGGTTCCAAGCAGTTGTAGAAGTTACGTTGATCGTCTCAGCAGTTGTAGCAGGGCTTTGTCTCCACCACCAAGGGTTCCCAGTAGTTGTAGAAGTTACGGCGATAGTTGCGTTGACAGGTGCAGCAGTGGTTTGATTCCAATACCTCCAACGAGGTCCAGCGGTTGTTGCACTCCACCACCAGGGGTGGGAACGCGAACGCCTGCGTCTCCTCCCTGCCCTCGACTGCAGCGGAGACCTGCTGGACTGAGATCCATCCGTGTAGGCCAGAGTGATGTGTCGTCTTGGAAAGTCCTCGACCACCAACTCAAGTCCATTGAAGCCCATGCGTTGCGATGAAGAGGCGCCATAGTGCAATGTGCAAGAATCCTAAAAGGACAAAGGAGTAAACGTTTGGCATTTCTGTTCATGATGAGTGGTAGGAGATATCTTCATTGTTTTAACAAGTTGGTTATCGTGCCGGCATGTGTACAGTACAGTAGCCTACAATAATGGTTCTAAATGTGGGGTCTGTGGAGCGCAAAGGGTCTTAGATATTTAAATGGACCCAAAAAAGGATTAGATAGATACAGAATGTTGAGAATAACATTTCCAGTTGGTAGTTTCAAAGGGATCATCTTACAGTAGATGTACAGTCCAACACCTGCACATGCAGGTTCGAATGTGTACTAGCCTTGGTATAGGTCTAGGCCTATATATTTATATTTATTATTTCTGCTTATTTTGTACATGTGTATTTGCTCTGTGCACAATTTTGCGCTCTGTTACTGATAGATCGCAGATTACTATGAAAACCTGCAAAACCCGTCACTCCTCGTGACATCACGGCTCCATATATGGTCACACCTCGTGACATCACTCCTCCATACATGGTCACGCCTCGTGACACGTATATGGCCGTCTCCATATATGAAGATCACGACACGGACCTCATCTAACCCTGGATAACCATGCATGGAGAAGGCTGGATCATCACCTAGACCGGCATACATATGGAGCCAGCCAGTAACTCTACATCTGACCTCAAACCCTTAGATCTCCATTATACTGTATGTAGCTGACCTGTTTGACATTCCATAATTATGTTGATTCTCCCCACCCGTTCTTCCTCTTCGATGTCTCCCTTTTGACTGATACCTGTCTGTCACGGGGGAACCCGTGCCCTATAGACAGAAGACTCCACAATGTGAAACTGAACATTACAAACACACACTGCACAGCTGCTTCCATTAATTGACTGTCTTCAAGCTCCTTGGAGGTGTGGCTATGTGTAGCATCATATACTACTTATCTGTGTTGCCTAATGCTATCATAATTGTTTTGTGTTTGATGTGATGCCTTGGAAAACATTCAGACTCTATGAAGGAAAGGTGTAATTGTATAGTTGGTCTAACTCATGGGTCATGGTTTACCTTGTTTGAGTAGATTGGTCCAATTACTAATCATTGTGGGTGGGGTCTCACCTGGTATATAAGGGAGGCTTGTGGAAATGTTTGGGAGGGAATCCTTAGTGGAAAATGTTCAGTTTAGCTTGAGACTAACAAAGGAGACAACTCCAGGGGAGAGCTGCCAGGGCCAGTTTCAGTTTCTTGGTTTGTTGTTTTTCCTTAGTTTAGTTGTCAAGTGTTAATTTCTTACTTTCTGTTATGTGAAAGTGTATTGTTAAGTCTTTATTCTGGAAGTATTATTTTCGGGCAACTTTACACTGTCCATTCAAAATCTAGACAGACGGCGAAAACTAGAGTTCTCAACATGCGCTAAAATTAAGGCCCAGCCCTAACTGGGCCCTCATCAAACCCTGTACACTCAAAGACACTGCCCCCGCTGCCACCCTTAGATCGCCATATATGGAGCTGACCTGTTCTGACATTCCATAATGTTGATCTGACCTTATCGAACCCTGTACACTCAAGACACGCTCCATATATGGCCAGACCTCATCAAACCCTGTGCCCTCAAGACACGGTCCCCGCTGCCACCCTTAGATGTCCATATATGGAGCTGACCTGTTCTGACATTCCATATGTTGATCTGACCTCATGGTGGGGTCACCCCATGCCAAAGCGCCAGCGCTCGCCCAGCAGTCCGCCGTCACCCAGGCGGATGCATGCGTCTTACTGCTGTATATTTTGAGGTGTATCATGGATGTATTAAGCCCAACACACACCGGCTCCGTCCGACGCTGCGCGTTGCGGCGCCGCCTGGAAAATAGAACTGGTTCTATCGGCGCGCCAGGTGACGTGGCGCGACGCGGCGGACGGAGCCGGTGTGCGATAGGTTCATTGAAAATAATGGAGGCGGCTGTTGTGACGCGCGGCGGTCACAGACGGTGTGTGATGGGCTTTATTGGCTGTTCTGTAATTTGACATGTATACAAAGTAGATTTGAAGTGTAATTGTTGTTCTGCTCCTTGGCCAGTTCTCACTTGTAAAAGAGATTCAGTCTCAATGTGTTTTCACTGGTTAAATACAATAAAACATTTTTTTTTAAACCAACCTACATTTTACTGCTTGTACCTGTTGTGTGAGTTAGAGACAAATTCACCCTCTATTGATTGCTGTAACAGCATCTATTCTTTCTGTGCTTCCATTGTTGCTATTGTATTATGATTGTTTTATTTTTTGTTGTGTATAGAAACAACTTAATGACAGACCTCCAGGCGACCTTGAGGCGTTTGGCATTGGTGGAGCAGTATCTCCGAGCATTCAAGAAATTGAAATGAACCAAATTCCAGCAGCTGTGACTGATTCCCGTATAGGGATGATGAATTTCAATGTCAAGAAATGTGTTAGTAGACACCAAGACATTTCTTGGTAAGGAATCTCAGTACATCTTAGTATGAACTATGAAATAGAAATGACTCAACCTACGGTACCTGATCCAGGTGAAAGCCTGTGGGTTGAGTGCAGTGGCCACACTCGACACCCCGAGCGATACCATATCTGCATCGAACCTGGTCGCCATCCAGGTCAAAGGTCGTCAGGTTGTATGACCTTGGGCAGTTCACAGGAACTCTAACACAAACATTAACAAGGAGGACAGAGAGTAAATTAATCAACTTTGTAATGAGTCGATTGCAAAACAAATAAGCAAATAAACATTAAAAAAAAACACAAATTGGAAGATGTTTCACATCTGGTAGTCTACCCTAATACATCATATCATCAGTTCATGGCTACTGGGGAATAATAATATACAATGAGATGTATTTTAAAAACACAAAAAATAGAAGACTCTCACACACTGAAATAATGGTGTCACAAAAGTACACAGCAGCGTACGTACAACAGGTGAAAAGATCCCAATACATTATGTTACACAGGGTTGGATTTGCTGGTAATGGTGGAAAATCCATGGCTCTGCTTTTGGCCTGCACTAATAGTCTATAGGCTTCAGTTACAGTTGGTAGTCAAAATGTGTCAATATTCTGACATGCTATGTATACATCCAAAATTATAATGTAATATTCATTTAAGCTGATGACCAGAGATTAATTAGTGTATGGCATATGACATATACTGTACCAGTATAGACTTATCACAGGAATGACAGAATGGTACTGTTAGATATAGGGTGTATGTGTATTGTAAAACCTTACCGCAGGAATGGTAGAATGGCAATAGCTGGAGAGCTGTTTGGTCTTCCAGTATCAGACCTTGTTCCCAAATCCACTTCAGTCAGTAGTGACCATGATTTATGGTCAATCCAACAGCAGCTGGCATACCTGGTATATGGAAACAATGAGGGAAAAGATAATGCACTCTCTGAAAGCTTATTAGAGAAATGAAGGTGTTACGGACTGCTGTCCTTCTGATTATTGTAATTACTTACTTGTTTGTCCGGTGCTCCGATGCCCGTGGCAGCGTATGACGTAATGATTAATTTGTGCTTGATATGGCATTGGTGTCAGATTACATACGTATACATAGGGGCATTACCTTTAATCTACCCGACAGTGAAACATATCATTATTACGTCACCATCGAGAGCCAGTTATACCCTGGTATTGGTACATATCTTCATCACGTCATATGCTGCTACGGGACATACGCATCAAACGACCCAAGTAACCACAGTATACTGCTAATCAACTTATTTGCGTAAGCAGAGCGTGCAAGTAATGTTGTTTGTCCAGTGCTCCGATGCGTATGTCTGTGGCTGCGTATGACGTAATGATTAATTAGTGCTTTATATGGCATTGGTTTCAGATTACATACATGTATACATAGGGGCATTACCTTTAATCCACCCGACACTGAAACACATCATTATTACATCACCATCTGCATCATACGCAGCCACGGCATATGCATAAAACAACCTTCATTGGTTGTTATTAATTACGTAACGATTTTTTAATCGTTTAAAATGAATTAAGATCATTTACAAGGTTCAAAAGGTTCAAGGTTCATTCAAGAGTTGTCAAATAAGGAATATTTTCTTTCAGTCTAACAGATAAACCCAAAGAAGATACTTTAATATAATATAATCTAATAGGAAGATGGCCTACAATAACATACAGGATGTTCAAACAGTGCTGTGTGACTCTGATCAGCCCATAGTGACAATCAAAGCAGATGTGGTGGGTTATTCTAGGAGCGTGGCAACAATCATGGACATTCGTAAGGAAAGGTGCATTAGGCTATACCAGGAATGTCCCCAATGTTTTATTTTTCTTTGAGAAACTACAAGTGGATCCTGGACACTTCTAAATCGATGGGACTGTATTTCTTTTATAGATAGCTTTTACCATACCTCCAAAAACTAGTAGCACATAGCTAAACCTAATAATTCAATATTGAAACCGTTATTTCACAGAGAGACTGAGATTTGAAAGTTCGTAGCTGTCGACAGTACTTGCGCGCTCTGCTTGCGTACTAGTAGGCCATTTATGGTCTATTTGTGTGTGAAGGTAAAAAATAAGAGGCATAAAGAAAATACATAATTTGGGTGAAATAACTCACCTTATTTGAAAAGGTTTGTTACTTGGGACATTTGTTGTTACCACCGATTCACTTTCAGTCCACCTGCGTGTATGGCTCAATGCATTAGTGCCACTGTCGATTGTGCCTCCATGAGTAACGGATGAGGCACCACAGTCGCCACTGTAACAACGATTGTTACTGCCAGGATAACTATAATAATTTCCATCAAATGTTGATCTATAGCGGCTCACCACCTGTGGAAGAAAATCCAAAGGTCATAATATGAAGTCTTGCATAACGAGTTCAAAACTTTGAATCCCTATCCGAGTGGCTCTGATTTTGAATTTGGGTTGTTCAAAATCTGAACAGGATTGGGATAGCTTTGACATCCGATAATATCAGGAAATCAAATAAAAGCTTTAATCTGGATCAAATCTAGTGTGTGTGTGTGTGTGTGTGTGTGTGTGTGTGTGTGTGTGTGTGTGTGTGTGTGTGTGTGTGTGTGTGTGTGTGTGTGTGTGTGTGTGTGTGTGTGGCGGGCGGGCGGGCGGGCGAGGTCATGGCCATTGATAGAGTCCATATGATACATTTCTGAAATCCGTGAAAATATGATTGAGACATGACTAAGGAAATGTTCGTTCTACAACAGCATTTACAATTTATTCTGATTTCATATCAATTTTACTGGACTCAGAAGGTGAGTTAATCAAAAACTAATAAAGAACTAATAAATAATATGTTTACACTAATAAACAGAAATAGAAAACGATGACAATAGATCGAAAAATTGTGGTAAATAGTGTCAATAAAGAAGATAAATGGGTTATTATTGCTATAGGTGGATCATACTGTACATCTCAACATGCTATAATTTGAAGAATAATGTGTATAGCACTTTTCTACTCAGCCGCTTTACATGGAACATTTTAAATAAGTATTAATTAAGTCCCATAGATTCCCAAACATGTAGCCTACCAATTGCGTCTTAGTTTGCATTAATAGTTCAAGCATATCATCCAGACAAGCAGAACCATGCAGATTAATATTTGTTCTGGAACAGTGGTTTTCATGCAACCAGTCCTTGAGGGGGTTCCAGGTGGTCCCCAGCTAAATGATGGAGAGTTATTAACCAAATGGACCCTTATAGATCTTTAACTCTTGAGAGCATGAAATGAAACCAAAGGTGCATTAAGTAATTTACAAGAAGTCTACACAATTAGAGAATGTAGAATAGTTAAAAATTTTTATCAATGCTTTCCTGTTATCTCTCCTATGGTACCAACATGGAATTGTGGACATAATCAACAAAATATTAAGTTTTAGGTCTGAGAGTCTAAAATCTCATCAGGTGGCTCAAATACCCAATAAATAATGGGCCTTGATATGAAAAGGGTTAATTCAAAACCACTGCTCTAGAACATTGACTGAATTATTATAGTCAGGTTAAAATGTGCACTCACCCTGAACGTCCCATCTGGGTTTCTTCCCCTGGCAGTGAAGGAGCTGCTGCCACCGTAGAAGTGTGATGCACTGGCCAGTGATGCCATCAGGACCAGCATCACCACAGTGCCAGAAGAAGCCATGGTGCCAACTGACTCTCTGATGTGCTCAGGCTATGTGCAGCAGGTATATTTATAGCGAAATAAGAAACCTCAATCGTTGGTTGCTTAAACTTGCAGACAAAAGAAACCTAAAATACTTGTTGCATATTTCCTTTGCTTTTGGAAATTCCAAACGGCTTTATACTGTATTGTGCTCCAGTTAGCTAAACTGGTTTTTTAATTATCTCGTTCTCAACATTTATCATGCCTGCACGCACATACTTTACTTTATATGTTTATTTGGACATGACAATGCATAATTGCATATTGTTTCCCGGTGCGGCAACCAATATGCAACCACTCCTCGAGTGGTTGCTCTGGTACTGATTCCCCTATCAGGCTGTCGTTTAATGAATTCACTTAGGGGGGGCGGGCACAGACCATGTACACACACACACACACACACACACACACACACACACACACACACACACACACACTGTGTGTGTGTTACAATTATAAACTGAGATGCTATACAATGCCACAATTATGTCTAAATCTGAATATAAAAAAATGAAAAGCAAACATTATTGAATTATTTTGCTATACTTTTGTGCAAATTAAATTTGTGAACATCTATCAAAAACAGAAGTCATATTACACCATACACCATACATGAATAACACCATTCCATTCACCTTCAAAAACCATTCCATCTCCACCATTCCACCATTCCATCTTCACCATTCCATTCACCTCAAAAACAGAAGTCATATTACACCATATACCATACATGAATAACACCATTCCATTCACCCTCAGCTCAGACATTCGCTCCTCCGTCAAAAACATTGGCTTCACCTTCAACAGTACCTTCACACTCAATAAACACATCAGTTCCATAGTTAAATGCAGCTTTTTTCAACTACGACTGTTGGCCACGGTAAAACCATATCTCCCACCGAAACAGCTGGAGATGGCAATACACGCTTTCATATCATCCAGACTAGACTATTGCAACTCCCTCCTCTTCGGCACCGACCAGGCATCACTCAAGCGTCTGCAGTTGGTACAAAATGCAGCTGCTCGCCTCCTCATCAACACAAAAAAGCGAGAACACATAACCCCGGTTTTAGCTGAACTGCACTGGCTCCCTGTTACATATAGAATAGATTTTAAGATTATTTTATTCACGTACAAATCCCTGCATGGCCTGGCCCCTTCATATCTAACAGAACTTTTGGTCCCTTATACCCCACAAAGGGATGCTGAGGTCAGCAGACAAGCTGCTCCTGGAGGCTAACAAGACGAACCTTAAAGACTAAATACTCTGCCCTTTAACATAAAAACTCTGTTGAGTCTTTTAAATCACTTCTTAAAACACACTTTTATAATTTGGCTTTTAATCGCACCTATGCTTGTGTTTTGTTTATTGCACTGTTATTGTGGCTTTAATTGTTGATGCTTTCTGATTTTGTTGTTGTGGATGTTTTTAGTTTTGATCTCACTTTGGTCAATTTCGATTGTTTTAAATGTGCTCTATAAAATAAAGTTTGATTTGATTTGATTAGTATAAAATCTTATTTAAATGATACATAGTACAGAATGTATATGGCAATGACAGTGACCATGATTAGAATGTACAATGGGTTTCTTTAATTTCCCATTTCCCAATAGTATTTAATTCCTCACGTACAAACTTCTCTTTAACTGGGATAAGATAATGGTCCATAGATTGTGTGTAGAATGTTTCACGCAAATTGCTCAAAAAAAGAAACAAGTGCCATGACTTTTGGCCGAACAAGGCATGAGTTATGCCTGTTCAAAGGTTTCATTTTCAAACAATTGCTATAGCGCCCCCCTTTGGTCAATTGGAGTAAGACTGGTTTCAGTGCTATTTGGCATGACCCTCTACCATACTGTAAAGTATCATGAGCATGTGATGCTGCTTGTATGTATTATGGTCAGAAGAAGAATTTTCACAAAACAGCAACTTTCATTGGTTCATAAAACCTTCATTTTTTGTAGAAATCCATTTTGATCAAAGATCATCGGAGGAGATAGATTTAAACAGTTTTTCATATAATTCAAAATGGCGGGAGATCTAAAGTAAGAACACAACACTTGAGGAGGGCATGAGGAGATGCATAATGTATATCGAAGTTTCATTGCCGACGGTCAAACAGTTCATGAGCTATGCACGTTCAAAGTTTGCATTTTCAATTGAGTGCATATCCCTCCTCTGCCATATTACCAAGTTTCGCGAAAACCAACTGCATGGTTCAGCCACATCCTCAGATCATCGGATAAGGCCCATAGACTGTAAAAAAATATGGACAAAGCGTTCGCCGGGTCTGATATGGATGTAAAATGAAGCCAGTCAGTCCTTGTATTGTAAATCGCCATCTTTCTAGATCCGTTTTGGCCCAGCTGGCCATTGGCTGGCCCAGACAACGAGGCGGGACTTCCCCCCTTCTTTTTAGTTGGTTTTATTTTGACTCGAACGGGGGGTGGCTCCCGTTCATAGACTGTAACGGTAGCCACGGCCCTCAGAACATACGCGACTTTATGGTAATATTTTTAATAAATGGGACCATAATTTTCCAAAAAGAATATTATGACATGAGAAATGAGACTTTAAAATAGTGACTGGAAGCAGAAAGTATTCATGACCATGTTTATTAAGGTAATACAGTCTAGGTGAAGTTGCACCACAACAGCGCCACAACAGGCTATTATATGAACTTTCAGGATGTCCCGATTTCCTTAGTGGCTTCACAAAATATCTGTCTGACTGCCCCCCTGATAAGGCCCTACTTGTGGTCCCTAGGACGAACCTATAGTCACCAGTGGCCGCCCGGGCACCTAGATTATGGAATGCTCTACCGGTGCATGTAAGGTTAGCACCCAAACGGGCCAATCCTACAAACTTTGAAAGCCAATGTTAGCCAATTAGGATGGAATCTGAAATATCGGACAGATCCGTCTTGAACACATGACTATAGGGAGTAACGACTTGCGGGATTTTTGGACAGAATCTGGAGGAGTTCTCCCCCTCTGCCACCCAGATGGAAGACCGCATCACTGCATGCCTGGCTGACATCTCACAGTGGATGTCTTCCAACCACCTCAAGCTGAACCCAGACAAGGCTGAGCTTCTGTTCTTCCCAGCTAAGTCATGCCCTATGCGGGAGCTAACTATCTCCGTAGACAACGCCCTGGTAAAGTCTGTCCCGACAGCCAGGAACCTTGGTGTTGTCCTGGACAGTCAGCTCTCGTTCAAAACACACATCACAGCTGTCACTCGATCCTGTAGGTTTACACACTATAACATACGACGAATTAGACCCAGGAGTCAGCCCAGCTCCTAATCCAGACAACAGTCTTGTCAAAACTTGACTATTGAAACTCCCTCCTTACTGGCCTACCGGCATGTGCACTTAAGCCAACTGATCCAAAATGCCGCAGCTCGCTTGGTCTTCAACCAGCCAAATTTCTCACACGTCTCCCCCCTTCTCCGCTTCCATTGGCTCCCGGTCGCTGCCCGCACAGAATACAAAACTCTGATGCTGGCATTCAAAGCAACCAAAGGCATGGCTCCCCCATATCTCACAAGTATGATCGTACCCTATACAAACCCTCCCACGCACTCAGATCAGCCAACGCAGGGAAGCTGGAGGTACCTTCACTAAAAACGCCGGGACAACGCTCCACAGGTCCCAAACTCTTCTCCCTTCTGGCTCCAAAACTATGGAATGCACTTACCATCACAATCAGAACTGCAGCCTCACTTGATTACATTACAGCCTGTAGTAAATGTTACATTCACTAGTAGGAATAAACACGCCATTGGGGAGGTTTAAGGAATTTATTGACAGTGAAGAAATGGAGGGATGAAGGAGGGATGAATGAATGCGGATGTGTAGGTTCCCGGGGGGTCGCCGACCCTGGAGTCTTTGGGGAGGAGGTCGAATGGCACTCGTCGTGTGGCGTTCGTCGTAAGGCGTTCGTCTTACGGTGCGCATGGACGATATCCCCCCACAGGAACCTGATAAGGAGAGGAGAGAGATTTGTTTTAATCGTTTGATCCACTTTTGGCGAGGTGGATGTAGTAGCTCCTTTTGGGGGAGCGGGGAGAGGAGCTGCTATGGAGGTGAAGGGGTGGGGGTGGGTTGCGAGAAGCCTGTAGGGAGGCGGCTGGTGTGCGACGCAGCGAGGCGGGCGAAGCATGGAGGATTCTGGGTGGTACTGGGCAGGTATAAATGGGGGCAGGTAGATTGACGTGGAGGGCGGAGAGTGGCATGAAGGGCAGGGCCAATGCGCGTTTCTCCTCCTCCTGAACATCAGTTGTTCCAACTCCATTAATCCTCTAAGCAAATGTACAAGGAAGTAAAAAACAACAATATCAACATTGTCTCTGTGGGAAGGCATGGCAATGTATAGCACAATTCAACAAGGCAATTCAATGCTGTGAAGCTTAATCTTGCATGGATAACTGAACAAACAGTATAGGTCTTAAACGTCTATTATCAGGAGGAATGTTTTGTAATGGGAAAATGACATTTCAGTCTATGTGAGCTAACCGTTGACAGAGAAAATACTCTTCCACCTGTTACCAGCAGTCAAATACCTATTTGTGTTTAGACTAGCAGACTAGAACAACAGCATACAATGTGTTGAACCATATAAGGCTATGTGTTAAAGGAGTGTCTTGTTGCATTTTCAACCATGTGTATTTTTATTCTTTTGGAATCCTCTCGACTTGTATAAGAGAGGATGGAAACCTGTAATTGGGAGTTGTCATAATACTCCGGTGTTGTGCTGCTCCAGGACCGGTCTTGTAATAAACTATTCCGTTGACAGTTTCCATAGTCATGCTGCTGAGTAATAATCATCTGCATCAATTATGTACATTCTGTTCATCTGGCTTTGTTTGGCTGCGGTGCATTGGTCTCAGTTTGCACATCCAATACAGTTTTGCATTCATCTACAAAAAATCAAATATTACATGTGTGCGCGTGCGCGCGTGTGTGTGCGCGTTGGCAGCCAACAGGCAGGCTATGTTCAATTATACACTGATTATACACTATGCGTATGCAAGTGTATCAATGATGAAACCCAAATATACCAAAGAAAAGAGAGTAAATATGTTCAGCATAAAATAGAACAGTTATAATAACAGCATTATTGGGATTTTATGATTATGATTATGTCCCAAATCATCTAATGACCTGAATGAAAGATTCAGAAAGCTATGAAGATGGATTTTCGAGGTTGGTATTGGTTGGTAGTGGACTTTGGACCTCCTGGAACGGTAGATCACCGCTCCACACACCAGAACACAGCCAACGATGAAGACCATGTTCATACTCAGGTTGACACTCGGACCAGAAGCTAAACAGGACATGTAAAATAACAGGAAACAACAAGCAAGTACATTTGGTTTATAAATATAGCACTTATCACAAAGTGCCTTACTAACATACAAAACAAATTAATATCATGCAAGCAGGACAGCAGTTTAAATAGTAGTGTTTTAAATAATTGGTTCTTCTTAAAAATGTCCACAGAGGCTACAGCTGTGGATGAGCATTCCCAAGTTTGGGAGCTACAGGCGGAAAGGCTTTATTGTCACCTTTAGTTTTTTTGTTTAGTGTGGGGAACAGGTTTGGGAACAGACCCCGGCCTGTGCAGCTGACCTTATAGAGAGTATATGAGCGTGACATCATCATCAAACCCGGAAGTTAAGCGGGAGCGCCTATAAAGTGTCAAAAAAGTACTTTCTGGTCATGACAGCCCATACATTCAAACAGAAAAGTTGTATTTGATTCCATTAAACGACATTAAACTCACTTTGTCACTCACTTTGCCACTCGATTTGCCACTCGATTTGCCATTCACTTTTTGCATGTGCATACCCTCTATAGGCCCATGGGCACATGTGGCAGTTAAGTATTCCGGGGACTGACCATGCAGATCGCTACAGCATACGCGACCACATGCAGCGCCCACCGCCACTTAATGCGGCCTGCAGGTTAATATCGTAATACTGATAATAGAGGGTATGCGTGTGACATCATCATCAAACCAGGAAGTTATGCAGGAATGCTTACTGAGTGGCTAAAAACTACTTTCTGGTCTTGACAGCCCATACATACATTACAAACATAAAAGTCATATCTAATTGCATTAAACTACATTAAACAATGTTAAACTCACTTTGCCACTCGATTTGCCACTCGATTTTTCATTCACTTTATGCATGCGCATGCCCTCTATAGTATTGATTTCAGCTGTTACAATTCCAAACATGCAAACACGACCTGCATCTATATTAGTAGCTTAATGACTAGTATTACAATATATATATATATTTTATTTTGTATGTCCAAGGTATTTGTCCAAGGTATTTAGGTTCATAAAGTAATGCATTTGAAATTAAATTAAATCAAAATGCCGTCTAATAGAGGGAGTTTTCATGCTTGCTCTGTTAAATGATGGAAGGAAATGGGTTCTAAAAGAATAATAATAATAATAATAATAAAACTTTATTTGTATAGCACCTTTCATGACATGAAATGCAGCTCAAAGTGCTTTAGAGAGCAATGGAGAAAAAAAGAAAAGCAAGGCAACGACATTAAAAAACAAGCAGTAATGCAATACAGTGAGGACGTGAATAACAAAAAATAAAAGATCAATTAAAAGCATTGTTGTAGAAGTAGGTTTTGAGCTGTGCTTGTCTACAGATGTCTACAGAGGCTGCCTGTCGAAGGTACAGTGGGAGCTTGTTCCATGCCGACGGCCCGTAGAAGCAAAAAGCTGCTTCCCGTATTTTTTAGGCAAAGCGAGCAGGCCAGCAGTGGAAGACCTTAGGGGGCGGTTTGGGACATATTTAGGCAGGCAGTCATGTAGGTAGGAAGGTGCGAGACCATTGAGAGCTTTACACAAGTAAAATAAATTTAAAATCAATCCTAAAAACAACCGGAAGCCAGTGCAGTGAAGCCAAAACTGTAGTAATATGTTCTCTTAGTATCTAGGTGGATGGTGAGTTTGTTTTTTCTCCAAGCTCGCTCAGCTCTACGACATTCTTGCTTCAGTGAGCGTGTATGCTCATTTTTTATCCAGGGTGTTACTCTGGACCTGGTGTTATGTTTCTTTTTTGTTTTCAAAGGAGCCACTATGTCAAGAGCTGAGAAAAGAAGTCCAGGATTGACTGGTGGTTGGGGCTTAGATAAGAGGTGGGAGTAGAGGGGGTTATGCCTGCCTTGCCATTTTTATGGCATAGAAGGAGAACAAATTAATGTACCGGGTAATTCTTTAGTTGTTGAACATGAGGGCTCAGGGACAGGTACACTAAGTACCTCTAACTAATAGAGGTGTCAGTCAAAAATTACATAATGACTCAACCACAGTCATTTATGCACACGGTACACATACACACTCAAACACACAAACGCACGCACACAGCCGCACGCACGCCCGCACGCACGCACGCCCGCACGCACGCCCGCACGCACGCACGCACGCACGCACGCACGCACGCACGCACGCACGCACGCACGCACGCACGCACGCACGCACGCACGCACGCACGCACGCACGCACGCACGCACGCACACACACACACACACACACACACACACACACACACACACACACACACACACACACACACACACACACACACACACAAACATACAAACACACACACAAACATACATACAAACATTCAAACTACGCCTTAGTTACAAGGCTGCATTCTGTCGCGCTTGCCAAGCTGTCATTTTCTTGTTGTAATATTTATTTCTCAATCTCACTCGGAGGACAGTCAAGACGGGCAGTGTCAGTAGAACAATCACAGGCAGGCGGGGCGTTACCATGCCTATGCTCGGCAGGGACGGATTAACCCCCATGAGGGCCCCTGGCCGGTAATATTTGCAGGGCCCCCATTTTCGTATTTTTCCGTGTTTTTATCATCTTTTTAACCTAAATTGAACAAAATCAACAGCCAATGAAGGGTCCCAGAAGCCCTTTTCAGGGCGTCAAACCTAGTACCTCACAGTCCAATTTCCCCAAAGGGCCCCTGGGCCACGGCCCCACTGGCCCAATGGCTAATTTGTCCCTGATGCTCGGACACAAACGGAATTCACGCGTGTCTTACTGTACCTGGGCTGTCAGCAGCTGTGATCAGGTCCCTGGGAAATGGAGTGCAGAGCAACAGCATCTCTTCTGTGGCGCTTGGAGTTAATGCATCCTTGAGAGCACCTGGTCCCAGGACTCCCCGTCTCACACAGAATGACGTCGCAAGTGATGTACACCTATATGCACACAAAGACCTTGTTCTATTGATCACATACTAGAAGTGATTTAACCCATTGAGACCTGAGGCTGATTCTAAAAAAGGCTTCTAAATCCTAAAGGTTTTCTGAAAAACCCTTGTTTCTATGTCAGTGGTGCTCAAACCTTTTCATGCCAAGGACCGTCAGAATTATCTTTTTTTTTGTTCCTTTGTTCCTGGGACCTCCCAGAAGCAAAGATATGAGTTAAAAACGTTCACTCGTGTTGATTAGGTGATGTAATAATGCTGATGTAAAACAAACCATGCCAACACAAACATTAAATTCTCTTCATTGTTAATGGCATTTAATGTTTGTGTTAGGGACAAGATGTAAATTTTCCCTTCATTGTCAATGGAATTTTTAAAACAAACTAAAAACAAACATTAAACCTGTGGCTAGCGCCCCTCAGAAACATGCTTCTAGATTATTCAACTAATACAAAATGATAGGCCTAGTGATCCTTGAGAAAATAATCAATATATTTGCAGTCTTACTATACCGCAACAGGCACTGTTGAAAGAATGAACGTGAACATCTTTAGCTACAAAGACTCATCCCAACTGTAAATATGGAATGACATATGAGAGACTTTGAAATGAATGTATTATTAAATACTGTAGGCCTATGACCACTATTATCTATACCTTACTGTTCTATTGTACTGGAAACATACCATTATGGACCTGAAGCACGTCTGGGAAATGATCTTATATTTTACTGCCTACCAACATATTTTGTTTAGTTGAGATTTACAGAATACTTTACTTCTTACATGGAGTATATGACTTGCTCTTGTCTTTTAGAATAATAAAGAAATGCACATTTTGTTTTAGAGACTTTCTTTCTTATTCAGCCAACACTGTTAATACTGTAAGTATATGTGATGTTACTTACATGTGATCATGTACCACGTTTTAATGAGGACATTTCTCTTGACTTAAAAGATCAGAATCTGCAGCCATTTCAATTAAGTATGTGTAGTTTTAGGATAAGAATAAGGTGCTTTTCTGATAGTAATCATTGCTATAGAGCAGGGCTGCCCAAAAAGTAGATTGCGGTCTACCAGTAGATCACTGAGGTTGTGCAGGTAGACCACATGACAAGGCCTAAAAAAGATGTAATTTAAATATAACAAATCACACCCGTGTGAAGTGAGGGGCGCTCTTATCATCATACATCATCATACGTCATCTCATTCCGGCCAATCGCAATTTGCATACTCACTTTTGTCTTCAATTACAATTTTACAATTTAGGCATTTAGCAGACGCTCTTAATCCAGAGCGACTTACATTTAAGCAAGAACAAAAGCATGGGAATACATCACATAAAAGTATTTATCATGAAACATGCGTAAGCTAAGAAAGTAACAGTGGAATATCTATATAATGAAACTATACATACACTATACATATAAACTATACATATTTACTACTATGCTATACATATGTACTATGGCGTATTCAATGAGATCTACGCCTCAGCGCAAATGATTTAATTTACGCTGAGGAAGGCCCTTGGGCCGAAACGTCCACACTGTTGTTGTTTGCTGCTGGGGGGAACAAAATAAAACAAGAATCCTATGGGATACAACGTGAGTGCTGGTATTCATTTCTACAGTCTGTGTCTTCCAGAACCGTGCACCCGTTACATTATAACTAGAGATGTCCCGAATCGATACACTTTATTCGTTTCCAATCCGATCCCGATACCACAATTTCTGTGTTAACCGATACCAAATACCGATACCAGATCATAATAAATAATAAAAAAGAAAGAATATCTTTGTAACGAAGTGGTCCTCCGTTACTGATATTTGGCACATTTAAGTATTTATATTTGCACACAAAGGAAGAGTCATGAGTTGAACTGGTTTATTGAGAGTATTGTGAACATGAAAATGTAATATGAGACTGTGTTATGGGTACTTGAATACTGACTGCTACTGTTCTGTCTGTTCCAGTGTGTTCGGGCAAAAGAGTCCCCAGGCTACCAGAGCACCATAATTGGTCTGGACTGGACCACAGTGAAATGGCCAGGGGGTGTTTGAGTTATGTATTGGAGCTGCTAATGATAATGGGATATGTGGTTTATCTTGCAATAGTGGGCATCATTGATATTTACTTACCGGTGTAGTGATATAGATTTATAGGCTCATGTGATGTGGGTTATGTGGGTGGGGTTCAGAAGTGTTGCATGTTTAACCGGTAATATGGTAGAGTCCGCACTGATTGTTTCAGCTGCCTATAAAAGGCTGCCAGGGAGCACACACCCACTCAGTGTTAGATTCAGTGAGAGGGCATGGTGGAGCTGCACACCAACATGCCCCATTTGTTTGCTGCGTGTGCCATGCCATTTCCCATGCTGTACCACTTCTTTTGGGAATAAACCATGGTGTGGCTGCCTTTTACATCCTGACTGTGTGCTCATTTCCAGCTGCTTATCGGGCAAACACTACATGGGCATGATGGCCTCATTTCATAATGATTACAACATACTTGATACTTCACATAAATATAAATATATATTTATTTTTAATGATTTCACTTCATGGAATATTTTGTGAAACACCACAAATTAAACAATACACTGTAAAATAATTCACACAGATAGTCCAAAAACATAGTAAGGTGACTTTTTAACCTGTTTTTGACATCCTTTTTAATTCCCCTTATATGAGTAGGAAGTATGAAATATATCAGAATTAGTCTACAGATTGGAAGCATCTAATCTAGCCTCGCGTAGCGATACTAATGTCCAGTGGTGAGCAGTGAGCTGGACATTAGTATTCCAAAGGTCATCGGTAGATATAAAGGACTGGAAAGAAGTCAGAGGATTTGTAACCTATGTAATGAAGCCAGAATTGGAGATGAGTACCATGTTTTGTTGGAATGTAAGAATACTAGCATTATATAAATTTCAGGCATTTTTTTTTACCCACCCTTCTATGTTTAAATTAATTGCATTACTAAAATCTGAAAAACAAAAATAATAATCTATACATTGGGTGCTTTTCTGAAAAAAAATCTTCCGCTGTTCAAATAGGGAAAGCCTTCCGATATGTCTATGTATATTGTGTAATGTATTGTATACTTTTGATTGTAGACTTTTATGAATCTGTGCTGCAAACCATGTGATCATGGTCGTGAGTTAAATAAATGATGGGGGCTGTCCAGGGCGCCGCCCCGGTAGTTCAGACACCGCACGCACCGGCGCGCAAATACAGCACGCAAATACAGCCCTACTAGTTCAAAGATCCACAGCACACCATGCACTGCTAATGTCACTGCATGGATATTAGTCTCTTCCCGCTCAGTGTTAGATTCCCCCCCCCCCCCCCCCCGCAATGTCCCGCCCCATATTTGAATACTGGGCCCTGGTTGGTTATAGCCTGGTTGCATTGCAAAAGGCAGATGAAGGCTGGCTACACGGCTACATGATCTAATCACCATCCTAAATAATACACCATAATTCAAAATCACCTGTAAACATTCCCATTTAGATTATTTCAAATAAGAAACTCCCCAGCCAATGACATGCATGTATAATGTCCCCCTTTAGAGCACTGTGCATCATCAGACACCACACGCATTGCTGCCTTTAACTTTCAGTGGATGGCAGGAGTTGATATTTCACCCCTGTATTCCGGACTTTGTACATGACCACTGCACAGATCATGGCGACAGCTGTGAGAAGACATCCAGCGATGAAGACCAGGTTCAAGTTCAGGTTCTGGTTCAGGCTGGTAGCTGAATAAATAATAAAAAGAAAGCACACTGTTTCAGCCTGTAATGACAATCTCAAAAGGAAAAACATATTTTAAATAGTTTGTGATGCTAAACTATCGTAATGTAGTATTGTATGTACAGTACACTAGGTAGGCTACATTCAGTATAATATACTGAATGTATTATGTACTGTTATGACACTTTTTGTCCACGTCACTAAAATGCCAAAACAGACTTGAACTGAAACACAATACCTTACCAGACAGCCCAAATGAAAGGCAGTGATTCATAAGGCTCAACTTGCACGTTTTTGTTTCTAATAGTGATAGTAGGTGGAGGGACAGATAAGGTAGAAAGAGAGAGAGAGAGGGGATGACATGCAGCTAAGCCAGTCCACACCAATTACTACTAGGAAATGCAACTGTACTTGCAATGATTATGGCACTGGTCTGAAACTCCCTTGTCAGTCCAGACCACTGCAATTTCTTGCAACTGGTTGCAAGTTGCATTGGTGTGGACTGGTCTTTTAAGGGCCACATGGAACCTAGGCCGGTTGTGGTAAGGACTTGATAATAAGTGCAGTATGCATTCTACCAGGTGCCCCTGGCAGTGCTGGCACACCTCTAATTTGCATTGTTTTTTGTTGCTTCAATTAGAAAGTGTGAGACATGCAAAATGGAGATGATATGATGAAATGCAGTGGGACTCAAACTGTGGGAATTGCACAAGTGGTGGTTCAACTATACGACTTACGAGCACACCCTAGTTCATCACAGACTTGAGAAAGGTTTGAGTTATACCTGTGCTCTCAGGTGACCTTCTCAGGCGCAGGGGACCCTGGGAAATGTAGTGTCTTTCCGTTTGAATGACACCCAGATCCCTCCTCTTTCTAGACTGAGTGGAGTTGATGCATCCCTGAGAGCATCTGGTGTAGGGGTTCCCAGCTTCACACAGGATCACTGAACAGCTGATGTACACCTGAAACATAAACGAGAATAACAACATCACCTTAAAACCTTCCTACATTTCTTTGCGGAAATAAATGTGTCATCATTTCATAGTTTAATTAAGCATTGATCGATATTACACAGCACCTGTACCATATTTCGTGTTGACCCTGAGTCCCTGACAAGGAATTGACACCGCTACACTATAGATCCCTATTTACCTGATCATGGTCTCCTATGAATTTGAAGGCGTCCATTGAGAATTGGAAATGTTTCTCATGGCGTGGTGAAAAAACGTCAACAGTGTGGTCCACAGCACACCTGGTTGAAACCAAAAAGACAGATTTCAAGTTGGGTATTTGTCATTTATGTATTTCTTAACTAGAAATCACACCTGTGTGAAGTGAGGGGCGCTCTTATCATCATACGTCATCATGCATAATCTCATTCTGGCCAATCATTAGTCTTTTAATGTTTGTGTTTACAAAACTGGCCATTTATTGTCAATGGAATTTTATGTTTGTGTTAGGACAAGGTTTGTGTTTACACGCTCACTAAGGCCTGACTCACACGTGCACAACAGATTGATGTATAGCTGATGCATGAGACTTATTGACTATTGCAAGCTCGCAATTCATTTCCAATGGGAGTCACATGGTTTGACACAACATTTTTGTTGTATGAGGGGGAAGGGGGGGCAGTCGAAACACAGCCGAAAGCTGTACAACACAAATGTTGTGTCAAACCATGTGACTCCCATTGGAAATGCATTGGGGCAAGATGTAAACAAACCCTTTGCTTACATCTACCATGCATCAATGATGTATGCTAGATGCGAAGGTGTGAGTCAGGCCTAAAAGCTGGACATAGGAGGGGTATAGCGCCCTCAAAAAAGAAAGATGTGTATAAGTGATTTATTCTGTTATTTACCTAAATCAATGACAATAAATAAGTATTATCTTCACTCACCCATGTTCTATGATGGAGTAGGTTGGCTGGTAGTTGGGGTTATCGTACGGTGCAGCTCTGCAGGACTCCACAAACAGTTCGGTGTTGTTGACTGAAGACGAGGCCTCTATCTGCATGTAAATCTTGTCCCCTACATCGTACTCCAGTGGGTAGGAGCGTGGGTCCTCCATTGAGGTGAAACGCTGGCTCTGGAAGAACTCAAACTGGTAGGTGAAGGTACCAAAGCCTTTCTCCTTGACTCTGAGGATTCCGTGATGTGCAGTGAAGCTCATGGTCACGTTGCCAGTCTTGGGGTACAGGCAGTAGAACTCCACCTCCAACAGGTGCTTGCGAGTGATCACGGCATTGTCATCGTCGACGGAGGTGATTGCATTTTTGAAGATGATGTTATTGTCATCCTCCTGCATGGACAAGTTCATATTTTGTATGACAAGCTAACTTGTACTTTAAGTAATGCAAATATTGAACAGTGCTGTTTAACATTGTTGACAGACAGACAGACAGACTATAATCCAGGAATGAGCTCTTTACCTCAATCTGAGTACCACAGTCACTGAGGGGGACTACTGCGATGATATGAGTACTGTTTTGTTGCCCGTCCACTCTGCAGGCCACGTTGCCTGCTTCATTAAGTCGCAGATGACCTACGTTTCCCTTGAATGAGGCTTTTTCCACCTCTACCGTCATGGCTGTTTCATTGCAAATCACATTGGCTATCACTGAAATAAATTGTAAATAAACAAATACAGTAAATACATTTGTTCTGTTGCACCAATCAAAAATACGGTGTATGCTAAAATTGTGGTTTACGACCGAGATAATGTTACTGAGGGGCACTATCCCCTCCAATGTCTGGCTTTCAGAATTTTGTTATTTTGTTGGCAGCCAAGTCTATGGATTTTCAATGTTTGTTTAGATCATTTTAAACTGACATTACCAGGGGCCCCTGCTTCACACAAGCGTGATTTTATTTGGTGGATATCAACAAGACTCACCTTGTCTCGATACCACCTGCACAACAACACACCTCATCTCAGATTGATAGATGCGAGACCTGAAACGAGTGACAAACAACAGATGTGTGTTCAAGGTCAAGGTCTGCCTCTTAGCTAAATGTTTTGAGAACGGATTAAACCTGGTGAGAATGATCAGTAGGCTGCCTCGCGGTCATAGTTGAAAGATGTAAAATGTCATCAAATTCAATGGTGGTCCGTGGCGCAAATGGACGTGGTTCAAAGGTGGCAGGGAATGAATTAAGTGCCCCAGGGGGATCTAGAAACAGAGCCTACAGGTGGATGCAGTGGGACTTGCAAAACTACATGCAGGATCTCTCCTGCTAACGCTGTGTTGAAAGGTGCTATATAAATAAACATTGACATTATTAAGTCAACTCAACTCCCCTCCCAGAGAATCTGTATAGCCTTGGAATGAAGGAATGTGAGGCTTACCCATACGATGCCTCAACAACAAAGCAAATGGGGAAGTGTTGTCCCACGTCATCGAGAACGGGAGTCCATCTGATGACATACTCGTCTCGTGTGGTCTTATGCTTAGTGACATTCAACGGTCCACTGAAGACCATATCATAGACTCTGTATAAAGAAAATGAACAGATTTCATCTCGCATGCTTAACATTTTTGTCATAAACGCACTTTGGTTCCACCCTTTGTCTTACGTGGAGTGTGTGGCTTGTGCTTTGACTCTGATCTCTGTCTCTTTGTTGACTTCACCTTGGAGTTGCTCTCCGTTCCTGGGTGTTGGATGCAGCAGCCTTGGTAAATATTCTCCCTCCTCACACGACGGAGCTGATGGATCAACTGCAATTGAAATGAAAATCATTTGTGACCCTCGACAGTAACATGATAGCTATTACTAACACAAGTAAGACGCGCGAACGCAGGAAGAGAAAGCAGCTCGTAAATTGCAATAAAAACAATTAGAATAAATTACGTACTTTAAGGTTTTTTTAAGTTCTTCTTCGTGTGTATGTGTGCGTGCGTGCGTGTTTATTTTTATTTAAATTTTTTTAAGCTGTGTGTGTGTTTTGTGTGTGATACAGCTGCACCCTCTGGTGGTCGGGCGGGTGGTGTTACAGCGTGACACACACACAGACACACAGACATGTGTTAAGTTTTGTGTGCGTGTGTGTGTGTGTGTGTGTGTGTGTGTGTGTGTGTGTGTGTGTGTGTGTTTTTGTGTGTGATACAGCTGCACCCTCTGGTGGCGGGCGGGTGGTGTTACAGCGTGACACAGACAGACACACATGTTCTGCTAGGTCTCATAGTTAGTGCTCACTGAATTCGCAATGAGGGATAAATTGAGCTGGCATCACTAACCTTTGACCACAATGGAAACCTTTTTGTGAGGAGAGGGGACTTTGATATCAAAGACCAGGGGCCAATCATATCACTTTTCTGAGCCTAATTGTTCACAAAATAAAACGCCAGGACACAGAAAATCCACTGAATGTTCAAAGGTACACAATACACAGTAGTCTGACAGGAGTCTGATCGGGAGTCAAACCCGCGACACGCTGTCAGGGATTACCGGCGTGCCCAGATGGCTACACAGTAGCCGTCCCGGGCCATAAAATATATTTGTTTTAAATTCAATCAATCAATGCTAAGCGGTCCAGCGGTTTGTGACATTAGCGCAAGACACTGGACTCATCTTTCTGTTTTCCAGCAGCTCTCCTCAACGGCCATGCCCCCAGGGGATATTCACTGGGGAACATTCCAATCACGAAAGTCACATTGAAAGGAACAAAGTGTAACCGTGGCATCAAACTTCTGTTTTCCCACAACGTTATCATCAACCATTAGTATTACGCATGCATAGTGTTGACTTACCAAGGAAAGTGAAATGTAAAGGAAGTTTGCTGAGAGGAGACGTGGTGGCAATCATTGGTCTGGTGGTGGTTGTATGGGGCGGCCGGGGCCTGACAAACCGTGTGGTTGTTGTAGCTCTGGTTGTGCTGGTGGGTGGTGTAGTGGTTGGAGCAGTGGGTGGGTTGATAGTTGTTGCAGCAGCAGTGGAAAATCTCTGTGGAGCAGTGGAACGTGGAGTTGTGGTCGTGGTTGAAGGTGGAGCAGTGGGTGGGTTGATAGTTGTTGCAGGGGTGGTTGATGTACGGGGCCTGACAAACCTTGTAGGAGCAGTGGGTGGGTTGATAGTTGTTGCAGGGGTGGTTGATGTACGGGGCCTGACAAACCGTGTAGGAGCAGTGGGTGGGTTGATAGTTGTTGCAGGGGTGGTTGTACGGGGCCTGACAAACTGTGTGTTTGTTGTAGCTCTGGTTGTGCTGGTGGGTGGTGTAGTGGGTGGAGCAGTGGGTGGGTTGCTAGTTGTTGCAGCAGCAGTGGAAAATCTCTGTGGAGCAGTGGAACGTGGAGTTGTGGTCGTGGTTGAAGGTGGAGCAGTGGTTTGTATCCACCACCAATGGTGGGTCCAAGCAGTTGGAATCATTGGTGGTGGGGTGGTTGTTGTTGAAGGTGGAGCAGTGGTTTGTATCCACCACCAAGGGTGGATCCAAGCAGTTGGAACCCTTGGTGGTGGGGTGGTCGTTGTTGAAGGTGGAGCAGTGTTTCTCCACCACCCCCAAGGGTTCCAAGCAGTTGTAGAAGTTACGTTGATCGTCTCAGCAGTTGTAGCAGGGCTTTGTCTCCACCACCAAGGGTTCCCAGTAGTTGTAGAAGTTACGGCGATAGTTGCGTTGACAGGTGCAGCAGTGGTTTGATTCCAATACCTCCAACGAGGTCCAGCGGTTGTTGCACTCCACCACCAGGGGTGGGAACGCGAACGCCTGCGTCTCCTCCCTGCCCTCGACTGCAGCGGAGACCTGCTGGACTGAGATCCATCCGTGTAGGCCAGAGTGATGTGTCGTCTTGGAAAGTCCTCGACCACCAACTCAAGTCTATTGATGCGTTGCGATGAAGAGGCGCCATAGTGCAATGTGCAAGAATCCTAAAAGGACAAAGGAGTAAACGTTTGGCATTTCTGTTCATGATGAGTGGTAGGAGATATCTTCATTGTTTTAACAAGTTGGTTATCGTGCCGGCATGTGTACAGTACAGTAGCCTACAACAATGGTTCTAAATGTGGGGTCTGTGGAGCGCAAAGGGTCTTAGATATTTAAATGGACCCAAAAAAGGATTAGATAGATACAGAATGTTGAGAATAACATTTCCAGTTGGTAGTTTCAAAGGGATCATCTTACAGTAGATGTACAGTCCAACACCTGCACATGCAGGTTCGAATGTGTACTAGCCTTGGTATAGGTCTAGGCCTATAATTTATATTTATTATTTCTGCTTATTTTGTACATGTGTATTTGCTCTGTGCACAATTTTGCGCTCTGTTACTGATAGATCGCAGATTACTATGAAAACCTGCAAAACCCGTCAGTCTGTTCGTCTGTCACTCCTCGTGACATCACGGCTCCATATATGGTCACACCTCGTGACATCACTCCTCCATACATGGTCACGCCTCGTGACACGTATATGGCCGTCTCCATATATGAAGATCACGACACGGACCTCATCTAACCCTGGATAACCATGCATGGAGAAGGCTGGATCATCACCTAGACCGGCATACATATGGAGCCAGCCAGTAACTCTACATCTGACCTCAAACCCTTAGATCTCCATTATACTGTATGTAGCTGACCTGTTTGACATGTTGATTCTCCCCACCCGTGCTTCCTCTTCGATGTCTCCCTTTTGACTGATACCTGTCTGTCACGGGGGAACCCGTGCCCTATAGACACTAGAAGACTCCACAATGTGAAACTGAACATTACAAACACACACTGCACAGCTGCTTCCATTAATTGACTGTCTTCAAGCTCCTTGGAGGTGTGGCTATGTGTAGCATCATATACTACTTATCTGTGTTGCCTAATGCTATCATAATTGTTTTGTGTTTGATGTGATGCCTTGGAAAACATTCAGACTCTATGAAGGAAAGGTGTAATTGTATAGTTGGTCTAACTCATGGGTCATGGTTTACCTTGTTTGAGTAGATTGGTCCAATTACTAATCATTGTGGGTGGGGTCTCACCTGGTATATAAGGGAGGCTTGTGGAAATGTTTGGGAGGGAATCCTGAGTGGAAAATGTTCAGTTTTGCTTGAGACTAACAAAGGAGACAACTCCAGGGGAGAGCTGCCAGGGCCAGGAAGGCATAGCCTGGTTTCAGTTTCTTGGTTTGTTGTTTTTCCTTAGTTTAGTTGTCAAGTGTTCATTTCTTACTTTCTGTTATGTGAAAGTGTATTGTTAAGTCTTTATTCTGGAAGTATTATTTTTGCCTGCACAGTTGAATCCGGCATGGGTCGTTCACTCCGTGTTTTGAGGTCCATAAAATACCAAAAGAGATTTACATTCTTGGACTGTTGATTCTTGGAGCCTTGGCCGTTCGGGCAACTTTACACTGTCCATTCAAAATCTAGACTAGAGTTCTCAACAGGCGCTAAAATTAAGGCCCAGCCCTAACTGGGCCCTCATCAAACCCTGTACACTCAAAGACACTGCCCCTGCTGCCACCCTTAGATCGCCATATATGGAGCTGACCTGTTCTGACATTCCATATGTTGATCTGACCTCATCAAACCCTGTACACTCAAGACACGCTCCATATAATATGGCCAATACAACCTTCATTCCATGTGTTGATCAGTCAGATCAACACATGGGGGTCACCCCATGCCAAAGCGCCAGCGCTCGCCCAGCAGTCCGCCGTCACCCAGGCGGATGCGTACGTCTTACTGCTGTATATTTTATAGGTACTTTGAGGTGTATCATGGATGTATTATTGGCTGTTCTGTAATTTGACATGTATACAAAGTAGATTTGAAGTGTAATTGTTGTTCTGCTCCTTGGCCAGTTCTCACTTGTAAAAGAGATTCAGTCTCAATGTGTTTTCACCATAGACTGTAAAAAATATGGACAAAGCGTTCCCCGGGTCTAACATGAACGTAAAATGAAGCCTGAAATCCCTGCACTGTAAATCGCCATCTTTCTAGATCCGTTTTGGACCAGCTGGCCATTGGCTGGCTCCGTTTGGATCCAGCTGGCCATTGGCTGCCCAGACAACGAGGCGGGACTTCCCCCCTTCTTCTCCGTTGGTTTTTATTTTGACTCGAGTGGGAGGAGAAGACTCTTGAGTGGGTGGGGAATCCCGATCATAGACGGTAACGGTAGCCACGCCCCTCAGAACATACGCGACTTTATGGTCATTATTTTAATTAATGGGACCGTAATTTTCCAAAAAGAATATTATGACATTAGAAATGAGACTTTAAACTAGTGACTGGAAGAAGAAAGTATTCATGACCATGTTTATTAAGGTAATACAGTCTAGGTGAAGTTGGGCCAAAATACATGGGCCTCTATGGAGCTATGGGGCTTTTTGGGTCCAGTCCAGCGCCACAACAGGCCATTATATGAACTACCGATTTCAAATGAGGCTTCACGAAATATCTGGCTGACTGCCCCCCTGGTTTTCACTGGTTAAATACAATGAAACATTTTTTTTTAAACCAACCAACATTTTTCTGCTTGTACCTGTTGTGTGAGTTAGAGACAAATACACCCTCTATTGATTGCTGTAACAGCATCTACTCTTTCTGTGCTTCCATTGTTGCTATTGTATTACGATTGTTTTATTTTTTGTTGTGTAGAAACAACTTACTGACAGACCTCCAGGCGACCTTGAGGCGTTTGGCATTGGTGGAGCAGTATCTTGGAGCATTCAAGAAATTGAAATGAACCAAATTCCAGCAGCTGTGACTGATTCCCGTATAGGGATGATGAATTTCAATGTCAAGAAATGTGTTAGTAGACACCAAGACATTTCTTGGTAAGGAATCTCAGTACATCTTAGTATGAACTATGAAATAGAAATGACTCAACCTACAGTACCTGATCCAGGTGAAAGCCTGTGGGTTGAGTGCAGTGGCTGCCACACTCGACTTGCCGAACGGTACCATATCTGCATCGAACCTGGTCGCCATCAGGGTCAAAGGTTGTCAGGTTGTATGACCTTGGGCAGTTCACAGGAACTCTAACACAAACATTAACAAGGAGGACAGAGAGTAAATGAATCAGCTCTGTAATGAGTCGATTGCAAAACAAACTAGAAAAAGTGCCCTTCTGGGCACAGGTCTCCACCAGGATTCTTCCTCAGCCTAGTGGGAATATGCGTGCACAGTTTCATCGCAATGGGATGCTGCGTTGAGGAGTTGTGGCGATTTGTACAAAGCGGGCTACTCCTGAAAACTGTAGGAGCCATTCGTGGCCAATCAGGATGGAATATGAGAAATCAAACAAACCTGTCTTGATCACATGACTATGGAGATCATGTGTACCGATTTGCGTGAAATGTGGATAAAATCTGAAGGAGTAATAATAGAAAATGTGTTTTACATATGTCGGCCTCCTGGTGGCGCTATAAAGAGCAGATGTGAAAAATTCCAGACAAAGGTTTTTCCTTGGCGTCTAGGGAGTTGGCATACAAAGTTATCCACAGATCCGTGCAGTTAGAGGTAAAAACACTTTTCGGCCAGTTATAGCGCCACCTTGAGGCTGAGTTGAAATTGTTCATGTGGCATTTCGTCCTCGGCCTAGTGGGAATGTGGGTGCACAATTTCAGGGAAATCACGCGATGTGTTCATGATTTGCAGCATTTTGTTTGAAACTGAGCACTCCTGTGAACTTTGGAAGCCAATGTTAACCAATCAGGATGGAGTGTGAGAAATCTGAAAGACCCGTTTCGTTGAATGGCTCTAGAGAGACTGTGTACCAATTTGCGTGATGTTTGGACAAAATCTGTAGGTGTACTGTGCAAAAACTTGTTTTGCACAAAGCGGCCTCCTGGTGGCGCTATAACAGGCCGTTCTGGAAAGTTTGGGGCAGAGGTTCATTGTTGGCATCCAGGGAGTGTGTGTGCAAAAAAAATCGACCGGGTTAACAGTGGCCGAGATTAGCTGCTCACGGACACACGGACGGACGGACACACGGACGGACGGACGGACGGACACACGGACGGACGGAGTGCAAAACATACTCTCCCCCCATGCCTTCGGCCTGGTGGAGACAATAAGCAAATAAACATTTTCAAAAAACAATATAACAATTGGTAATTTAACACAAATTGGAAGATGTTTCACGTATGGTAGTCTACCCTAATACATCATATCATCAGTTCATGGCTACTGGGGAATAATAATATACAATGAGATGTATTTTAAAAACACAAAAAATAGAAGACTCTCACACACTGAAATAATGGTGTCACGAAAGTACACAGCAGCGTACAACAGGTGAAAAGATCCCAATACATTATGTTACACAGGGTTGGATTTGCTGGTAATGGTGGAAAATCCATGGCTCTGCTTTTGGCCTGCACTAATAGTCTATAGGCTTCAGTTACAGTTGGTAGTCAAAATGTGTCAATATTCTGACATGCTATGTATACATCCAAAATTATAATGTAATATTCATTTAAGCTGATGACCAGACCAGGTCATTAATTAGTGTATTGCATTGGCATATGACATATACTGTACCAGTATAGACTTATCACAGGAATGACAGAATGGTACTGTTAGATATAGGGTGTATGTGTATTGTAAAACCTTACCGCAGGAATGGTAGAATGGCAATAGCTGGAGAGCTGTTTGGTCTTCCAGTATCAGACCTTGTTCCCAAATCCACTTCAGTCAGTAGTGACCATGATCCACCGGGTGAAATCCAACAGCAGCTGGCATACCTGGTATATGGAAACAATGAGGGAAAAGATAATGCACACTCTGAAAGCTTATTAGAGAAATGAAGGTGTTACGGACTGCTGTCCTACTGATTATTGTAATTACTTACTTGTTTGTCCGGTGCTCCGATGCATATGTCCCGTGGCAGCGTATGACGTAATGATTAATTTGTGCTTGATATGGCATTGGTGTCAGATTACATACATGTATACATAGGGGCATTACCTTTAATCGACCCGACACTGAAACATATCATTATTACGTCACCATCGAGAGCCAGTTATACCCTGGCATTGGTACATAGCTTCATCACATCACGCAGCTACGGACATGCACATCAAACAACCCAAGTAACCACAGTATACTGCTAATCAACTTACAAATTACATATACATATAGAGGCATTTCCTTTAATCCACCCGACACTGAAACATATCTTTATTACGTCGCCATTGAGAATCAGTTATACCCTGGTATTGGTACATATCTTCATCACGTCATATGCTGCTACGGGACATACGCATCAAACGACCCAAGTAACCACAGTATACTGCTAATCAACTTATTTGCGTAAGCAGAGCGTGCAAGTAATGTTGTTTGTCCAGTTACCTTTAATCCACCTGACACTGAAACATATCATTATTACATCACCATCTGCATCATACGCAGCCACGGCATATGCATAAAACAACCTTCATTGGTTGTTATTAATTAATAATTACGTAACGATTTTTTAATCGTTTAAAATGAATTAAGATCATTTACAAGGTTCAAAAGGTTCAAGGTTCATTCAAGAGTTGTCAAATAAGGAATATTTTCTTTCAGTCTAACAGATAAACCCAAAGAAGATACTTTAATATAATATAATCTAATAGGAAGATGGCCTACAATAACATACAGGATGTTCAAACAGTGCTGTGTGACTCCTATCAGCCCAAAGTGACAATCAAAGCAGATGGGGTGGGTTATTCTAGGAGCGTGGCAACAATCATGGACATTCGTAAGGAAAGGTGCATTAGGCTATACCAGGAATGTCCCCAATGCAAGGACAAGATTGTTGACCTTAAGAATGGAAATTACCGCTGTGAGAAATGTAATATAATATAGGCTAACATATTTTCTTTCAACTAATATACTTTTCTTTTTCATCTGATATCCATGTTTTATTTTTCTTTGAGAAACTACAAGTGGATCCTGGACACTTCTAAATCGATGGGACTGTATTTATTTTATAGATAGCTTTTACCATACCTCCAAAAACTAGTAGCACATAGCTAAACCTAATAATTCAATATTGAAACCGTTATTTCACAGAGAGACTGAGATTTGAAAGTTCGTAGCTGTCGACAGTACTTGCGCGCTCTGCTTGCGTACTAGTAGGCCATTTATGGCCTATTTGTGTGTGAAGGTAAAAAATAAGAGGCATAAAGAAAATACATAATTTGGGTGAAATAACTCACCTTATTTGAAAAGGTTTGTTACTTGGGACATTTGTTGTTACCACCGTTTCACTTTCAGTCCACCTGCGAGTATGGCTCAATGCATTAGTGCCACTGTCGATTGTGCCTCCATGAGTAACGGATGAGGCACCACAGTCGCCACTGTAACAACGATGGGAACGGCCATAATACGGCCAACTATAATAATTTCCCTCAAATGTTGATCTATAGCGGCTCACCACCTGTGGAAGAAAATCCAAAGGTCATAATATGAAGTCTTGCACAACGAGTTCAAAACTTTGAATCCCTATCCGAGTGGCTCTGATTTTGAATTTGGGTTGTTCAAAATCTGTGTGTGTGTGTGTGTGTGTGTGTGTGTGTGTGTGTGTGTGTGTGTGTGTGTGTGTGTGGCGGGCGGGCGGGCGAGGTCATGGCCATTGATAGAGTCCATATGATACATTTCTGAAATCCGTGAAAATATGATTGAGACATGACTAAGGAAATGTTCGTTCTACAACAGCATTTACAATTTATTCTGATTTCATATCAATTTTACTGGACTCAGAAGGTGAGTTAATCAAAAACTAATAAAGAACTAATAAATAATATGTTTACACTTAATAAACAGAAATAGAAAACGATGACAATAGATCGATAAATTGTGGTAAATAGTGTCAATAAAGAAGATGAATGGGTTATTATTGCTATAGGTGGATCATACTGTACATATCAACATCCTATAATTTGAAGAATAATGTGTATAGCACTTTTCTACTCAGCCGCTTTACATGGAACATTTTAAATAAGTAGGAATTAAGTCCCATAGATTCCCAAACATGTAGCCTACCAAATGCGTCTTAGTTTGCATTAATAGTTCAAGCATATCATCCAGACAAGCAGAACCATGCAGATTAATATGTGTTCTGGAACAGTGGTTTTCATGCAACCAGTCCTTGAGGGGGTTACAGGTGGTCCCCAGCTAAATGATGGAGAGTTATTAACCAAATGGACCCTTATAGATCTTTAACTCTTGAGAGCATGAAATGAAACCAAAGGTGCATTAAGTAATTTACAAGAAGTCTACACAATTAGAGAATGTAGAATAGTAAAAAAATAATATCAATGCTTTCCTGTTATCTCTCCTATATGGTACCAACATCAATATAGCATGGAATTGTGGACATAATCAACAAAATATTAAGTTTTAGGTCTGAGAGGCTAAAATCTCATCAGGTGGTCCGTGGGCTCAAATACCCAATAAATAATGGGCCTTGATATGAAAAGGGTTAATTCAAAACCACTGCTCTAGAACATTGACTGAATTATTATAGTCAGGTTAAAATGTGCACTCACCCTGAACGTCCCATCTGGGTTTCTTCCCCTGGCAGTGAAGGAACTGCTGCCACCGTAGAAGTGTGATGCACTGGCCAGTGATGCCATCAGGACCAGCATCACCACAGTGATCAGGACCAGCATCACCACAGTGCCAGAAGAAGCCATGGTGCCAACTGACTCTCTGATGTGCTCAGGCTATGTGCAGCAGGTATATTTATAGCGAAATAAGAAACCTCAATCGTTGGTTGCTTAAACTTGCAGACAAAAGAAACCTAAAATACTTGTTGCATATTTCCTTTGCTTTTGGAAATTCCAAACGGCTTTATAGGCTACTGTATTGTGCTCCAGTTAGCTAAACTGGTTTTGTCAGATAACATAATTATCTCGTTCTCAACATCTATCATGCACGCACGCACATACTTTACTTTATATGTTTATTTGGACATGACAATGCATAATTGCATATTGTTTCCCGGTGCGGCAACCAATATGCAACCACTCCTCGAGTGGTTGCTCTGGTATACTGATTCCCCTATCAGGCTGTCATTTAATGAATTAACTTAGGGGGGGCGGGCACAGACCATGTAGGGTCTTGTATATGACCCCAACCCCAACACACACACACACACACACACACACACACACACACACACACACACACACACACACACACACACACAATGTTACAATTATAAACTGAGATGCTATACTATGCCACAATTATGTCTAAATCTGAATATAAAAAAATGAAAAGCAAACATTATTGAATTTGCTATACTTTTGTGCAAATTAAATTTGTGAACATCTATCAAAAACAGAAGTCATATTACACCATACACCATACATGAATAACACCATTCCATTCACCCTCAGCTCAGACATTCGCTCCTCCGTCAAAAACCTTGGCTTCACCTTCAACAGTACCTTCACACTCAATAAACACATCAGTTCCATAGTTAAATGCAGCTTTTTTCAACTACGACTGTTAGGTAAAACCATATCTCCCACCGAAACAGCTGGAGATGGCAATACACGCTTTCATATCATCCAGACTAGACTATTGCAACTCTCTCCTCTTCGGCACCGACCAGGCATCACTCAAGCGTCTGCGTCTGCAGTCTGCAGTTGATTACATTACAGCCTGTAGTAAATGTTACATTCACTAGTAGGAATAAACACGCCATTGGGGAGGTTTAAGGAATTTATTGACAGTGAAGAAATGGAGGGATGAAGGAGGGATGAATGAATGCGGATGTGTAGGTTCCCGGGGGGTCGCCGACCCTGGAGTCTTTGGGGAGGAGGTCGAATGGCACTCGTCGTGTGGTGTTCGTCGTAAGGCGTTCGTCTTACGGTGCGCATGGACGATATCCCCCGCAGGAGCCTGATAAGGAGAGGAGAGAGATTTGTTTTAATCGTTTGATCCACTTTTGGCGAGGTGGATGTAGTAGCTCCTTTGGGGGGAGTGGGGAGAGGAGCTGCTATGGAGGTGAAGGGGTGGGGGTGGGTTGCGAAAAGCCTGTAGGGAGGCGGCTGGTGTGCGACGCAACGAGGCGGGCGAAGCATGGAGGATTCTGGGTGGTACTGGGCAGGTATAAATGGGGACAGGTAGATTGACGTGGAGGGCGGAGAGTGGCATGAAGGGCAGGGCCAATGCGCGTTTCTCCTCCTCCTGAACATCAGTTGTTCCAACTCCATTAATCCTCTAAGCAAATGTACAAGGAAGTAAAAAACAACAATATCAACATTGTCTCTGTGGGAAGGCATGGCAATTTTATATGTATAGCACAATTCAACAAGGCAATTCAATGCTGTGAAGCTTAATCTTGCATGGATAACTGAACAAACAGTATAGGTCTTAAACGTCTATTATCAGGAGGACTGTTTTGTAATGGGAAAATGACATTTCAGTCTATGTGAGCTAACTGTTGACAGAGAAAATACTCTTCCATCTGTTACCAGCAGTCAAATACCTATTTGTGTTTAGACTAGCAGACTAGAACAACAGCATACAAGGACATGTGTTGAACCATATAAGGCTATGTGTTAAAGGAGTGTCTTGTTGCATTTTAAACCATGTGTATTTTTATTCTTTTGGAATCCTCTCGACTTGTATAAGAGAGGATGGAAACCTGTAATTGGGAGTTGTCATAATACTCCGGTGTTGTGCTGCTCCAGGACCGGTCTTGTAATAAACTATTCCGTTGACAGTTTCCATTGTCATGCTGCTGAGTAATAATCATCTGCATCAATTATGTACATTCTGTTCATCTGGCTTTGTTTGGCTGCGGTGCATTGGTCTCAGTTTGCACATCCAATACAGTTTTGCATTCATCTACAAAAAATCTAATATTACATGTGTGCGCGTGCGCGCGTGTGTGTGCGCGTTGGCAGCCAACAGGAAGGCTATGTTCAATTATACACTGATTATGCACTATGCGTATGCAAGTGTATCAATGATGAAACCCAAATATACCAAAGAAAAGAGAGTAAATATGTTCAGCATAAAATAGAACAGTTATAATAACAGCATTATTGGGATTTTATGATTATGATTATGTCCCATATCATCTAATGACCTGAATGAAAGATTCAGAAAGCTATGAAGATGGATTTTCGAGGTTGGTATTGGTTGGTAGTGGACTTTGGACCTCCTGGAACGGTAGATCACCGCTCCACACACCAGAACACAGCCAACGATGAAGACCATGTTCATACTCAGGTTGACGCTCGGACCAGAAGCTAAACAGGACAACCACAAGCAAGTACATTTGGTTCATAAATATAGCACTTAACACAAAGTGCCTTACTAACATACAAAACAAATTAATATCATGCAAGCAGGACAGCAGTTTAAATAGTAGTGTTTTAAAGAATTGGTTCTTCTTAAAAATGTCCACAGAGGCTACAGCTCCCATTGTGGATGAGCATTCCCAAGTTTGGGAGCTACAGGCGGAAAGGCTTTATTGTCACCTTTAGTTTTTTTTTTTAGTGTGGGGAACAGGGTTGGGAACAGACCCCGGCCTGTGCAGCTGACCTTATAGAGAGTATATGCGCGTGACATCATCATCAAACCCGTAATTCAGTGATTTCACTCAAAAAACCTTAGGTTTAGTTTTTGGCTGTGGGACCCAGCCTTTCGTCCAATCAGGATAGAGAGTCAAAAACGAAACCTAAGGTTTTTTGACCCCCAGGGGTTAACTGGGGACAGGGAGGAACTCCTTATATGGCCAGCACTTTCTATAGTAGGGAGGATTATCACAACAAAACAAAAAAAGTGATATTTGAATTAAGTGAAATCACTGAATATACCTTTAAGCGGGAGCGCCTATAAAGTGTCAAAAAAGTACTTTCTGGTCATGACAGCCCATACATTCAAACAGAAAAGTTGTATTTGATTCCATTAAACGACATTAAACTCACTTTGTCACTCACTTTGCCACTCGATTTGCCACTCGATTTGCCATTCACTTTATGCATGTGCATACCCTCTATAGGCCCATGGGCACATGTGGCAGTTAAGTATTCCGGGGACTGACCATGCAGATCGCTACAGCATACGTGACCACATGCAGCGCCCACCGCCACTTAATGCGGCCTGCAGGTTAATATTGTAATACTGATAATAGAGGGTATGCGTGTGACATCATCATCAAACCAGGAAGTTATGCAGGAATGCTTACTGAGTGGCTAAAAACTACTTTCTGGTCTTGACAGCCCATACATACATTACAAACATAAAAGTCATATCTAATTGCATTAAACTACATTAAACAATGTTAAACTCACTTTGCCTGTCACTTTGCCACTCGATTTGCCACTCGATTTTTCATTCACTTTATGCATGCGCATGCCCTCTATAGTATTGATTTCAGCTGTTACAATTCCAAACATGCAAACACGACCTGCATCTATATTAGTAGCTTAATGACTAGTATTACAATATATATATATATATTGTATTTTGTATGTCCAAGGTATTTGAATTTAGGTTCATAAAGTAATGCATTTGAAATTAAATTAAATCAAAATGATACTTTTCATTAATGGATTCTGTAATCCATTCATGAAAAGTATACATCTTTTTTTACAGAGTGATTGAAATGCCGTCTAATAGAGGGAGTTTTCATGCTTGCTCTGTTAAATGATGGAAGGAAATGGGTTCTAAAAGAATAATAATAATAATAAAACTTTATTTGTATAGCACCTTTCATGACATGAAATGCAGCTCAAAGTGCTTTAGAGAGCAATGGAGAAAAAAAGAAAAGCAAGGCAACGACATTAAAAAACAAGCAGTAATGCAATACAGTGAGGACGTGAATAACAAAAAATAAAAGATCAATTAAAAGCATTGTTGTAGAAGTGGGTCTTGAGCTGTGCTTTAAAAATGTCTACAGAGGCTGCCTGTCGAAGGTACAGTGGGAGCTTGTTCCATGCCGACGGCCCGTAGAAGCAAAAAGCTGCTTCCCGTATTTTTTAGTTGCCATTTCTTTAGGCAAAGCGAGCAGGCCAGCAGTGGAAGACCTTAGGGGGCGGTTTGGGACATATTTAGGCAGGCAGTCATGTAGGTAGGAAGGTGCGAGACCATTGAGAGCTTTACACAAGTAAAATCATTTTAAAATCAATCCTAAAAACAACCGGAAGCCAGTGCAGTGAAGCCAAAACTGTAGTAATATGTTCTCTTAGTATCTAGGTGGATGGTGAGTTTGTTTTTTCTCCAAGCTCGCTCAGCTCTACGACATTCTTGCTTCAGTGAGCGTGTATGCTCATTTTTTATCCAGGGTGTTACTCTGGTGTTCTTTTTTGTTTTCAAAGGAGCCACTATGTCAAGAGCTGAGAAAAGAAGTCCAGGATTGACTGGTGGTTGGGGCTTAGATAAGAGGTGGGAGTAGAGGGGGTTATGCCTGCCTTGGCATTTTTATGGCATAGAAGGAGAACAAATTCATGTACCGGGTAATTCTTTAGTTGTTGAACATGAGGGCTCAGGGACAGGTACACTAAGTACCTCGTCTAACTAATAGAGGTGTCAGTCAAAAATTACATAATGACTCAACCACAGTCATTTATGCACACAGTACACATACACACTCAAACACACAAACGCACGCACACACGCACGCCCGCACGTACGCCCACACACACACACACACAAACATACAAACACACACACAAACATACATACAAACATTCAAACTACGCCTTAGTTACAAGGCTGCATTCTGTCGCGCGTGCAAAGCTGTCATTTTCTTGTTGTAATATTTATTTCTCAATCTCACTCGGAGGACAGTCAAGACGGGCAGTGTCAGTAGACCAATCACAGGCAGGCGGGGCGTTACCATGCCTATGCTCGGCAGGGACGGATTAACCCCCATGAGGGCCCCTGGCCGGTAATATTTGCAGGGCCCCCATAGCGCGCGTGTGCGCGACATTTTCGTGTTTTTCCGTGTTTTTATCATCTTTTTAACCTAAATTTAAAGATGGAGTGCCACCATTTTTTTCCACCCTAAAACATGATCATCAGGTATTATTACAATATAAGGGGGAAGAACTTTTTCCAAAAAGTGTACAGTATTGTTAAAATCATGCTTTTATGTGGACACGCCCACCAGTTCATTAAGTATGCCTGGTTTGCCTGGTGGGTGGTGATGGGTGGTGATCCACCTGAACTGAAGCCGCACCCACAGCTTTAGTTGTATGATAAAGGGGGAGGGGTTAGGGGAGGGGCTGATAGTGTGGTGTCACTATATTACTGTTTACTTCATTGGCCCGTTTGACTGTCAAGGGTTCAGCCTCCAGGAAGAAACCCTAAATACAAAGTCAATACACCATTGCACATAAAAACAACTCCAGGGTGTCTAATGAAGTACGGTCACCTCATAGACACATGCAAAACTGGAAAAATACAAAAATTGTGGCACTCCATCTTTAACAAAATCAACAGCCAATGAAGGATCCCAGAAGCCCTTTTCAGGGCGTCAAACCTAGTACCTCACGGTCCAATTTCCCCAAAGGGCCCCTGGGCCACGGCCCCACTGGCCCAATGGCTAATTTGTCCCTGATGCTCGGACACAAACGGAATTCACGCGTGTCTTACTGTACCTGGGCTGTCAGCAGCTGTGATCAGGTCCCTGGGAAATGGAGTGCAGAGCAACAGCATCTCTTCTGTGGCGCTTGGAGTTAATGCATCCTTGAGAGCACCTGGTCCCAGGACTCCCCGTCTCACACAGAATGACGTCGCAAGTGATGTACACCTATATGCACACAAAGACCTTGTTCTATTCATCACATTTAACCCATTGAGACCTGAGGCTGATTCTAAAAAAGGCTTCTAAATCCTAAACGTTTTCTGAAAAACCCTTGTTTCTATGTCAGTGGTGCTCAAACCTTTTCATGCCAAGGACCGTCAGAATTATCATTTTTTTGTTCCTTTGTTCCTGGGACCTCCCAGAAGCAAAGATATGAGTTAAAAACGTTCACTGTGAAAGCATACATTTAAAGATTTGCGCCACATTTTCAAGATAAAAAAAGCAAATCTACAAGCTTGTAGATCTGCTATTTTTTTAGTAGCTTGTATTTTTCCACTTGCCCTGCCTACCCTGAAGAGCAGATGACAGCTTCTTAGGTTTGCAACTGGAATTATACAGACTCTCTGTAGCATTCCAAGTCAGAGCAATTACTGGTACATTATGAGTTTAACTTTACCTCATCATGAGATCCAATGAATTCAAAAGCCTCTATTCCAAATCTGAACTGAGACTTGGGTCCATGGTAGATTTGCACTGTGTTGTCTCTTACACACCTGAACAGGAAACAATAAAACACAGTACTAGTGTATTTATAGTATTGAGACTATACTGTGTTATATCAAAGTGAATATCAGTGGTAGTTAGTGCGAGAGTTTGCCATAGGGCGTTGCCTTGCACTTGGCACAATGCCACTGCTGCCAGTGCATCTGTGTTTGTTGGCTGCAATGCTGTGTGAATCTTGGCCAAACAAGCCTGGTTTATTCATGGTTGTGTCACCTGTGTGCAAATAAGTATAATGTATCAGGCTTGACTAGAACTACTGTCTGTGATTTGGCGGATGATTTTCAATGATTATGAACCAGGGACCACCACCCTGACTGAGAATCAACCTGGGGACCACTGTTGTGTTGTGTTCCCCTTAACAGCCATTATGTATTATTATATAATGTGCACATTTCCTAATAATGGTGACTCAACCAGTCAATCCTGTACAGTGTGTACGTGGGCATACACTTTCCCGTACAAGTCAACTGTGGAAGTTCTTGACATCCAACTTTCCAGTAAATTACAACATTGACGTGTCAGTTACAGTCACCTATTTGTGCAAATAAAGGCACTTGTCACAGCATCGGAGGCGGAGCCCACAGTGTGCGAGCGTCTCCGAGCGTATACTACTCGCCGCTCGGCAACTGCCCAAGTTTGGGTTGGATGTGCATGTTTTTGTACTTCTTTCGTGTAACATTGACGTGTCATCATACATCACCAGGTCATTTAGTGCACTCTGTTTTGCAACTTTGCATGGTCAGGGACCACATACAATACCTTCACGGACCACCAGTGGTCCACGGACCACCTGTTGAAAACCTCTGGTGTAGGCAATGCGAGAGTTTGGGTTGTCATAGGGCGTGGCCTTGCAGGTCTCCACAAAGAGTTCTGAATTGGGGATGTCAGTGGTCGCCTCGATCTCCATGTAGATCATCTGTTTGAGGTACACCTCCACTGGGTATGTGCTGCCATGCTTCTGCTGCCTGAAACGCTCGCTCTCAAATAATTCAAATTGAAACCCAAAGGTACCAAAACCTTTCTCTGTAAATGCATATGGGTTTTTGTGCCGGTATCCCAGCGTCAGATTGTATCGTTTGGGAAAGACACATGAAAACTCGATCTCAATATCATGGTCTCTGGTAATAACCTCAGTGGGGTCGGCAGATGTGATCGCATTCTTGAAGATAAGGTTGTCGCCATCCTCCTGCAGTGCAAGAGATTAAAAGAGATGAATGTCAAGAGCATGCTTTTGAAATTAATTTGTTGCACTGCAAAAAGCCCCAGACTTCAAATCAAAGCCCGAAACCCTCAGCCAGTAACATGTGGCAACAATTTAAAGTAATACAAAAGTAGCACAGAACAGCGTCAAAATGATAACCTATTTCATTATTTAACAAAACCTTCACAAATATAAAGCTCAGCTTGTAGTCTAAATGTACTATTTTCACTATTTACTGAACACTATTTATCTTTCACAAATTTGTCAAAGTGTGTTATCACAGACAGTATTACAATTTTAATATGTAATGTATTTGTATAGTACTAATGGCATTGTTATGTTTTTGGTCCGTGCTGCTTCGGATGGGCCTCATTGCGTCGGATGGCGTAGGACCAAATGCCTTTATATTGTGCTCCATTTAGCAAAACTGGTTTGTCAGGGATTTACTGTAACATAACAATCTCGTTCTCACATCTATCACGCACGCACGCACGTACACCACACACACGCACACACACACACACACACACACACACACACACACACACACACACACACACACACACACACACACACACACACACACACACACACACACACACACACACACACACACACACGCAACATGTGAAAACAAGTGCTATACTTTTGGCCGAGTTATGCCTGTTCAAAGGTTTCATTTTCAAACAATTGTTGTAGCGCCCCCCTTTGGTCAATTGGAGTAAGACTGGTTTCAGTGCTATTTGGCATGACCCTCTACCATACTGTAAAGTATCATATATAAGCATGTGATGCTGCTTGTATGTATTATGGTCAGAAGAAGAATTTTCACAAAACAGCAACTTTCATTGGCTCATAAAAAAATTTCACTTAAAATTATGTGTATGCGCATGCATAAAGTGAATGGCAAATTGAGTGGCAATGTGAGTGGCAAAGTGAGTTTAACATTGTATAACGTTGTTTAATGCAATCCTATAGGACATTTCTGTTTGGATGTATGGACTGTCAAAGCCAGAAAGTAGTTTTTGCCACTCAGTAGACGTTCCCACATAACTTCCAGGTTTGATGATGATGTCACACGCATACCCTATAGGATGATTTGAGGCATTTTGTTTTAAAAATGTGTTTTGCAAAAATCCACCTGTTGGTGGTGCTATACCAGGCCAATGTGAAAAGGGTGGGATATTTTCCTCAGCCTAGTAGGAAAGTCTGTGAAAGATTTCACGTAAATTGCACGCTCCGTTCATGATGATGAAAGCAACGCAACGGATGAACGCATCCTCAGATCATCGGATAAGGCCCTACTTGTGTCCCTAGGATGAACCTACAGTAGTCACCATGAGCCGCCCGGGCACCGAGATTATGGAATGCTCTACCGGTGCATGTAAGGTTAGCAGCATCTGTGCCTGTGTTTAAGTCACTTTTAAAAACTCACCTTTACAGAGAATGTTTTTTAGTACATATTCAAGTGCTGCTATTTTTCTTCTTTTCCTTTTGTGTTTCTCGTTTTCAAACTGCTCTTGATTGTGATTTGCTATTATGTTGCTATTGTTTTTGGGTTTTTTTAAACCTTAAGCACTTTGGAACCTTGTTTTGAAAGGTGCTATATAAATAAAGTTCACTATCATTATCATTATGATTTGAGGCTTTTTGTTCAAAGCGGCCCAATCCTGCAAACTTTGAAAGCCAATGTTAGCCAATTAGGATGGAATCTGAAATATCGGACAGATCCGTCTTGAACACATAGAGATAGCTAGGGAGAACGATTTGCGGGATTTTTGGACAGAATCTGGAGGAGTAATATCATTATTTTTTTCAAAAGTCAGCCTCCTAGTGGCGCTATAACAGACCGTTCTGGAAGATTTGGTTCAGAGGTTAATCGTCGGCATCCAGGTAGTGTGTGTGCAAAATGTGGCATTTACCGGGTTAACGGTGCCGGAGCAGGGCCGGATCTACCATATGGGCACTTTGGGCACGTGCCCAGGGGCCCTTGGGCAGATAATTTCCCTGCTAATCCGAATGAAATAAATGGTGTCTAAAAATATGTTTTATTGTTGGTGAGAAGGGCAGCTGAAAAGTGCAAATGTGTCTAAAGCAGCAACAATGCGCTAGATTGGCTGTCACTCTGGGGGGGGGGGGGGTAGGTGACCGGAAATAGGCCAATATAACGGCATAAAACTGCCCCAAAACGGCTACAAAACAGCAAAAATGTTGCGTGCGCGTGAAGGGGGGCCCTTCTAGCTTCAGTGCCCAGGGGCCCTCAGTGGTGTTAATCCGGCCCTGTGCCGGAGATTAGCTGTACACAGACGGATGGACGGACGGACACATGAGCACACACACACACACACACACACACGGACGGAGTGCAAAAGATCTCCCCATGCCTTCGGCCTGGTGGAGACGATAAAAACTATGAACAGTGACCGCAGAGAAATAGACTATTTATGTGTAATTATAATGTGGTGTGTGTGTGATTGATTACATTACAGACTGTAGTAAATGTTACATAATCCTCCATTTACATAAAGTAAATGTACAAGGAAGTAAAAAACAATAATATCAACATTGTCTCTGTGGGAATTTTATATATAATATATAGCACAATTCAACCACGCAATTCAATGCTGTGAAGCTTGATCTTGCATGGATGACTGAACAAACAGTATAGGTCTTAAACGTCTATTATCAGGAGGAATGTTTCCATTGTCATGCTGCTGAGTAATAATCATCTGCATCAATTACGTACATTCTGTTCATCTGGCTTTGTTTGGCTGCGGTGCATTGGTCTCAGTTTGCACTTCCAATAGAGTTTTGCATTCATCTACAAAAGATCAAATATTACGTGTGTGTGTGTGTGTGTGTGTGTGTGTGTGTGTGTGTGTGTGCGCGCGCGTGTGCAAGCGTTGGCAGCCAACAGGCAGGCTATTGTTCAATTATACACTGAATATACACTATGCTCTATGCATAGGCCTATGCAAGTGTATCAATGATGAAACCCAAATATACAAAAGAAAAGAGAGTAAATATTTTCAGTATAAAATAGAACAGTTATAATAACAGCATTATTGGGATTTTATGATTATGATTATGTCCCATATAATCTAATGATCTGAATGAAAGATTCAGAAAGCTATGAAGATGGATTTTCTGTCCTCATTTGAAGTCAGAGGTTGGTATTGGTTGGTAGTGGACTTTGGACCTCCTGGAACGGTAGATCACCGCTCCACACACCAGAACACAGCCAACGATGAAGACCATGTTCATACTCAGGTTGACGCTCGGACCAGAAGCTAAACAGGACATGTAAAATAACAGGAAACAACAAGCAAGTACATTTGGTTCATAAATATAGCACTTAACACAAAGTGCCTTACTAACATAGAATGAGATTAAAAATAGAAACAAAACAAATTCATCTCAAGCTACAGTAGCAGGACAGCAGATATAACAACACAAGCATGGAATCATGTAACATCCGCAAATGCTTGTTTAAATAATTGGTTCTTCTTAAAAATGCCCACAGAGGCTGCAGCTCCCATTGTGGATGAGCATTCCAAAGTTTGGGAGCTACAGGCTGAAAGGCTTTATTGTCACCTTTAGTTTTTTTTGTTTAGTGTGGGGAACAGGGTTAGGAACAGACCCTGGCCTGTGCAGCTGACCTTAAATAACTCAGAAAATACAAAACATTTCAATTAAAAAAGTTCCAGCATTTGTCTCCACAGTAAGCTGAATTATAAAAAGTGTGAATGGAGTTTCTAGGTGAAAGTGGTTTTTTGACGTGCCATAACCTGCCATTGAGCCCCATTATACATTTCTCAAATTTGAAAGCACTATATTTATAAAACTATTAAACATTTCAAAGATTCATTTTGTCCACATGTCCACCATGAGATGAACCTAAATAGGTTTGAATGGGGTTTCTAGGTGTATGTGTATGTAGGACTAGTAGCATGCCACAGTTTGTGCTATTGCCATTGAGATTGCATTGGGCGTTTAAGTTAAATAACTCAGAAACTACAAAACATTTCAAAGTAAAGATCTATGAAAGGTCTATGAAAGCCCATGAAAAATTCACAACAGATCGACATGCTAGTCATACAGGGGCGCCGGCTAGTAGACAGAAGTGGGGGGACACACTTTTGGACAGATATTTACATTTCATAGCACAATTCTGGAGATAAGGCAGCCGCTGGTAACTGATATTTGATCAGTTCTTGTTTTATATTGATTGAATACTTTATTTTTTATAACAGTTTGCGGTACGGTACGATTATACAATGATGCTAACGATAACACATTGATAGATTTTATTGATAGATACAAGTTAAGATTGACAGGAAACGATGATTCATACAGGGGAAAAGCCAATTAACCTGTACCATTTGTGGCCATGGCTGTGGTCACATGAGTGATATGAAAAAACACATGAGGACTCATACAGAGGAAAAACCCTTTATTGTACAGTTTGTAACAAAGACTTTGGTCAAATGTGTACCCTGGAGCTGGAGAGACATGGAGACTCAATAATGAACAAACACTATAGTAATGACTTGAGTACTATCACTTACTAAGTACTTATATTAATCAAAGAAAATAATTTTCACTTCCTGAGTAAGGCCTATATATTTTTTCTGATTTGTTTTGTATGTTGGGTAATACAATAATGACCCTCTTACTGAACATGTTTTATTTTTATTTATTTATTTTTTGGTATGAGGAAGCCCATATTCACTTTCAGTCATGCTCCAGGACCAGGAAGTAGGCTACATTTGATAACATCTCCTCCACCGCCAATCTGATCATTCAACTGAATTCCTGTCCTGTTCGGCTCATGAGTCATTTCACATCTCACCTGATAAGCCCTCACCTCTCAGGCTCTCACGCACCTGTCATGAATCTGTAATGTATACTCTATCATCAGGTGAGAGTGGGAGGTGTTGTCTAACTCCCCCCACTCACCTGATTCCATTCACTTCTGATAACTACTCCCATTTCTCATCCCCTCTCGCCACTCATTTATAGGTACCTTGTCCAGAGCCATAGAGTAAGACAGAGTTACGACAACTCCGTTCACTTCATGGGGCCAGTCCAATGACGGCTCTTCTACATATCGACTTCTATTGGTGAATTGTGACAAAGGCCTGAACCGGACGTTTACAGAATGCATTGGAGTCTATGGACTTTATAGTGACAAACGAGTTATGCACATGAACCACGTGACCGGGCTGTTTTCTGCCCCCTCAATGTCATAACTCTGTCTTACTCTATGGCTCTGACCTCGCCAAGCCTACCTGTCATATTGCCTTTTCCTTTTTTATCTCACATCATCAACAATGTGAGATAACAATTTGTAAATAAATCAGACTACCTAGCACCAACCAATTGACTCTTTATTAATAATAAAACTCTCAAATCTAGTTGAACTTCCACCCTATCTAAGTGTTTATGTTTGTGTGCATCATGTATTGCAATTTACACAATGATTCGTGCCATGGTAATGATTTCTGCATAATTCATAGCCTCAAGGAACTATGGGCACTATATACCTTGGAGAGAAAAAATAAATAGTGAAAATTGACACGTTGTGAGCTTGTAGATATGCTATTTGTCCTATTTTAAAATGTATTTTTCAAAATAGTAAAAAATACCAAATAGTTTAGGCATAAGGGGTAAGGTAATAAAAGATAGGGCCCATTATGTGTAATTGGGACTGCAAGGCTGACGTCACGGTAGGCTGTCACGCCTACCAGTGTTGGCAAAATATTACTTTAACACTAATATACTACTTATTACTTATTACTTTAAAAAAAGGAATAAAGTTACACTACTTATTACTCCCTGAGAAAAGTAACTAGTTACTTATTACTTTACTTATTACTTTTTTCTCTCGCCCCCAGTAATTGCATATTTTGTCCCCAAAAGCCTTATACTTTGCATTTTCAACATTAGCAGTCCCCCCTCCCCTATTCTGCAGTGTTTATTTAATCTATGTACACATAGATTAGAAGTAGATTTTTTCGACGTGGAATATAGCTTCTTCCGTATGCACAACTTGCAGCAGACAATGTTCATCTCGTCTTGATTACGGACATACTCAAAATAATGTGAATACTTCCAAGTATTGAATGTTATAACGCTTTGTTGTGCCGGTGTCTCTGTCTCCTCCACCTCCTCCATGCTTAGTTTGTTTACATCTCTTCTCTCTAACAGTGCAGTCTAACGAGTTACACACACTAGTTTAGGTTGTTATTCCGTGTTCGGACGGTTTAAGGCCCGCCCTTCTGCATGATCATCCGATATTTCACACATACGTACCGACAAGTGTGCATATCGTTTCCGTATCCGCTCTAGAGTCTAGATCTAGAGCGGATCAGCAGTCTGCAAAGCAACTTAGCCCAAACCTTAGCCCAGATCCTTGCGTTACGGAGGATCATTGAAGAGGTCAAGAGGAACAACCTAGCAGCAGTGCTATGCTTCATTGACTTCAAGAAGGCCTTTGACTCAATCCATAGAGGAATGATGGTGAGAATACTCAAGGCCTACAATGTTCCTCCGAACCTGCTCCGAGCCATTGATACCATGTACACGGGAACGAGAGCCCCGCCCGAGTGACAACGCCGGATGGTAACAGCGAGGAGTTCAGCATCCAGAGTGCATGCCTTTCATCCGACGGAGCATTGGTCCGAACGACAACCTACCTCCTCCCTCACCCTAACCCTAACCTCCCCCGGGGCAGACACCTAAACCTAACCGCAACCCTCTCCCGACCCGCAGCGCACCTCGGAGCATTGCTCCTTCGGAGCAATGCTCTGTCGGATGATAGTACGCCTCCCCAGCATCCAAACCGGAGTGCTGCAGGGAGACACCCTAGCCCCCTTCCTTTTTATAATAGTGTTGGACTATGCCCTGAGACAAGCTATTAATGGAAGGGAGCCAGAGCTCAGCTTCACTATCTCACCCAGAAGGTCTACGAGACACCCTGCAGAAACCCTCACAGACCTGGACTACGCTGATGACATCTGCCTGCTATCTGACAACGTAAGGCAGGCACAGGCTCTCCTGACCAGTGTGGAGTTGGAGTGCGCCAAAGTTGGCCTCAGTCTAAATGCAAAGAAGACTGAGGTCATACTCTATAACATCGCCCAAGAACATCTGCCCCTAACCTAACGACAATAGAGGGTATTGTCCTAAAGGAGGTCAGTGACTTCAAATACCTGGGCGCATGGGTTGACTCCACAGAGAAGGACCTTAAAGTGAGGAAGGCACTTGCCTGGCGAGCTCTTAACGGTATGACCAGTGTGTGGAAATCCAACCTCCCCCGACACATCAAGATCAGTTTCTTCTCTGCTACCGTGGAGTCCGTCCTCCTCTATGGCTGTGAATGCTGGACACTTACACAAGCCCTACAGAAATCCCTGGACGGGTGCTACACCAGAATGTTACGTGTGGTACTGAACATCAACCAGGATGAGCACATCACCAACAAGCGTCTGTACGGGGCATTACCAAGTGTAACAGAGAAGATAGCAGTAAGGAGGATGAGACTAGCTGGCCACTGCCACCGACATCAAGAACTCCCGGCCAAAAAGCTTGTACTGTGGGAACCAACACACGGGCATCGATCGAGAGGACGTCCCACACCTACCTACGTGGACATACTAAAGAAAGATACTGGTGCGGAAAGCACAAAGGAGCTGGCCAGATGTATGGAGAACCGAGATGACTGGAGACGACGATGGAGGGCTCGTCTGAGGACGACGTAGAGAGAACTCCACCCCAACCCAGTCTACCATTATAAATAAACACTCATATAACAAAATACACACATAAATGGATGCACCTGGGACGTATCCTCAGTGATGTATCCCAAGGTCATCAGGGTTTCGGGTCTCGCAACATCATACCCCTCACTCAGGTGACCCAGCCGGGAGTGATTAGGTCCCGACTTACGTCCCAGTAGCTACCCTCAATAAGTCCCATTAGGGAAAAACCAGGGCCACACAATCCGTTCCTCCTGAACTCTCTGCCGGGACTGGGAGGTACCATTCTGGCACATGGAAGGACTAGGATCTGTGGGTTGACACCTGCCTGGGCCCCTCCTACGTCTCACCAGCTCCACTCCTGCTCTCACCAGGTCAGGCCCTGTGCGTTGCACCAGACTCCCAGCACCAGGCAATTTATTCAGGAATGGTGGATTCTCAAGCCGCAACAGTTCCGCAGGCTCCACCTTGCCCTTGGTGGTGCCGCAGACTCCGCTTGAGGCTTGCATGGCCCTCCTAAAGGCCTCACCGTGGGTTTGTTGGGCTTCTTCCTCACGGAAGACACAGGCTGGGGCGCTAACCCATACTGCTCCCGGGTGCTGTCTAATTTCCGGCTGCCACCCGTCTCTCCGGTGGTCACCAGACTATTCCTGGTTGTCACTTAGTCTATTCCTATGAGTCACTATAAATAAACACTCATATAACAAAATACACACATAAATGGATGCACCTGGGACGTATCCTCAGTGATGTATCCCAAGGTCATCGGGGTTTCGGGTCTCGCAACATCATACCCCTCACTCAGGTGACCCAGCCGGGAGTGATCAAGTCCCGACTTACGTCCCAGTAGCTACCCTCGATAAGTCCCATTAGGGAAAAACCAGGGCCACACAATCCGTTCCTCCTGAACTACTCTGCCGGGACTGGGAGGTACCATTCTGGCACACACTCAAACCCACAGTTCCACCAAGGCTCGTGAAAATAGTAATAATATTACTTTTGGAAAAAAGTAAATGTAATATTATTACTCAAAATGTGAAAGTAACTAGTTAAGTTACATATTGGAAAAAAATAATAATATTACTGAAAGTAGTATATTACTTAAGTTACTTGCCAACACTGACGCCTACCGGCGCCATTGTGATGGCCTACAAGCCCCACATATTAGATCTGCATCAAGTGTATAAAGTTGGTGTTTGAGTGTTTAGTGCACAGTGCTAGAGCTCTTTATCTATAAATAAATAAGAATAAATAAGAATTTGTGAACTGAGTAGTGAGGTCAACTTTGAATGACGGCTCAATTAATTTCGGTGGAGCAGGATCAGGATTCCCACGGTAACAGAAACGAGTGCATTGGCATCGGTGCCATTGTAATGTGCCAAGTGTGACGGGAGAGGCCAGACGCCAGCCATAGGTCTGAAACTAATCTCCCCAGAGAGACACATGTGACCTGACCTAGTGGTGTTGAGGACACATTCCATTATCAGATCCTTATTGATAACATAATGCAGTTTTACTGGTCAGTCATACTCTTCATGTGTCACTCGTTTTATTTGCATGTAACAATGTTGGCTACGAGCCAAAAAAACAACACGAAAAAAATGATATATAAGAGGCTCTTCATGAGAGACAAACTGCAACAATCATGTCTGCAGTCACAGTGTTTCTGCTCCTGTTCATTCTGGTCCCGATTACGCCTGCATGGTCGTACTACCACCATTACTATAGGTACTATGGGGGATCATTGACCTTCACCCCTAAAGGACATAATTCAGATGGAACATATACGGTAAGTATTGTTGCTATAATTATATTTTTATAGGTAAGGGCCCCTGGCTCCCCGGAGGTGCTGGGCTTCTCCCCCCTGTCCCCGCAGAGGGGGGAGAACCATGGAAAATTGGCCTCATCCGGGCCATCGGGGTATCCAGAGAAGAGGGCACTCTGGTCCGGCACGAGCGGCCGCACCTCGGCCTCTCGGAGGTCCTGGAAGTCGCCCCCGAGATTCCCTTTTATAGGTACAGTAGACTGACAGGGAATGGGGGATAGAGAGAGATGGGGAGTGACACACAGCAAAGGTCATCGGGATCAGGAGTCGAACCCGCAACACGCTGTCAAGCTGCATTATAGCAGTATTGGTGCCCAGAAGGCTACGCCAGCCGTCGGGGCTGTGTTGTTATAATTTCATTTTTTAGCTATAGTCAACATTCAGTCCATTGGGTGTCATAGTATTGAGTGTGTATATCCACTGCATTTCTCTTTGGGATAGTTTCTTTAGAATATCACCCCCTCTGATGGGCATCTCTCAATCCCACAGAATTGTAATGAAGAGGGTGAACCATGGTTTGTTCCATATTTCCCGTACGGATTGCAGTTTTGTGTTCTGATATTCTCTGTTCGAGGGGTTGTTTTAGTCCAGACTGTGGGTATTAACTGTGGGTAATAACATGTAAATCACATGTGTCGATTTTAAAGTATACACATCCTGGTGGGTTACCAAATTCAACCAATCAGAAGTGTTTCAGTTCCAATTTATTTAGCTTTATTTTACTAATTGTTTTGTGTCATCACTTCCGATTTCACCTGTTCATCCTGTATCCTGTATGAGTTCTCTTACAATTGAAATTGTTTACAAAAGAGATGGAAAGACGGGGAGACCCCTGTTACTGCTTTTCCAATATACTGTTGCTATTGGAATATAGCTCAAATAGCTCTATTTGAGCTATATATATATACACGTCATTTGCAAACTCACTGTTTTCTTTTTGCAGGTGGAACTTCGCAACAAGCAAACTCATTATTACTGTGACCAGAATCACTTTGCCTGTTCCAGTGGAGACTGTGGGTCTCAGACCAGTACAAAAACTACACATATTGCTCGAAATTCCTATGGTTTGAACTGGTGCCAATATGAGGTTTCCATGACAAGGCAGCTGCATAGCAACGCACCATTTGAAATTAGGTGAGGAAATTCCTTTTACGAAATAAAAAAGTGCAGATCACCGCCAGCGGCCAAGTTGCCTACACACTACACAGAACTGTATGACCAATCTGAAACATTTGGGTTGTCCGATCTTTCTTGGGCTAATAATCAGAGTGTGCATGCAAAGTTTCACACCATTCGGATACTGTGATCTCTGACTCGGATATTTGTAGCATGTTGTGCCCCTCCCGCAAACTTTGAAAGCCAACTATAGGCAATTGTAATTTAATCTGATGGCCAGGGCCTATAATGGAGTTGCATCATGATCCAGGGGGGAAAGATTTTGATTGTACGAACTAGGGTTCAAGAGTTTGGTAACCTTAAAAATGATTGTAACATTGTCTTTATGATGCAATATGTTTTGTAAATCAGATATCCCACCAGAACTACGTATCGTTACGGTCGGGGATGGTGGATAGATAACACTCACAGCTCTTGGGCCCTTTGGACAATGATGGCCCATGTGGACCTCGGAACGCGAAATGATACTGAAGAATCTAACAGAGGACCTGTCACAAATGTTCTACCTGTCATGCGGTAATGAACAATATCACAATTTATACTTTTGGGTTCTTGCATCGCAGTATATAACATCAACAACTGAATGATTTAAAATAATCATCATTGATTAAGCTTCATGTCATTGATCAGATGCAGAAAGGAGGAGAAAGAGTGTGTGTCACTAAAAAGCATTTGTTATGATAGTGCATGAGAGATATCACAAACTCTGAAGTTCAAAACACTTTTGTAACCTATTCATTTGACCTTACCTGTAACCTTGCATCCTCTGAAAATAGAGTGTGAGCCTAGAATTTAGATGATATTCTTGTTCATGAACAAACTGATTTTAAATGTGGAAAACATTTGTCTTAGCCATTATGTTCATATTGTGTGTGCTGTACTACACAGAATTCTACTATTCATGTTTGTAACATATAGTCACATACACAGTTGTGGATAACTCAGCCTGATCCAGCTGTTTCCCATTTCACAGAGTGACAAGGAACTGTCCCAGGACATTCAATTTAATAACTTTTGATCCTGATGATGACCAAGTTATATGCAGATTTGCAAAATCCAGTGCAACTGAGTGTAGTCTGTGTTACCAACCAGCTGGGTTCTCCTTAGATCAGGTAAGTTCATGGGATAATGTCCCCTTTAACCTATAACTTTGCAAAACCTATAACCTAACTAACCTTGTTAGTTAGGTTATAGGTTTTGCAAATCCATGCAAAAAAGAAAATACAGAAAAGAACTTCAGCCAAATTATGTAGAACTATTATTTGAGGGGTCATTTGTTGCTCTAAATCTATTGACATTATACTAGTATGTAATATACACATACTGTTTTTAATGTTTATAATATATCATATTGTCATTATATATTTAGTAATCTTTCAAGAACAGATTCTGTGCTGCGCTATACCAACATGTGTCAGCAAGCCCATTCAGAATTTGTATAGACTGTTGATGAATGAAAACACTATATAAACGGTCTCAGACCGGGCCAAACGGGCCAACTCCCTGTTATACACATTCTACTGGGGCCCCGCCCCCAGAGGCAGATTCCAAGGAAACATGGGCAGATGCGATGGTGCTGTGTTTTCTTTTATTTTGCAGATGGGTTCCCAGATTGTATATTTAGTACAATGATATAAATCATATGGAGCATGATTCAGTCAACCAACAACCAAAATAATAAATTGACTGGACATATAGGCTAGTGTTAAACCATGGAGTGAAGACATTCACTGGGGAATTAGGAAGTGTACATGTGTTCTAATTTAGATTAGTTTCATAGAGGCACATCTAAAAGCCACAGAAACAACATACCAAATGAAATAATGTTAATAATGTTTAGATGTTGCAGCCTTAATGATTAGTGTTGTAATAATATTATTTTGTTTTTTCTCAGAATTCCTGCTCCCTCTCATATTCCGGTAGCCGAAATGGAATCAATGTGTTTGAGCTCATTGTGGAAGACTTCCCCAGAAAGCGCATAACCGTCTCCTACAACGATGGATCCTACACATCTAAACAACCTCTGTCTGTAGGAAGACGCAAACGTAGCAGCTACAACTACGGTGTAGTTGCTTCACCAACTACACCATATCAGACAACAGCCATAACACCTGCAACACCACCGCCAGCCACAACAGTACCGCCAGCCACAACACCACCAACCACAACAATACCACCACCAACCACAACACCACCGCCAACCACAACAATACCAACAAGAACAACCACAACAATACCACCACAAACCACAACAATACCAACAAGAACAACCACAACAATACCACCACAAACCACAACGATACCAACAAGAACAACCACAACAATACCACCACCAACCACAACAATCCCACCACCAACCACAACAATCCCACCACCAACCACAACAATACCAACAAGAACAACCACAGCAACAACCACCACAACACCACCAATGCCATTACCAACAACAACCACCACAACACCACCACCACCGACAACCACCACAACACCAACCACAACCACCACAAGCACCACACCAACCACCACAACACCAACCACAACCACCACAAGCACCACACCAACCACCACAACACCAACCACAACCACCACACCAACCACCACACCAACCACCACACCAACCACAACAACACCAACAACACCAACCACCACAACACCAACCACCACCACAACACCAACCACAACCACCACACCAACAACAACCACCACACCAACCACAACAACAACCACAACAACAACCACCACACCAACCACCACAACAACAACCACAACAACGACCACACCAACCACCACAACACCAACCACAACAACAACACAAACAACCACAACCCAAACAACCACCACTAGTCCACCATCAACAACAACCATACCACCAACGACCACAGCTCTCTATCGTGCATCAATTCCTTCTCTAAGCAAGCTTCCCTTGCAGTTTTCTGTTCAAGGTTAGACAATATTTCAACAAATGATTGAATTTCATTAACATCTTTTCATTTTCTTTTAATACTTCATGGTCATTCTCACTCTGTTTTTTTTATTTGACTTTCAGTTGACACACATCAGGCTCCATCATGTCTTGATGGAGATTATTTCCCCATTCTCCTGCCTCCAACTCCACGCAATGGAGTCAACCTGCCTGCCTTTGTCAACAAAACTCTAGAGATCAACGTCAGAGCCACCGCACTATACACAACGTGAGTACATCTAGGGAGTGACAATGAATCGGTATCTGGGCGATCTTGGCCTTAAAATGAAATATCGTTATCCAACCGATGTCAAAATAATATGTCAGTTTTAAAATGATTATTTCACAATCATCATATTTTGGGGGGGAAAATATATGTGAAAGGAAAATACTCATGACTTTGATGATCAGTAATTTGTGAATGGCAGTATGGATTGTATTCCTTGAGAACCAGTTGTTTTTAAACCTTATTGTTCATCTTGCAGGATCATTGGCCTTCTTATCAGTGGACCAGGGGGGATTTCAAAGCTCCAAACCGCCACAGAAGCGTACACCATTAAATGGACTCCAACTGACAATGATCTAAATGGCCATTTCCCCATTTGCTTTATTTTTGAGGCAAAAGACGGGTAAACTACTTTGAAGATTAAATCACGTTAATCCCAATGATTTCAGTAAATGGACGAGGAACTAATTAAACGATGTATGGACAGAACTAGATTGATCATGAAAATGATGACGAAAAGGTTAACATGTACTGTAGCCTATATGGAGCTGAGATTATTACATTCATTCATCATTTGACATACTACTGCAGAGAAGTGGTTGAATAATGTCAAACTGACAAACTAGTGAATTTACCATGCACATCCACAGTATAAAAAGGTGTTGTGCAGAATCAAACATCACAAATAGCACTCTGGATAAAGCTCCTGGCGACTTTCCAAGCCTGCAGGCAGGTCTTTTGTGTAGGTTGAATAATGTCCCAGCTTTATTTGTTCTATTTCAGATACAATCAAATTTATCAGTCAGAGCTGAGATGTGTGATTGCCGATGTTGGACACTATGGTAAGATGATTACACTACATTTCTGATGTATCTAGGTTAGACCAGAGCCATCTAATAGAAGAGTTACGATATTGAGGGGGCAGATACAGCATGCATGCCAACTATTTTAAAGTATTGTAGTAACAACAAAAGTCTCTGTAATGTTTATGTTGTACTACAAAACAATCTAAAATAAAGGGATTACTCAGGCTGTTGCCTGAGTCCAATGCATTTCTGCCTACTTCCAGTCCAGGACTTGTCCCTAGTTGTTGTCCCCATTCTCAATAGAAGCCTATGTAGGAGAGCCACCATTGGACTGGCCCCATGAAGTGAACAGAGTTTGCGTAACTCTGTCTTACTCTATGGCTCTGGGTTAGACTAAGTGGGCTAGTTCATGAGACAGTGACAGTTAAAGTTTGAACCAGGGTCAACCACGTCTTTTTGATCTACCAGGTGATGATCAGATAATCATCATTTTTGATTCCTGAAGAAGATCCCAGTGATCGAAACGTTGAATTAATAAACCAGTGGAGCTGAGTTATTCCTTACCAGTGTTGCGGTCTCTATTTCATTCTCTTGTACTGCCATTTGTCCAGCACCTGGGCTAGAGTGCATGTGCATGCTCTGTTACCGTTGTCAGATTATCATCATTATCATTATAATGTGGCATAACTGTAGGAATAGACCGACAGCAAGTGTTAAATGTGTCACTTTCCAGACACCACTGTTGAATGCAGTGCCACCACAATAAAAGTGGCAGTGGAGAAGTCCTACGCCATCCGACGCAATGAGGCCCAATTACACCTGAGAGACGTCAATGATCCTGCCTGCAAACTGACAACCCTCTCCAATCGCACCCACCTGGTGGCTGTCATGTCCCTCAACACCTGTGGAACCACACTAGAGGTACGTATGACTATGTTTAGTTAAACTGATTCAGGGCCCCTCCCTCCAAGAAAATCATTTGCATTATTTCTTTTTGCCAATCAGTTAATATTGAATAAGCAGCACGGCCCAAAAACATAACAATTGTAATAAAATTGTAATACTGTCTGTGATAACACACTTGTGAAAGATAAATAGTGTGCAGTAAATAGTGAAAATAGTACATTTAGACTACAAGCTGAGCTTTATATTTGTGAAGGTTTTGTTAAATAATAAAATAGGTTATCATTTTGACGCTGTTCTGTGCTACTTTTGTGTTACTTTAAATTGTTGCCACATGTTACTGGCTGAGGGTTTCGGGCTTTGATTTGAAGTCTGGGGCTTTTTGCAGTGCAACAAATTCATTCCAAAAGCATGCTCTTGACATTCATCTCTTTTAATCTCTTGCACTGCAGGAGGATGGCGACAACCTTATCTTCAAGAATGCGATCACATCTGCTGACGCCACTGAGGTTATTACCAGAGACCATGATATTGAGATCGAGTTTTCATGTGTCTTTCCCAAACGATACAATCTGACGCTGGGATACCGGCACAAAAACCCATATGCATTTACAGAGAAAGGTTTTGGTACCTTTGGGTTTCAATTTGAATTCTTTGAGAGCGAGCGTTTCAGGCAGCAGAAGCATGGCAGCACATATCCAGTGGAGGTGTACCTCAAACAGATGATCTACATGGAGATCGAGGCGACCACTGACATCCCCAATTCAGAACTCTTTGTGGAGACCTGCAAGGCCACGCCCTATGACAACCCAAACTCTCGCATTGCCTACACCATCATTGAAAATGGGTAATTTATCATCCGCCAAATCACAGACAAGTCAAGCCTTATTCATACATTATACTACACACCGGTGTGACACAATCATGAATAAACCAGGCTTGTTTGGCCAAGATTCACACAGCATTGCAGCCAACAAACACAGATGCACTGGCAGCAGTGGCATTGTGCCAAGTGCAAGGCAACGCCCTATGGCAAACTCTCGCACTAACTACCACTGATATTCACTTTGATATAACACAGTATAGTCTCAATACTACAAATACACTAGTACTGTGTTTTATTGTTTCCTGTTCAGGTGTGTAAGAGACAACACAGTGCAAATCTACCATGGACCCAAGTCTCAGTTCAGATTTGGAATAGAGGCTTTTGAATTCATTGGATCTCATGATGAGGTAAAGTTAAACTCATAATGTACCAGTAATTGCTCTGACTTGGAATGCTACAAAGAGTCTGTATAATTCCAGTTGAAAACCTAAGAAGCTGTCATCTGCTCTTCAGGGTAGGCAGGGCCGGCCGAGGGGCAAGTGGAAAAATACAAGCTACTAAAACAATAGCAGATCTACAAGCTTGTAGATTTGCTATTTTTTATCTTGAAAATGTATGCTTTCACAGTGAACATTTTTACCTCATATCTTTGCTTCTGGGAGGTCCCAGGAACAAAGGAACAGAAAATACAGATAATTCTGGGAGTCCTTGGCATGAAAAAGTTTGAGCACCACTGACATGGGTTTTTCAGAAAACTGTTAGAATGTTTAGAATCAGCCTCAGGTCTCAATGGGTTAAATCACATCTAGTATGTGATGAATAGAACAAGGTCTTTGTGTGCATATAGGTGTACATCACTTGCGACGTCATTCTGTGTGAGACGGGGAGTCCTGGGACCAGGTGCTCTCAAGGATGCATTAACTCCAATCGGCGCCACAGAAGAGATGCTGGTGCTCAAACGGCATCGCACTCCATTTCCCAGGGACCGTTGCGTCTGATCACAGCTGCTGACAGCCCAGGTAGTATACAGTTTGAATGTTTGTATGTTTCTGTGTGTGTGTGTGTGTGTGTGTGTGTGTGTGTGTGTGTGTGTGTGTGTGTGTGTGTGTGTGTGTGTGTGTGTGTGTGTGTGTGTGTGTGTGTGTGTGTGTGTGTGTGTGTGTGTGCGCGCGTGTGCGTGTGCGTGTGTGTACTGTGTGCATAAATGACTGTGTGGTTGAGTCATTATGTAATTTTTGACTGACACCTCTATTAGTGAAGCTGGATCCAAGTTCTAAAGTATCTAATTTACAATAGAGTATTGTGTTACTTGTCTTAGTGTACCTGTCCCTCCTGTTCAACAACTAAAGAATTACATGAATTTGTTCTCCTTCTATGCCACAAAAATGTGGAACGTCAAAGAGCACCTACGGGAGACTTCTATATGGCCTCAGTAAAAAGTCAAAGACCCCTTTACTGGCTCAGAGATGCCTCCAAGGCAGGCATAACCCCCTCTACTCCCACCTCTTATCTAAACCCCAACCACCAGTCAATCCTGGACTTCTTTTAGAACCCATTTCCTTCCATCATTTAACAGAGCAAGCATGAAAACTCTCTCTATTAGACGGCATTTCAATCACTCTGTAAAAAATATGTTTTTGGCTATACAGGCCCCTCTATGCTCAACATCATTAACCTATTTGAATTTAAATCCTGAATTATTTGTTGCTAATTTCGAATAATGAATAAACATTAATAAACATAAACATGAATAAACATGAATGGATTACAGAATCCATTCATGAAAAGTATCATTTTGATTTATTTCAAATGCATTAGTTATACTTATGTTAACTTTGTGAACCTAAATTAAAATACCTGGGACGTACAAAATAATACAATATATATTTGTAATACTAGTCATTAAGCTCATAACTAATATAGACGCGGGTTTTTGGAATTGTAACAGCTGAAATCAATACTATTATCAGTATTACGCATAAAGTGACGGTGGGCGCCGCATGTGGCCCACGGGCCACGTGTGCTGTAGCTCTGCACATTGGTCAGTCCCCGGAATACTTAACTGCCACATGTACCCACCCAGGGCCTATAAGGTCAGCTGCACAGGCCAGGGTCTGTTCCTAACCCTGTTCCCCACACTAAACAAAAAAACTAAACGTGACAATAATGCCTTTCAGCCTGTAGCTCCCAAACTTTGGAATGTTCATCCACAATGGGAGCTGCAGCCTCTGTGGGCATCTTTAAGAAGAACCAATTATTTAAACAAGCATTTGCGGATGTTACATGATTCCATGCTTGTGTTGTTATATCTGCTGTCCTGCTACTGTAGCTTGAGATGAATTTGTTTTGTTTCTGTTTTTAATCTCATTGTATGTTATTAAGGCACTTAATGTTAAGTGCTATATTTATGAACCAAATGTACTTGCTTGTGGTTGTCCTGTTTAGCTTCTGGTCTGAGCGTCAACCTGAGTATGAACATGGTCTTCATCGTTGGCTGTGTTCTGGTGTGTGGAGCGGTGATCTACCGTTCCAGGAGGTCCAAAGTCCACTACCAACCAATACCAACCTCTGACTTCAAATGAGGACAGAAAATCCATCTTCATAGCTTTCTGAATCTTTCATTCAGATCATTAGATGATTTGGGACATAATCATAATCATAAAATCCCAATAATGCTGTTATTATAACTGTTCTATTTTATGCTGAAAATATTTACTCTTAATGTTTACTTCTTTGGTATATTTGGGTTTCATCAATGATACACTTGCATAGGCCTACGCATAGTGTATATTCAGTGTATAATTGAACATAGCCTGCCTGTTGGCTGCCAACGCTTGTACACACTCGCGCACGCACACACATGTAATATTTTATCTTTTGTAGATTAATGCAAAACTGTATTGGAAGTGCAAACTGAAACCAATGCACCGCAGCCAAACAAAGCCAGATGAACAGAATGTACATAATTGATGCAGATGATTATTACTCAGCAGCATGACAATGGAAACATTCCTCCTGATAATAGACGTTTAAGACCTATACTGTTTGTTCAGTCATCCATGCAAGATCAAGCTTCACAGCATTGAATTGCCTTGTTGAATTGTGCTATATACAATTGTCATGCCTTCCCACAGAGACAATGTTGATATTGTTGTTTTTTACTTCCTTGTACATTTACTTAGAGGATTATGTAACATTTACTACAGGCTGTAATGTAATCAATCACACACACACCACATTATAATTAAACAGAAATAGTCTACTTGTCTGCGGTCACTGTGTTCATAGTTTTTATTGTCTCCACCAGGCCGAAGGCATGGGAAGATCTTTTGCACTCCATCCGTGTGTGTGTGAGGGTGTGTGAGGGTGTGTGTGTGTGTGTGTGTGTGTGTGTGTGTGTGTGTGTGTGTGTGTGTGTGTGCGTGTGTGCTCGTGTGTCCGTCCGTCCATCCGTCTGTGTACAGCTAATCTCCGGCACCGTTAACCCGGTAGATGCCAAGTTTTGCACACACACTACCTGGATGCCAACGGTGAACCTCTGCCCCAAATCTTCCAGAACGGTCTGTTATAGCGCCACCAGGAGGCTGAGAAAGAAAATTGATATTACTCCTCCAGATTCTGTCCAAAAATCCCGCAAATCGTTCTCCCATCCTAATTGGCTAACATTGGCTTTCAAAGTTTGCAGGATTGGCCCGTTTTGAACAAAAAGCTTCAAATCATAATGATAATGAACATTATTTATATAGCACCTTTCAAAACAAGGTTCCAAAGTGCTTAAGGTTAAAGAAAAAAAACAAAAGCAACATATAGCAAGTCACAATCAAGAGCAGTCTGAAAACGAGAAACACAAAAGGAAAAGAAGACAAATAGCAGCAGTTGAATATGTACTAAAAAACATTCTGTGTATTCACTATCAAGGACCACACCACCAATGGAAACATTTAACCATTTATTGAAATGTATAGGGGAGGAAAGCATGGTTAGGTTATGACGGATGGCCCACGACGGGCCAGTGGCGGCGTCGAGGTTTAAGCAGAGTGGGGAAGCCTCGGGGACCCGGCGTGCTCCCGAGGCACGTCAGACCCCCTTTAGGAACCTGTAGGGGGAGTAGGATGAGAAATGGGGTGGGGGGGAGGGGTGACAAGAAATGAGAACAGGGGAGAGACAGTGGTTAGATGGGCTGGTTATATATGGGTGGAGGTGGCTTGATTGGAGATAGCTGATAGGAGGTGGAGGTGGCTGCATTGGGGGTGTGGTCCTGACCCTGAATCTCAGTTATCTCTAACACCATTTCACTATCAAGGACCACACCACCAATGGAAACATTTAACCATTTATTGAAATGTATAGGGGAGGAAAGCATGGTTAGGTTATGACGGATGGCCCACGACGGGCCAGTGGCGGCGTCGAGGTTTAAGCAGAGTGGGGAAGCCTCGGGGACCCGGCGTGCTCCCGAGGCACGTCAGACCCCCAAAGCCTCATTAAGGAGACGGGATTGGGCGGCCTTCAGATCTTGCAGATCTAATCTGATGTAGCGTAGGTACGCCTGGGAGGACCAGCGGCCCATGATTTGGATGAGGTGGTCGGGGATGCCGTTGCGAGAAGCGGAGGTGGCAGCTCCGATCCTGAAGGAGTGGCCCGAGTAGTGTGTGGGGGAGATGCCGGACAGGGCGAGTACGTTGCGGAGGTGTTTGAGGAACCAATGTCTGGAAGCGACACGGCCGGACTCGGAGGTGAAGAGGGGATCGGAAGGAGAGTGGCTCTGAGACTTCCGGTAGGAGAGGTAGGCGGAGAGGGTTTGGAACGGGTTTAGGGCGGACTGGTTTTTGAAGATGAAGACGGGTGTGCTGGGGCCGGTTTGGTTCGTTTTTGAGTGCTTGATGTAATAGACCAGGGTGTCGCTTGAGTACGGCGACAGGTCCGAGATGCGGGCGTTGCGGCGAGGGTCGAAGGCTTGAGAGGAGGAGGTGAATTCGGAGCACCTCAGGAAGCCGGAGTAGGCCAGGAGGAACATGGCCTCTAGGGTCCTGCTGACGTGCGGGGAGCCGTACCGGGAGCGGAGAGTTCCGATGCAGATGAATAGGAGGTCTGCAGTGAGGGGGAGACGTCGGGGGGCTTGAGCGGGTTCCTGGCGTTGGAGCCCTTTGAGTAGGGACAGGACTTGGGGATGGCTGGTGATTTGGACAGGGCTGCCGGTTAGGAGCTTGGAGAAGAAAGCGATGCCGCTGAGGTAGGCTCTGATGGAGGGGATTCCGATGTGCGCTACTGAACGGGAGTGGGTGATGAAACAGGTTAGGGTGATGAGGTCGAACGTCGGGAAAGGTAGGTTGAATTTGCTGTGGAAGTGGCGGTAGTTTTGCCAGGCTGTCCAGTAGGAGGAGAGGGTTGAGGGTGCCAGACTGTCTATGATGAGGATCCTGGAGGAGTTGACCAGGGGGAGCAGGGCGGGGGTCACAGGTTGAACGTCAGAGCCGAATAGGGAGGAACCGGGGTTGGAAGCGGGTCTGCAAGCGGGGCCAAGCGTCTGAATTTCTGAAACGAGAAACGAGACAGAGAGTCGGCGATGGCATTTGAATATCCGGGAACGTGAGCGGCGCGGAGGATGAATTGATGGGAGACAGAGTGCCATGTGAGGCGGCGCACGAACGGCATGATGGACTGGGAGTTGGAGCGGCCTTTGTTGATGATATCAACGACGGCAATGTTGTCCGAATGGACGAGGATAGACTGGCGGGACCACTCATGGCCCCATAAGACAACGGCTGCGACGACGGGGTAAATCTCAGCGAGTGCTGAGGACGGGACCAGGCATTCTCCTGCTAGTTCCGGGGGCCATCTTTCGGCGAACCACCTGCCATTATAGAAGCCCCCAAAACCGGCGGAAGGAGCGGCGTCCGTGAAAAGATTGATGTCCAGGGGGTGGGCGAGGCGATCTTCGTAGAAGAACGAAATGCCGTTCCAATTGGCAAGGAGATGACGCCAGAGACACAGCTCGGCACGGCTTGAATGGTTGAGTGTTATTGTGTCGGTGAGGGATGGGACGGAAGAGGCGATGGAGAGCAGATGGGAGATGAACCCTTGACCTTGGGGGATGATTCGGATGGCGTAGTTTAAGTGGCCCAGGAGGGAGAGAAGCTGGTGTTTGGTGCATGTGGTGGAGATGAGGAAGTTGGAAATGATGAGGGTTATCCTGTCGAGCTTCTCTTTTGGCAGGGAGGCTTGAAATTTTACTGTGTCGAGCGTGATCCCGAGGAATTCGAGTGATGTGGACGGGCCTTCCGTTTTCTCTATGGACAGGGGGACTCCTAGTTCCTTGAAGACTGAAGTGAGGGTGACGATGCCGTCGGCGGGTGGGGAAGAGGGAGGGGAGATGATGAGGAAGTCGTCTAAGAGATGGATTAGGTAAGGAATTTTGTGGGTGTTTGTGAGGATCCAGCAAAGGGCTTCGGACAGGCAGTCGAAGAGTTTGGGGCTGCTTTTACACCCGAAGGTGAGCCTGACTGCAAAGTAGCAAGATCCCTTCCAGCGGACGCCGAAGAGGTGCCAGAAGTCGGGATGGATTGGCAAGATTTTGAAGGCGCTGACGATGTCTGCCTTTGCTAGCCAGGACCCTTTACCGGCAAGTTTGATGAGGGCGATGGCGTGGTTGATGGAGACGTAACGGAGGGAGAAGTCTTCGCTTGGGATTAGGCTGTTGATGCTCGGGACTGGGGTGCCGTGTGGTGCTGAGAGATCGATTATGATGCGTTTTTTGCCGGAGTATTTCCTTGTGGCGATGCCGAGGGGGCTGATGCGGAAGGTGGGGAATGGGGGGAGGTCGAAAGGTCCGATCATGAACCCTTCTTTGACTTCCTTGGCGAGGAGACGATCCACCTCTTCCGGCTCCTGTAGGCCGGACTGGAGGTTTTTGCAGGTGAAGGAGGACGAAGGTACGGCTATGACGCCGGGATGGAAGCCGTCGCTGAAGCCACGGATGAGGAATTGGACGAAAGCGGGGTCGGGGTGGTTTTGGAGGGCTGAAGCGAGTGCTGGAACATTGACCGGTGTGGAGAGGTGCTTACCGAATTTGACGGGGTTGTGGGCGCAGCCTGGACGGGCGTGGCCTCCGGCACAGTAGGTGCAGATGTGGAGGAAGCGACAGGAAGACATCCCGCAGCCTCCGTCGTTGTAATTGTTGCATATAGGTTTGCCTCCTTTCGTGAATGTGGGTCTGCCTTTCTTGTCTACTCCGTTAATGGATGGATTGGCGGAGGACGAGCTGGCAGACGTGTTGAGGAGCGAGGGGATCTGGGCTTGGGTGGTGGATGGAGGGGCTGGCGACAGGCGTGTGAAGGCGGAGGCGCGGGAGTTGTAAGCCTTGGAGGAGCTTTGAGGCGGGTTGACGTGAGCTGGGACAGTGCAGGTGGAAGCTGGATGCGATGGAGCCAGGCAGAGAGTGCAGGGGAGTGAGGCTCTGGCCGCGAAGGTGCGGCAGTACAGCTCGCTGTCTAGGACTCCCCAGTATGTTTGCTCATTAAACTGGCTGAGACGGGCTGCGGCTTCGGAGGCGAACTGGACGTGGTATTTGTAGAAGCCGTCGCCTCCGAAGCGGAGGGCGAGGTTTGTGATGGTGAGAATGTAGTCATCTAGCTCTTGGCGGCGGGCGGGGTACGGGGAGCAGATAACGTCTCTGAGGAGGGAGAAAGCGTAAGTGAACTCGATGGGGGAGAGTTCTCTGGATCTGTTGGGTTTCCTCTTGTCGGTGTTTAGTCCGTCTGGGGAGGTTGGGATGGGATCGGAGATGGATGGCATGATGAGGAGGGCGAGGTCTATGTATTTACCCTGGAGGATCTGTTGACGGAGGTTGGATGGCACTGGAGATGGGCGGGAAGAGAATGATTGGGGATGGCGAGAGGGTGGCATGGCTGTGGCTAGGGTGAAGTTCCCTCCGGGTTGGATGACGGGACCTGGGTCTGGGAACTGAGTGGGGAGCTGCTGGTGGAGGGGGAAGGGCGCTGAGGCAGTTGGCCACCCGGTGCCGGAGTTCTCTGCCTGAGCGCTCGGCTGGAAGTTGAAGTTGGCACTTCCTGCCGGGGTGAAATGGGCTGGTGTGAATGAATAATGAGCGGGGGGCACTGGCATCACGGTGCCGGGCGCTACGGAGCTGCCAAAGTGGTGCTGCTGGCTGGATGAGGTGCTGGGGACCCCCGCTTGGGGCTGCTGGTGGTGGTAGAAGGAGACGGCGGGTTCAGTGTAGCGGTGGCTGTAGCCTCCGAGTGGAGCGGCCCCCTCTGAGGCTGACTGGTGTCTGCGGCTTCTGCGGGCAGCAGGGGGCGCTGGGGACCCAACTTCGGAGTACCGCGCTGGAGCTGACTGCCGCTTGCGGCTTTGATAAGCGACGGGGGGCGCTGGTGGCCTTGGTGGTTGTTTTCGGCCTCCTCGGCCAGTAGGGGGCGCCGGCATCTCAAAGCCGGCTGTCCCTGCTGGTTCTGGCTGGTGCCGCCTTCTGTGGCCGGTAGGGGGCGCCGGCATCACTAAGCCGGCTGTCCTTGCTGGTTCTGGCTGGTGTCGCCTTCTGTGGCCAGTAGGGGGCGCCGGCATCTCGGTGCCGGCTGTCCCTGCTGAGGCTGGCTGGTGTCTGTACCTTCTGTGGCCAGTAGGGGGCGCCGGCATCTCGGTGCCGGCCGTCCCTGCTGGGGCTGGCTGGTGTCTGTAGCTTCTGTGGCCAGTAGGGGGCGCCGGCATCTCGGTGCCGGCCGTCCCTGCTGGGGCTGGCTGGTGTCGGCCTCTACGGGCAGTAGGGGGCGCCGGCATCCCGGTGCCGGCGATCCTTGCCGAGGCTGGACGGTGTCTATGGCCACTGCGGTCAGTAGGGGGCGCCGGCATCCCGGTGCCGGCGACCCCTGCCGAGGCTGAGCGTTGTCTATGGCCTCTGCGGTCAGTAGGGGGCGCCGGCATCCCGGTGCCGGCGGTCCCTGCCGGGGCTGGCCGCTGTCTGTGGCTTCTGTGGACGATAGGGGGCGCTGCTGGGGCTGAGTGATAACCGTGGGTTTGGAAGGTGGCGGGGGGTGCGGGGGGTGCGGGGGGTGCCAACGTGGAGATGTGGTCAAATACGGAGGCTGATATAGTTTGGGCATTTGGGAACCTATCTAAAGCTTGGAAGTGATGCTGCTGGGAGTGGTGCATAGAGGCTAGCATGGAGGAGGAGGGAGTGGTGACGTCATGACGTGCGGGTGCCGCGGGGTGTGTGGCCGTGGTGACGTCGCCAGGAAGTGGACGGTGGGAGGAACGTGAACGTTGTTGTTGTGGTGGGCTGGTGGACGTGAGAGCGAGGAAAAGTGAAGCTTTGTTATCGGAGCGATGGAATTTAATGCTTTTGGATTTAAGTGCTTTCTGCAGTGAGATGACGGTCCAGTCTGAGATGACAGTGTCGGAAACATTTCTAGTTGGTGCGAGGTGACTATGGGGAGTACGAGTGGAGTGCATTACGGGTGGAGCTGCATTACGAGTGGGGTGAGCTGGTGCTACGTTACCGAACCTGTGTGATGATCGTGCGGGAGGGGGTGGAAAGCGGCGAAGACGGTGAGTGGGTCGGCCTCTATTCTGTGGGCCGGGGAAGTTTGAAATTGAATCGGTGGAGCTGGAGTTGTCGTCTCTTTGCTGGCGAGAGAGGAGAGAGGAGGTTGGGGGGGCGTGAACGGCGGGCGCCGGCGGGTTGATTGTTGTTGGGCTGAGATACGAAGTGTCGACGCTGCTGGGTGACTCGGGAATCTCAAATATTTCTCTGTACTGCTCGTCTTCGTCGAAAGATGAATAAAGGTCGCTGTCGGAGCTTGGACCGCCGAATATGTCCTCGTCGGACACCGCGAGGTTGAGGACGTCGTCCTGGTCCATGGTAGATGGTCGAAGTTTAAAGATTAGATTTTTTAAACAAACGCTTGTGTTCTCTCGTATCTCGTGTGACAAGAAATGAGAACAGGGGAGAGACAGTGGTTAGATGGGCTGGTTATATATGGGTGGAGGTGGCTTGATTGGAGATAGCTGATAGGAGGTGGAGGTGGCTGCATTGGGGGTGTGGTCCTGACCCTGAATCTCAGTTATCTCTAACACCATAAGGTGAGTTTTTAAAAGTGACTTAAACACAGGCACAGATGCTGCTAACCTTACATGCACCGGTAGAGCATTCCATAATCTAGGTCCCCGGGTGGCCTCTGGTGACTAAAATATCCCACCCTTTTCACATTGGCCTGTTATACCAACAGGTGGATTTTTGCAAAACACATCTTTGGAACAAAATGCCTCAAATCATCCAAGGCGTAAGAAGAAATGTAATAGGCCAAATCTTTTCACATTGGCCTATTATAGCGCCACCAGGAGGCCACAACCTGACCTCCCCTGGTGGAGACCTGTGCCCAGAGGGGCACTTTATCTAGTTTCTTCTCCTTATTCCGCCAAAAATAGCAGATCTGGCTGAACTGTGCAGTTGGTTTTCGCAAAACTTGGCAATATGGCAGAGGAGGGATATGCCATGCTATATAAAGGGTGGCACTATAGCACTCAATTGAAAATGCAAACTTTGAACTCGCATAGATGAACCGTTTGACCATCCGCAATGAAACTTCGATATACATATGCGTCTCCTCATGCCCTCCTCAAGTGTTGGGTTCTTACTTTAGATCACCCGCCATTTTGAATTATATGAAAAACAGTTAAAATCTATCTCCTCCGAAGAAGTAAAACATTTTTAAGTGAAAAAATTAAGGTTTTATGAGCCAATGAAAGTAGCTGTTTTGTGAAAATTCTTCTTCTGACCATAATACATACAAGCAGCACCACATATTTATGATACTTTACAGTATGGTAGAGGGTCATGCCAAATAGCACTGAAACCAGTCTTACTCCAATTGACCAAAGGGGGGCGCTATAGCAATTGTTTGAAAACGAAACCTTTGAACAGGCATAACTCATGCCTCGTTCTGCCAAAAGTCATAGTACTTGTTTTCACATGTTCCTTGACGCATGGGGAACACATCTGTCACTTTGACCAGTAAGCTCTGCCCTCAGATATTCCGCCATTTTGAGCAGTTTGAAAAATGCTTATACCTGATTTTCTGTCTGGATTTTTTAGAAATTTGCGTGAAACGTTCTACACACAATCTATGGACCATTATCTTATCCCAGTTGAAGAGAAGTTTGTATACGTGAAAATATGAACAGCGAACATACTAGCAAAACCAGGAGACACATAATATGAGTTATTATAAACACTGAATGATTTTGCTCTTTACAATAAAACAACTGACTGTGTCCGGATATCTCAGTAGGTAGAGCTCTCATCTTTGGACCACAAGATCATGGGTTTAAATCTGGGCACCGCCAACTCAGTGTATGAGTCTTCAAGAACCCTGGTTCCACCTTATCTCTGCTTGCAGCTATATTTTATATTAGGTGTAGTGTAGTGTGTTGGTACATTTTTTAAAGCATCCTTGGGTGCATGAAAGGCGCTATATCAATTCAAGCTATATTATTATTATTTAAAGATTGTTTCAGAATTGTAATGTGTATTTCCTTCCTTTTTCTTTTCATGTATTTGAACACACTAGTACAGGGACTTTTGTTTATAGTTTTAAGAATGTGATGTGACAAGTGTCACAAGGAAAGTAAATGCATCCTTTAATATCATTTCAATTAAACACATTGCTGGTGAACAAGTGTTTTTGCATTATTTATGGCTATGTATGATTTATTTTGAGTTGTGTTTTACCTGGATGGCATGGCATGCATTTTTTCTTATTCTTGTACGTTAAAAAGTGAAACAATACATGTAAATCTGAGTTGGACGAATATGATGCGTAATTCATTTATTTAACTCTAATAGGAGTAGGATAGTAATGTTTAAAAGTCTTTAGTAAATTAGTATTAAAGACGACAATAAAAATCAACATATTTTGAAAAGAGTACATTTGTCAACAGAGGTAATAAATATGACAGTGTAAGACTATATCGGCCATAAGAAAGTACATTTGTCAAAAGGTAATACAAATGACAGTGTATGGGCCATATGAAAGTCTACATTTGTCAACAGAGGTAATACAAATGACAGTGTAAGACTATATGGGCCATATGAAAGTCTACATTTGTCAACAGAGGTAATAACAATGACAGTGTAAGACTATATGGGCCATATGAAAGTCTACATTTGTCAACAGAGGTAATAACAATGACAGTGTAAGACTTTACAGTATGGGCCATATGAAAGTCTACATTTGTCAACATAGGTAATAACATGACAGTGTAAGACTATATGGGCCATATGAAAGTCTACAGTTGTCAACATAGGTAATACAAATGACAGTGTAAGACTTTTCTCACCAATATGGGCCATTATTACATTATGAACTTTTATTACATTATGAGCTGCCTTATGTTCGTTCATAACGTAACACGTCTTTTATAGAAAAATCTGTTCGTTATGCGCTCATGATTTTATTACATTATGAGCTGATTATTACATTATGAGTTTTTATTACATTTAACTTATTACATTATGAGCCTTTTTGAGCCCTTATTACATTATGAGTTGCTACAGGATATTTTACCTGTCAGTGCTGCTGCTGCTCGGGTCTTAATTGAATGTATGTGGAGTAAAAGTAAACACTGGCGGCATAAATATAAATCCAGGTCTTACTCTTAATGTCGTCCAAAAACGCGAGATAGTCAGCTAGTCATTGGCTTGCATGGTTTGATTGTTCGCTGTGATAAAGGAACTACAAGGTGATGAAGAAGAACAGCAGAGGAAAAACACAAAAGTCAGTTGGCAGTGAAAATCAGAACAGCGCCACAGCGCGTTGAGAAATGTCATTACCTCGAAGTGGTTCATCAGCACTATATGGCCGTTGAGCTAAAGAATCCGCCAGAATGTTCCATTTGTACACCCTCAGAGTTAAATTAATTCCTTGATTTTACAATATAAATTGGGGGTCCCAGAGATAGAAATTCCATTAAATGGTATGGGGGTCCGTGGACCAATTCATGTCAAACTAGCCCTAACCGTAACCTCACAAAAACAAGTAATCCGTGGTTGTTGGAAAAACATCAGAGGGGTTTGAACCCATGGAATTATAGAGTTCGGATTCAAAGTACGATGCCTAGTCCAATAGACCACTGAGGACGCTGCCAGGATGGGGACCAGTGTCTATATTGACTATTTTAGCCGTGACGTACCCGCTCTTCCAGAGCCACTTCCGGGTCTTACTCAAGGAAGCTCTTAGAAGGAAGTGAAGTGGTCACGTGACTGGGCTGCGCCATGACACTTTCATGGACACTTTCATGGGAGCCAAACTCACACCGGTAGTGCAATGAATACATGGCAGTAGTAGAGGACCTAGCTAAGATATGTATGCGCTTCATTTAGGAGAGAATATCTCAACTGTTCTTGACTAATATGACCCCTGCGAACAACGTGAGAACTGTGAACAATTCTCTATCCGGGTCGAAATACCCGAAAATGACCACGCCCTTTTTTAAATGACCACAACCTGTTTGCTACATCAAACATAGCTATATTTTCTAAACCGTTTGTGCGACAGATTTCCTGAGGTGCTCAAAATGTTCAGAATACTCATGACTAGAGATACATATAAATGTGTAAAATTTCTAATTTGACATTTTATGAGAAATCGACCATAATAGCTAAAACGTCCATTTATTACACATTAACTAACTAGATACAGCAACTGCCATATAGTTATGAACTTAAACATTGCAAACTTAGAATAAATATATTCATTTATGTCATGTACTATACATGAACTGATCATTTGGAATTTGAAACATATGAGATTTTATTAAATAAAGAAACAGAGCATTTGATCAAATTAGATTTGATTTCCTGAGGTCCACCCTAACAAACAGACTCCACCAAGTCAATACATTTGGACTACTTTCTGTGGCCAGCCAATCGCTTCAACAAAAGAGTGACACATGAGAGCGACAATGTCCCAGGGTTCACAGCTGTGAGAAGTCCAACTGTAAATTGCAACTTTTATCCTACCACCACAATTCTTACCCCCATCCTTCCTTATCCAGCTACAACATACGATTCAATTCTGACCACGATGATTAACTTTCAGGATGCACTGAAACAAAAAGTGTGGTCCCTACGGTGGGTTGTGGGCCGACGAAGGTGTTTACCATATTGCCAAGGAAATCCAGATCATGAAACCGGACCAATTTGACAATATATTCCTTGGTCTTGGTGGCTTTCATATGGAAAAGATTGTGTTGGCCTGTCTTGGTGCATACCTGGAACCCTCTGGAATCTTTGATGTCCTATAGTTGAGACAGAGTGCTATGGTACTGATGTCATGAAGACTGTAATCTCTGGTTCTCATTATTCTAGGGCCCGCAATGCCAATTCAATGATACATGAGGTCCTCACATCTATGATGTTGGAGGAGTTCCTCTCCAAAAACCCTGAAAGACAAACGGAACTAGAGGCACTGCAGGTTAACTGTCAGTCTAAAGAGTCCATGGGCGAAGAATGGAACACCACAAAGGAGCATGCTAACACCATCCAAGCAGCCTTTCAAGTCTATAAGGAAAGGAACTTTGCTCTTGCCTTGACATCTATGGTCACCAAAGCTGGCTCCAACTGTGAGGAGATCCACATTGTGTTTGACAATTATTACAGAGAGGATAGCATCAAGAATGGAGAGAGGGAGAGAAGAGCAAAGTCAAAAGACATGATTGTCCTTGATGTGACCACAACAAAATGTGCCGGTGGTATTGGAGAAGTTTTGGTCGTCTTCGATCAGTAAAACCACATTCCAGTCATTCTATGTTGCGTGGCTGACCACCAATTATCGAGACGCAAAACCTCTGTACCTTGGTATCACCACAGGCATGGATTGTGTCGGAGGGGTGTGCTTCTCCCTTCCCTCGGCTCAACTACACACACGAGGAAGCTGATGACAGAATGATGTTCCATGTGCAGGACATTGTTAGTCACCGGAAAAGGATTTATATCTCTGACACTGTTATCAGGTGACACAGATGTATTTGTTTGCCTGTTGTATCACCTCACAGTAAACTGGAGAAAACTTGGCCTCCAAGAGCTCTGGCTGATCCGCAACTCAGGGGTGAAAAGGTCAGTACTGACACTCCATGCTATATGCAAAGCGCTGGGAGATAAGCTCACAAAGTGTCTCCCAGCACTCCATGTACTGACTGGGTGTGATATTACAAGCAAAATATCATCCACGCTTGCAGCCCTCAACACTGTCCGCAAAGCAGGCAATTCCACCTTGATCGAACATTTTGACTGCCCACAACTATAGTAGAAAGATCTATGGAGATGGCGAAAACAGACTTGGAGACATTTGATGAGCTGCGTTTCGACGCATTTGCGAGCAGTGCCCTCAAAATGGATTTTGAGAGAACTCCTTGCACCGCCAACAATGCGAGGAAACACATCCTACGGGCATATTATCAGCAACAGCTGTGGGTCCAAGCATAGGCGGAGCTTGAACTTGACGCCTGGGGGTGCGACTGCTTGGCCAACGACACCCGATTTTTTTTACCTTTATTTTATTATTTTAGCGTTTTTACAATGCCCTAACCCCTAAAAATGAGTTATTTAGGTAGTACAGCAGCTCACACACATACACACATGCACTACAGCCATACAGCGAGTCATCATATCATGATAAGAGAGATGAACCCCCTGAACCCCCTCAAGCTCCGCCCCAAGCCCCATTTAGAGATGCCACCAGCATACTTAACGCAGAGTCTTAAGGTTTTGTGAGAAGGGACAGCGTATTTGTCCCCGATATGGTGACCTCAAAACCCGAAGGCCTGCCAGATCCGTGCACATGTGGCAAGTGTGCACGCAAGAATGGGTGTCCGTGTCGGGTAGCTGGGATGCCCTGTTGCGTGTACTGCAAATGCAAAGCAGGTGATTGTTGAAAAAACACTAACAACAAATAGGCTAGATGTGGCATATAGAAGCAGCTTGGACTCCTCATGCATAGAAGGAAGCATGAGGTCATGAGGCCCTACCTAGGCCCTCATCAAACCCTGTGCACTCATATATGGCCAGTGCTTCTCGCCCTCAGGCGTCTTACTGGTGTAGTGGTTACAGTTGTATTACTATATTTGTCTGTTGTGCAATTTATCTTCCACTTTTATTATTATTATTATTATTATTGTGTGCTAAGTGCTCACAATAAGGGCTTTGTGTGTATTCGGTAAATATAAACTTTATTATTACAGGCTCGTGGCCCACAAGGTAATACAGTACATCACAAATACGAGAATACAAAAAAAAAAAAAAAAAAAATACAGTACATTTACCCAGCCCCACAGGTTACCACTCTAGGCGAGGCACTTATACCAGTGTCCTCTGATGGTAGAAGTGTACCTTACAGAACTACGGCATGGGTCTGTCAACTGACCAATGATGGAAGGACTAAATGGAGGACTCTGAACAAACAAGTCTTAATTGCTTTTTCTGGTTTTATGCTCGTAGCAGCTTTTGTATTGACCTGTACTTTTGTTTTAAAGGTATATTCAGTGATTTCACTTAATTCAAATATCACTTATTTTTTTGTTTTGTTGTGATAATCCTCCCTACTATAGAGTGTGCTGGCCATATAAGGAGTTCCTCCCTGTCCCCAGTTAACCCCTGGGGGTCAAAAAACCTTAGGTTTCGTTTTTGACTCTCTATCCTGATTGGACGAAAGGCTGGGTCCCACAGCCAAAAACGAAACCTAAGGTTTTTTGAGTGAAATCACTGAATATACCTTTAACTGTACCCATTCTAAACTGTGAATACAATGTTCAATCAATGGAATGGCACGGAATGGTTTGTAGCACAACCTATTGACCCCTGGAGATCATTGGGGTCATTCACACTGAGCAGTCAGCTCATTGGGGTCACACACACACACACACACACACACACACACACACACACACACACACACACACACACACACACACACACACACACACACACACACACACACACACACACACACACACACACAGAGCACCTTTCAGTTCAAATAAATTTCAAGAAACATTCAATTGATAATTGATAAAATGTATATTAATGAAATGCTCGTTTCTGTAACATACTGCATGTATTTACCACCACACGGTGGCACTGTAGCACAGACTACCTGTTACCTGTTGCACACTGATATAGTCCCGCGAGACTTCGGGACGGGAGTTCATGCTAGGATGAGATCCAAGATGGCGGAATAAACAAACCTATGCTGATACACACATCTTGTGTTTATTGATATAAAAGGTTTACAAACCAACCAAAGGGTAAACTAATACATGGTGTCAGAGTAGAAGACAATCTGCTAACCCATCGCTGAAAAAATGGATTCCTACAGTGTTCCTGCTCCACGGATGGACTGGGATTCCACAAACCTGCCTGAAGCATGGAGACGCTTCAAGCAGCATGCCCAGCTGATGTTCACCGGCCCGCTCAGAGAGAAGGAAGAGGCGGACAAATGCAGCTATCTCCTAATATGGATCGGGGAAAAAGGTCGTGATGTTTTCAACACTTGGACACTCACAGCAGATGACGCCAAGAAGTTACAGACCTATTATGATAAGTATACGGCCTACATCACTCCCAAAGCCAACCCCATCTATGCTAGATACAAGTTTCAAGAAAGGATGCAGGGTGAACATGAATCAATTGAAAAGTTTGTGACTGAGCTAAAACTGCTTGTAAATGACTGTGGCTACCGAGATGGTGATGAAATGGTCAGAGACCGCATTGTTTTCGCAACAAATTCACCACATGTACGTGAGAAATTACTCAGCCAGGGAGCAGAGCTCACACTAGAGAAAGCCATTGACATTACAAGGTCCCATGAGCTGGCAAAGCAGCAGCTGAAGACAATGGGTAATGCCAGAGATCACGATACTGTGCATGCTGTAAACAGAAAGCCATACAGGCAGGAGAGACCGCAGAAAGCTGCAAGACCAAGAGAATATGATTCAACTCAGAGAACCTGTGGCTACTGTGCAGGGCAACACAGCAGCAAGGATGTTTGTCCAGCAAAAGGAAAACAATGCATGAAATGCAAAAAGTTTAATCATTTCGCCAGAGCATGTAAATCAAAGGGCCCAGCACAGTCAGGTTCTCACCGCAAGACAGTGCATACTGTCAGAGAGAACACAGATGCATACGAAGAGGACATTGATGAAGAGGAGTCAGGGCTCTACATCGACAGCATCACTATAGAGAATGAAGGGAAAAGCAGTGAGCAAGCTTACGCAGATTTTGAGCTTGGCTCTCCCCCACAAAAGGTCAGATTCAAGGTGGACACCGGTGCACAGGCCAACACCATTCCAGTCAACATCTTCCAGACGCTCTTCCAGGACGTTCCACTGAAACCAGTGACGCGCAAGCTCACAGACTATGGAGGACATGCACTGACTGTGGATGGAAAATGTAAGTTGAAGTGCAGACACAAAAACAATACACTGCTGCTAGACTTCCACATTGTTGACACTAGCTCCCCACCTGTTCTTGCTATGAAAGCATGCCGTGACCTAAACCTAGTCAAGATAGTGATGGCCGTGTCTGAAGACAAAGAAAAAATGGACACTGACTGTCAGAGCATATTGGAGGAGTACGCTGATGTATTCCAGGGCATAGGTGAATTCCCAGGTGAATGCAACTTTCGTGTTGACCCTGACATCACACCAGTAGTCTGCCCACCACGCAGGATCCCTATAGCTCTACGAAACCGCCTTAAAGATGAGCTCGACAGTATGGAAAACAATAACATTATCTGTAAGGTCACAGAACCCACAGACTGGGTGAACGCACTCGTCGTCGTGGAGAAGCCAAAGACAGGAAAGTTGAGGGTGTGCCTAGACCCCAGGCCCCTCAACAAGGCCATACTGAGGCCTCACTACCCCCTACCTACTTTGGAGGACGTCATCACAAAGCTCGCCGGAGCAAAATACTTCAGCGTTCTAGACGCTAGGTCAGGCTATTGGTCCATAAAGCTGAGCAATGAGTCTTCAATGTTAACCACGTTTAACACAGTGTTTGGCAGGTATCGCTTCCTCAGACTGCCATTCGGGATCATCTCAGCACAGGACGAGTTCCAGCGGCGTGTAGACGAGACATACGAGGGCCTCAGCGGCGTGGCAGCCATCGTCGATGATGTATTGGTGTTCGGTAAAACCAAGCTGGAACACGACCGACACCTCAGAGCCATGCTGCAGCGCACCAGAGAGAGAGGTGTGAGACTGAACCCTGACAAATGCCACATATGCGTGTCAGAGGTCAGTTATTTTGGCCACACACTGTCACATGAAGGCATAAAGCCTGATCCACAGAAGGTGAACGCTGTGAAGGAGATGCAGCCACCACGGAACAAGGCAGAATTGGAGACAGTCATGGGGATGATAAACTATCTGGCCAGATTCGCTCCACATCTGTCAGAGATCAACTCACCACTGCGACAACTACTAAAACACGACAGTGAGTTTGTGTGGGATGCCAACCACGACAAAGCATTCAAACAGATGAAAGACCTGATAACTCAGCAGCCAGGCCCAGTACTGTCGTACTTTGACCCTGAGAAAGAGCTACGGCTCCAAGTGGACGCTTCTAAGAGTGGCCTTGGTGCAGTCATGCTTCAAGACAGCAAGCCAGTTGCCTATGCATCAAAATCTCTCAACAGCACAGAAGAGAATTATGCACAGATAGAAAAGGAACTGTATGCTGTGCTGTTCGGCTGCAAACGTTTCCACGAGTACATGTATGGCCGCAAGGTAGTTGTAGAGTCAGACCACAAGCCTTTGGAGGCTATACTCAAGAAGCCACTGGCAACAGCGCCACCAAGACTGCAGAGGATGATACTGCAACTCCAGAGGTACGACATCACAATCATTCACAGGCCTGGAAAAGACATACCTGTGGCTGACACGCTGTCACGGAAGTCCATAGAGTACCATGACAGAACCCTGCATGAAGGAATGTAGGCCCAGGTGCACACAGTTATCAGCAGCGTTCCTGTGAGTGACAAGAGACTGTCAGAAATAAGAGAGGCTACGAGCCAAGACTCACAGCTCGCTACACTGAGAAAAGCTACACTGGATGGCTGGCCTGACACAAGGTCACACTGCCCGCTTAGCATTCAAGAGTTTTGGAACCACAGAGATGAAATCTCAGAAATCAACGGTATCATGTTCAAGGGTGAAAAGATCATCGTTCCCCGTAAGCTCAGGGAGACCATGATAGAGTGGATACACTCCAGCCACATGGGTGTGGAAAAGAGCAAAAACAGAGCTAGAGACCTTCTATTCTGGCCCGGCATGGGAAAAGAGATCGAGGCAGCAGTGGAAGGCTGCAGCATATGTCAATAGCGACGCAGCGCAAATCCCAGAGAGCCCCTGCTGTCACATGCCATCCCAGAAAGTCCGTGGCAGGTGATAGGCACCGACCTATTCACCTGGAACTCAAGAGACTATCTCATCGTTGTAGATTACTACAGCAGATTCTTTGAGCTGGAAAGACTGTACAGCTGTACTTCAGCAGCTGTTATCTCCAAACTCAAGTCCATCATGTCCAGGCAAGGCATCGCAGAGGTCTGGGTCAGCGACAATGGACCTTGTTACAGCTCGAGTGAGTTTCAACGCTTTGCAGAATCATGGGGTTTCACACACACCACCACTAGCCCCCACTACCCACAGAGCAATGGTCTCGCAGAGAAGTATGTCCAGATAGCCAAGCGCATACTGGACAAGGCCAAAGCTGAAAACAAAGACCCCTACCTCAGTCTACTGGAGTATCGCAGCATGCCTGTAGACAACCTGAAATCACCAGCACAGCTTCTCATGAGTCGGAGACTACGCTCGATTCTTCCTGCAACAGCAAAACACCTGCAACCTCAAGTCGTCTGTCAGCGGTCAGTACGTGAGAGGAGAGAGATCTGTCAGCAGCGGCAGCAGTCGTATTTCAACAGATCTGCCAGACCTCTACCCCAGCTAGCTGCTGGTACGCCTGTCCGTTTTCGCCAGCAGGACGGTTCCTGGAAACCTGCAACAGTGACACAACCTGCACACACAGACAGGAGCTACCACATCACCACCAGCGGAGGTCAGACCTATCGACGCAACTGCCGACACCTCAGAGAGAGCCGAGAGAGACACGACAACGGAGACGGTGCGACAGCAGAGGTCATCCAACGGCTGGAGCACCAGCAACACACAGATCCGTCACCGTGATCCTGTGGTACCTCCAGACCTGAACTGTCAGCCGGATAGCCCTCGGCAAGAATACGTCACACGATCAGGTCGTGCTGTCAAGCCGAGACAAGTTCTTGACTTATGAATCATTGTAAAGGGTGCAAGCCAAGCGCTGCCCTAATACTAAAAAAACAAAAAAAACATTGATTGTACATTGTATTATTTTCTATGATTTTGCCTGTGCCTTCCTGAGAAAAAGAAAAAGAGAAGGAAAAAGGAGGAATTGTATTTGAAGAAATTTACACTGATTATTTTGTTGCATAACTTACCTGTGGTTATTATACATGTGAATTTGCATTTATTGAAGTTGCACTAATAGGTATTGAATAATAGTATGTATTGAACTTACTCTAACCAGCTATCCTCATGCCTACACCTGTTTACATATACAACATTTTGCACTTTGCCCAGGTTTAAGTACGTATAATGCACTGTCCTAGTGATTTATGCCATGTGCCTATTTTGCTATTTCACTTTGCTATTTTGAGCACATATATTTTTCAGCCAATGATTGTGCCTTTTGGACTTTGCCTTACAAGCCATGCTACCTCAAATATATGGAACAACTGTCTTTTATTTAAGAAGGGAGATGTAACATACTGCATGTATTTACCACCACACGGTGGCACTGTAGCACAGACTACCTGTTACACACTGATATAGTCCCGCGAGACTTCGGGACGGGAGTTCATGCTAGGATGAGATCCAAGATGGCGGAATAAACAAACCTATGCTGATACACACATCTTGTGTTTATTGATATAAAAGGTTTAAAAAAAAAACAAAAAAAAACGATGGGCTATAACCCATCGTTTTTTTTCTTTTTTTCTTTTTTTTCAAATCCTCAAATGATGAAAAACGGCTTGCTATAGTATGCCGTACAGTATGGGTTATAGCCCATGGTCAAAAATGGGATAAAAAACGTTTAAAAATAGACGGCTAAAACACGTGTATTTTTAGACGTGTTTTAGACGTCTATTTTTAGACATTTTTATCCCATTTTTAGACGCTCGTCTAATAGCCCATACTGTACGGCATACTATAGCAAGCCGTTTTTCATCATTTTTGAGGATTTGAAAAAAATGAAAAAACGATGGGATATAACCCATAATATATATATTTTTTCATTTTTTTCAAATCCTCAAAAATGATGAAAAACGGCGTGCTATAGTATGCCGTACGGTATGGGCTATTACCCAGCTAACATGTCCACCTGGGCCCAATTGGGTTTTGACATGGGGTATGGGCTTGGGTTCCAAGTGGGCCGTGCACCCAGTATTCACAAAGGGCCCACCCGTGTTAGCCCATATGGGCTTATGTGGGTTTCTAACTGGGTCTTAGGTGGTATCCAAATGGGCCATTTTATTTCAGAACCATGTGTGCCACCTGTGTTTGCCTATATGGGTTTGAACTGGGATCTGATTGGGCCTTAAGTGGGTACCAGCTGGGCAAATTATCAGGCCACACTTTTGTCCGCCCTCATTGTCTTCCATCCTGTTTCTGTTGTCACCTGCTGTCGATTGTTCATTCCTACGGATAGGATGCAGTGCGCCACATTGGCGGTGTTTCCAGTTTTCTGTAGTAGTTTCTTCAAGTGTTCAAACTTTATGACTGGATAGCACTCGATCTGTAGAGTCCTACATTACTATCTCCTACGATCAAGGGTTAGGGTTAGGGAACTGTAGCATGCCGTTTTTCATAATTTTTGAGGACGAAAATCACTCCGACACCATGGACTATAGCCCATGGTCTGTAAGTGATTTTGTCTTTTTTTCAAATCCTTGTTTTTCATCGTTTTTGACCATGGATTATAGCCGAGTTAGGGTTAGGGTTAGGTTCCACGGGCTAATAAAGTGTAAATGTGGGGGTCCTTGACAAGAAAAGGTTTGGGAACCACTGTTGTAGAGGGACTATAGAATAGATAGATGTTGATAGTATTAAGTTAGTTACTTTGACAGTGTACAAATGGAACCAGTTTTCAGCAGGTCAAATGAGGTACAGAAAACCGTATGACTCCCAGGCTGATCTCACTGGGGGAAAACTGTATGAGTTTATTTGTTTAAGAACTAACAATCAATTGAAAAATATATTCTGGATGTGACACTTACAAGCCGAATTAGCGCAGTTGGTAGAGCATTAGACTGAAGATCTAAAGGTCCCTGGTTCAATCCAGGCTTTCGGCAGTTGAAATGAGGTACAGAAAATCCTATGAATCTTAGGCTGATCTCACTGGGTGAAAAACGTTATGATTTTTTTTGTTTAAGAAGTAACAAGTAACAGTCAATGTAAAAATAAATACTGGATGTGTTACTTGCAAGCCGTAATAGCTCAGTTGGGAGAGCGTTAGACTGAAGATCTAAACGTCCCTAGTTCAATCCTGGTTTTCGGCAGTTGAAATGAGTTACAGAAAACTGTATATAGTTTCGGAAGACTTACTATAATATGTTGTTTTTCATGATTTTGAAGGATAAAAAAAATACATACTATAGTTCATGGGTTTGGAAGACATACATGTGTACTTCATGATTTGGAGGATTAAAAAATATCAGCCAAAATCCAACTCCAAACTCTAACTCACAGGCAAAAGAAGACTGTTGTTGCAGATATCAATAGGTAACTGAGTTAGGGTGCTGTCGTCATTGTCTGGAGATTGAAGGTTCAAACCCCACTGGCCCACTCAACTATTTACTGTGAAGTTTTCCTTTCCACACTGACATCAAGTGGCCTGGAAATTCCAGCTGAACTGTGTGCCGCTAAGTGGCCCAGCGGATAAATCACAAGTTATCTGTAGAGTACCTTGTAGAATTATGCTAGTTCAAACCCAACACACTCAGTAGGAAGGTGCTGGTTTTTGACGTGCCAATCATTCTGATTGACAGATTCCTTGGCCAATCAGATCAGTCTGCCTTCAGCCAATCCTAGGGCTCCTTACATTGTCTCCTCCAATCAAATGGTCGCAGACCCGGACCACTTCCTTGTTTATAACTGGATGAAATACTCTGACCTGTTTTAGATTTATAGTGATTCTTCAACTTCATTTTCTTCATTTTCACAGTTTTTGATGTTTTATTAATATAATTGATCATTCTAGATCACTGCTAGATCTGTAACAATCTTCTCTTATGGGGTTAGGGTTAGGGTTAGGTTTAGGTTTAGGTTCAGGTTCAGGTTCAGGTTCAGGTTCCACGGGTTAATAAAGTGTAAATGTGGGGGTCCTTGACAAGAAAAGGTTTGGGAACCATTGTTGTAGAGGGACTATAGAATAAATAGATGTTGATAGTATTAAGTTAGTTACTTTGACAGTGTACAAATGGAACCGGTTTTCAGCAGGTCAAATGAGGTACAGAAAACCGTATGACTCCCAGGCTGATCTCACTGGGGGAAAACTGTATGAGTTTTTGTTTAAGAACTAACAATACATTGAAAAATATATTCTGGATGTGACACTTACAAGCCGAAATAGCTCAGTTGGTAGAGCATTAGACTGAATATCCAAAGGTCCCTGGTTCAATCCAGGCTTTCGGCACTTGAAATGCTGTACAGAAAATCCTTTGACTCTTAGGCTGATCTCACTTGGTGAAAAACTTTATGAGTTTTGTTGTTTAAGAAGTAACAAGTAACAGTCAATGTAAAAATAAATACTGGATGTGTTACTTGCAAGCCGTAATAGCTCAGCTGGGAGAGTGTTAGGCTGTAGATCTGAAGGTTCCTGGTTCAAACCTGAGATTCGGCAGTTGAAATGAGGTACAGACAACCGTATGACTCTCAAGCTGATCTCACTGTGGGATGAACTGTATGAGTTTTTGTTTAAGAACTAACAATACATTGAAAAATATATTCTGGATGTGACACTTACAAGCCGAAATAGCTCAGTTGGTAGAGCATTAGACTGAATATCCAAAGGTCCCTGGTTCAATCCAGGCTTTCGGCACTTGAAATGCTGTACAGAAAATCCTTTGACTCTTAGGCTGATCTCACTGGGTGAAAAACTTTATGAGTTTTTTTGTTTAAGAAGTAACAAGTAACAGTCAATGTAAAAATAAATACTGGATGTGTTACTTGCGAGCCGTAATAGCTCAGTTGGGAGAGCGTTAGACTGAAGATCTAAACGTCCCTAGTTCAATCCTGGGTTTCGGCAGTTGAAATTAGTTACAGAAAACTGTATATAGTTTCGGAAGACTTACTATAATATGTTGTTTTTCATGATTTTGAAGGATAAAAAAATACATACTATAGTTCATGGGTTTGGAAGACATACATGTGTACTTCATGATTTGGAGGATTAAAAAATATCAGCCAAAATCCAACTCCAAACTCTAACTCACAGGCAAAGGAAGACTGTTGTTGCAGATATCAATAGGTAACTGAGTTAGGGTGCTGTCGTCATTGTCTGGAGATTGAAGGTTCAAACCCCACTGGCCAACTCAACTATTTACTGTGAAGTTTTCCTTTCCACACTGACATCAAGTGGCCTGGAAATTCCAGCTGAGCTGTGTGCCGCTAAGTGGCCCAGCGGATAAATCACAAGTTATCTGTAGAGTACCTTGTAGAATTGTGCTAGTTCAAACCCAACACACTCAGTAGGAAGGTGCTGGTTTTTGACGTGCCAATCATTCTGATTGACAGATTCCTTGGCCAATCAGATCAGTCTGCCAGCCAATCCTAGGCCTCCTTACATTGTCTCCTCCAATCAAATGGTCGCAGACCCGGACCACATCCTTGTTTATAACTGGATGAAATACTCTGACCTGTTTTAGATTTATAGTGATTCTTCAACTTCATTTTCTTCATTTTCACAGTTTTTGACGTTTTATTAATATAATTGATCATTCTAGATCACTGCTAGATCTGTAACAATCTTCTCTTATGGGGTTAGGGTTAGGGTTAGGGTTAGGGTTAGGTTCAGGTTCAGGTTCAGGTTCCACAGGTTAATAAAGTGTAAATGTGGGGGTCCTTGACAAGAAAAGGTTTGGGAACCATTGTTGTAGAGGGACTATAGAATAGATAGATGTTGATAGTATTAAGTTAGTTACTTTGACAGTGTACAAATGGAACCGGTTTTCAGCAGGTCAAATGAGGTACAGAAAACCGTATGACTCCCAGGCTGATCTCACTGGGGGAAAACTGTATGAGTTTATTTGTTTAAGAACTAACAATCAATTGAAATATATATATTCTGGATGTGACACTTACAAGCCGAATTAGCGCAGTTGGTAGAGCATTAGATGGAAGATCTAAAGGTCCCTGGTTCAATCCAGGCTTTCGGCAGTAGAAATGAGGTACAGAAAATCCTATGACTCTTAGGCTGATCTCACTGGGTGAAAAACTTTATGAGTTGTTTTGTTTAAGAAGTAACAAGTAACAGTCAATGTAAAAATAAATACTGGATGTGATACTTGCAAGCTGTAATAGCTCAGTTGGGAGAGCATTAGACTGTAGATCTGAAGGTTCCTGGTTCAAACCTGAGATTCGGCAGTTGAAATGAGGTACAGACAACCGTATGACTCTCAAACTGATCTCACTGGGGCATGAACTGTATGAGTTTATGTTTAAGAACTAACAATACATTGAAAAATACATTCTGGATGTGTCACTTACAAGCAAACAAACAAAAAAGCAGTGTGAGTTGTCTGGAACCAGTGGCTCAGTGTGTTAGAACGCTGCCACATGATCGGGAGATGGTGGGTTCAAACCCGACTCATACTTTTATTTTCAAGACCGATTTCAGAAGAAGAAAACAAACAAAAAAGCAGTGTGAATTGTCTGGAACCAGTGGCTCAGTGTGCAGCCCAGAAATTCACCTTGATTGTGTGCCTCAGTGGCCCAGCGGATAAGTCAAATGATATCCCTAGTATAGAGGCCGTCCTTGGGAGCCACAGGTCCAGGGTTCAAATCCCACATTAGTCATAACTGTGACACTTTGCTTTGCACACTGATTTCTAGAAGGACAACTTTAAAGCAGCCCAGAAATTCACCATGATTGTGTGCCTCAGTGGCCCAGCGGATAAGTCAAATGATATCCGTAGTATACCTAGTAGAAGTGTGCCGGTTCGAACCTGACTCATGTCTTTAGTTTCAAGACCGATTTCAGAAGAAGAAAACAAACAAAAAAGCTGTGTAGTAGTATCCAGCTGTTAGCACAGTCTGATGAGAGGCTGTCCTTGGGATCCACAGGTCCAGTGTTCAAATCCCACATTAGTCATAACTGTGACACTTTGCTTTGCACACTGATTTCCAGAAGGACAACTTTAAAGCCGCCCAGAAATTCACCATGATTGTGTGCCTCAGTGGCCCAGGGGATAAGTCAAATGATATCCGTAGTATACCTAGTAGAAGTGTGCCGGTTCAAACCCGACATACTCCTAGTAGGTGGTGATGGTTCAAATCACTGACACCTAGAGTAGGAGTGGCCCAGTGGATAAATCAGATGATATCCATAGAATACCTAGTACAAGGTGTGGGGTTCAGGTAGGAGGAGCGTATACTTGGCAGGTAGGAGGAGATTAGTGGGGTCAGGTAGGAGGAGAGTAAGGTGGTCAGGTAGGAGAGTAGGTGGAGTTCAGTCAGGGGGAGTGTAGGGGGGAAGGTCATTGGGTGTCAGAGTGGTGGGGTCAGGTATGTAGGTGGGGGTTCAGGTAGGAGGAGAGTAGGGGTCAGGTAGGAGGACAGTAGGCTGAGTTCAGTCAGTAGGAAAGGGGAGGGGCCAGGCAGGGGTAGAGTAGGAAGGGGAGGGGCCAGACAGGGGGAGAGTAGGAAGGGGAGGGGCCAAGCAGGGGGACAGTAGGAAGGGGAGGGGCCAAGCAGGGGTAAAGTAGGAAGGGGAGGGGCCAAGCAGGGGGAGAGTAGGAAGGGTAGTGGCCAGGCAGGGGGAGAGTAGGATAGGCAGTGGGAGAGTAGGATGGGGAGGGGCCAGGGAGAGAGTACGAAGGGGAGGGGCCAGACAGGGAGAGAGTAGGAAGGGGAGGGGCCAGACAGGAGAGAGTAGGAAGGGTAGGGGCCGGGCAGGGAGAGAGTAGGATGGGCAGGGGGAGAGTAGGAAGGGGAGGGAACAGGCAGGGAGAGAGTAGGAAGGGGAGGGGCCAGGCAGGGAGAGAATAGGAAGGGGAGGGGCCAGGCAGGGGGAGAGTAGGAAGGGGAGGGGCCAGGCAGGGAGAGAGTAGGGAGGGGCCAGGCACGGGGAGGGGCCAGGCAGGAGGAGAGTAGGGAGGGGCCAGGCAGGGGGAGAGTAGGAAGGGGAGGGGCCAGGCAGGGGGAGAGTAGGGGGGTGCCAGGAAAGGGCAGGGGCCTGGCCCAATCTTTTAAATTAAATTTGGACCATATCGTACGGCATACTATAGCACGCCGTTTTTCATCATTTTTGAGGATTTGAAAATAAATATTAAATTTAAAAAACGATGGGTTATAGCCCATCGTTTTTTGAATTTTGATTTTTTTTTAAATCCTCGTTTTTCTTCATTTTGGACCATGGGCTATAGCCCATATCGTACGGCATACTATAGCACGCCGTTTTTCATCATTTTTGAGGATTTGAAAAAAATAATTAAATTTAAAAAACGATGGGTTATAGCCCATCGTTTTTTTATTTATTTATTATTTTTTTTAATCCTCGTTTTTCATCATATTGGACCATGGGCTATAGCCCATATCGTACGGCATACTATAGCACGCCGTTTTTCATCATTTTTGAGGATTTGAAAAAATAAAAAAATAAAAAAACGATGGGTTATAACCCATCGTTGTTCTAATTTTTTTTTTAACCTCGTTTTTCATCATTTTGGACCATATCGTACGGCATACTATAGCACGCCGTTTTTCATCATTTTTGCCATTGAGCCCCATTGTAAATTTGAAAGCACTATATTTCTAAAACTATGAAACATTTCAAAGATTCCTTTTCAGGCAAACATGTCCACCGTAAGATGAACCTAAGTAGGCTAGAATGGGGTTGCTAGGTGTAAGTATGTAGGACTAGTAGCATGCCAAATTTTGTGCTATTGCCATAGAGAATGCATTGGGCGTTTAAGTTAAATAACTCATAAACTACAAAACATAAAAATAAAAAAATGTTCCAGCATGTGTCTCCACAGTAAGCTGAATAATAAAAAGTGTGAATGGAGTTTCTAGGTGAAAGTGACTTTTGACGTGCCTATAGAGCTGCCATTGAGCCCCATGTTAAATGTCTCAAATTTGAAAGCACTATATTTCTAAAACTATGAAACATTTCAAAGATTCCTTTTCAGGCAAACATGTCCACCGTAAGATGAACCTAAGTAGGCTAGAATGGGGTTGCTAGGTGTAAGTATGTAGGACTAGTAGCATGCCAAATTTTGTGCTATTGCCATAGAGAATGCATTGGGCGTTTAAGTTAAATAACTCATAAACTACAAAACATAAAAATAAAAAAAAGTCCCAGCATGTGTCTCCACAGTAAGCTGAATAATAAAAAGTGTGAATGGAGTTTCTAGGTGAAAGTGACTTTTGACGTGCCTATAGAGCTGCCATTGAGCCCCATGTTAAATGTCTCAAATTTGAAAGCACTATATTTCTAAAACTATGAAACATTTCAAAGATTCCTTTTCAGGCAAACATGTCCACCGTAAGATGAACCTAAGTAGGCTAGAATGGGGTTGCTAGGTGTAAGTATGTAGGACTAGTAGCATGCCAAATTTTGTGCTATTGCCATAGAGAATGCATTGGGCGTTTAAGTTAAATAACTCATAAACTACAAAACATAAAAATAAAAAAAAGTTCCAGCATGTGTCTCCACAGTAAGCTGAATAATAAAAAGTGTGAATGGAGTTTCTAGGTGAAAGTGACTTTTGACGTGCCTATAGAGCTGCCATTGAGCCCCATGTTAAATGTCTCAAATTTGAAAGCACTATATTTCTAAAACTATTAAACATTTCAAAGATTCCTTTTCAGGCAAACATGTCCACCGTAAGATGAACCTAAGTAGGCTAGAATGGGGTTGCTAGGTGTAAGTATGTAGGACTAGTAGCATGCCAAATTTTGTGCTATTGCCATAGAGAATGCATTGGGCGTTTAAGTTAAATAACTCATAAACTACAAAACATAAAAATAAAAAAAAGTCCCAGCATGTGTCTCCACAGTAAGCTGAATAATAAAAAGTGTGAATGGAGTTTCTAGGTGAAAGTGACTTTTGACGTGCCTATAGAGCTGCCATTGAGCCCCATGTTAAATGTCTCAAATTTGAAAGCACTATATTTCTAAAACTATGAAACATTTCAAAGATTCCTTTTCAGGCAAACATGTCCACCGTAAGATGAACCTAAGTAGGCTAGAATGGGGTTGCTAGGTGTAAGTATGTAGGACTAGTAGCATGCCAAATTTTGTGCTATTGCCATAGAGAATGCATTGGGCGTTTAAGTTAAATAACTCATAAACTACAAAACATAAAAATAAAAAAAAGTTCCAGCATGTGTCTCCACAGTAAGCTGAATAATAAAAAGTGTGAATGGAGTTTCTAGGTGAAAGTGACTTTTGACGTGCCTATAGAGCTGCCATTGAGCCCCATGTTAAATGTCTCAAATTTGAAAGCACTATATTTCTAAAACTATGAAACATTTCAAAGATTCCTTTTCAGGCAAACATGTCCACCGTAAGATGAACCTAAGTAGGCTAGAATGGGGTTGCTAGGTGTAAGTATGTAGGACTAGTAGCATGCCAAATTTTGTGCTATTGCCATAGAGAATGCATTGGGCGTTTAAGTTAAATAACTCATAAACTACAAAACATAAAAATAAAAAAAAGTTCCAGCATGTGTCTCCACAGTAAGCTGAATAATAAAAAGTGTGAATGGAGTTTCTAGGTGAAAGTGACTTTTGACGTGCCTATAGAGCTGCCATTGAGCCCCATGTTAAATGTCTCAAATTTGAAAGCACTATATTTCTAAAACTATGAAACATTTCAAAGATTCCTTTTCAGGCAAACATGTCCACCGTAAGATGAACCTAAGTAGGCTAGAATGGGGTTGCTAGGTGTAAGTATGTAGGACTAGTAGCATGCCAAATTTTGTGCTATTGCCATAGAGAATGCATTGGGCGTTTAAGTTAAATAACTCATAAACTACAAAACATAAAAATAAAAAAAAGTTCCTGCATGTGTCTCCACAGTAAGCTGAATAATAAAAAGTGTGAATGGAGTTTCTAGGTGAAAGTGACTTTTGACGTGCCTATAGAGCTGCCATTGAGCCCCATGTTAAATGTCTCAAATTTGAAAGCACTATATTTCTAAAACTATGAAACATTTCAAAGATTCCTTTTCAGGCAAACATGTCCACCGTAAGATGAACCTAAGTAGGCTAGAATGGGGTTGCTAGGTGTAAGTATGTAGGACTAGTAGCATGCCAAATTTTGTGCTATTGCCATAGAGAATGCATTGGGCGTTTAAGTTAAATAACTCATAAACTACAAAACATAAAAATAAAAAAAAGTTCCAGCATGTGTCTCCACAGTAAGCTGAATAATAAAAAGTGTGAATGGAGTTTCTAGGTGAAAGTGACTTTTGACGTGCCTATAGAGCTGCCATTGAGCCCCATGTTAAATGTCTCAAATTTGAAAGCACTATATTTCTAAAACTATGAAACATTTCAAAGATTCCTTTTCAGGCAAACATGTCCACCGTAAGATGAACCTAAGTAGGCTAGAATGGGGTTGCTAGGTGTAAGTATGTAGGACTAGTAGCATGCCAAATTTTGTGCTATTGCCATAGAGAATGCATTGGGCGTTTAAGTTAAATAACTCATAAACTACAAAACATAAAAATAAAAAAAAGTCCCAGCATGTGTCTCCACAGTAAGCTGAATAATAAAAAGTGTGAATGGAGTTTCTAGGTGAAAGTGACTTTTGACGTGCCTATAGAGCTGCCATTGAGCCCCATGTTAAATGTCTCAAATTTGAAAGCACTATATTTCTAAAACTATGAAACATTTCAAAGATTCCTTTTCAGGCAAACATGTCCACCGTAAGATGAACCTAAGTAGGCTAGAATGGGGTTGCTAGGTGTAAGTATGTAGGACTAGTAGCATGCCAAATTTTGTGCTATTGCCATAGAGAATGCATTGGGCGTTTAAGTTAAATAACTCATAAACTACAAAACATAAAAATAAAAAAAAAGTTCCAGCATGTGTCTCCACAGTAAGCTGAATAATAAAAAGTGTGAATGGAGTTTCTAGGTGAAAGTGACTTTTGACGTGCCTATAGAGCTGCCATTGAGCCCCATGTTAAATGTCTCAAATTTGAAAGCACTATATTTCTAAAACTATTAAACATTTCAAAGATTCCTTTTCAGGCAAACATGTCCACCGTAAGATGAACCTAAGTAGGCTAGAATGGGGTTGCTAGGTGTAAGTATGTAGGACTAGTAGCATGCCAAATTTTGTGCTATTGCCATAGAGAATGCATTGGGCGTTTAAGTTAAATAACTCATAAACTACAAAACATAAAAATAAAAAAAAGTCCCAGCATGTGTCTCCACAGTAAGCTGAATAATAAAAAGTGTGAATGGAGTTTCTAGGTGAAAGTGACTTTTGACGTGCCTATAGAGCTGCCATTGAGCCCCATGTTAAATGTCTCAAATTTGAAAGCACTATATTTCTAAAACTATGAAACATTTCAAAGATTCCTTTTCAGGCAAACATGTCCACCGTAAGATGAACCTAAGTAGGCTAGAATGGGGTTGCTAGGTGTAAGTATGTAGGACTAGTAGCATGCCAAATTTTGTGCTATTGCCATAGAGAATGCATTGGGCGTTTAAGTTAAATAACTCATAAACTACAAAACATAAAAATAAAAAAAAGTTCCAGCATGTGTCTCCACAGTAAGCTGAATAATAAAAAGTGTGAATGGAGTTTCTAGGTGAAAGTGACTTTTGACGTGCCTATAGAGCTGCCATTGAGCCCCATGTTAAATGTCTCAAATTTGAAAGCACTATATTTCTAAAACTATGAAACATTTCAAAGATTCCTTTTCAGGCAAACATGTCCACCGTAAGATGAACCTAAGTAGGCTAGAATGGGGTTGCTAGGTGTAAGTATGTAGGACTAGTAGCATGCCAAATTTTGTGCTATTGCCATAGAGAATGCATTGGGCGTTTAAGTTAAATAACTCATAAACTACAAAACATAAAAATAAAAAAAAGTTCCAGCATGTGTCTCCACAGTAAGCTGAATAATAAAAAGTGTGAATGGAGTTTCTAGGTGAAAGTGACTTTTGACGTGCCTATAGAGCTGCCATTGAGCCCCATGTTAAATGTCTCAAATTTGAAAGCACTATATTTCTAAAACTATGAAACATTTCAAAGATTCCTTTTCAGGCAAACATGTCCACCGTAAGATGAACCTAAGTAGGCTAGAATGGGGTTGCTAGGTGTAAGTATGTAGGACTAGTAGCATGCCAAATTTTGTGCTATTGCCATAGAGAATGCATTGGGCGTTTAAGTTAAATAACTCATAAACTACAAAACATAAAAATAAAAAAAAGTCCCAGCATGTGTCTCCACAGTAAGCTGAATAATAAAAAGTGTGAATGGAGTTTCTAGGTGAAAGTGACTTTTGACGTGCCTATAGAGCTGCCATTGAGCCCCATGTTAAATGTCTCAAATTTGAAAGCACTATATTTCTAAAACTATGAAACATTTCAAAGATTCCTTTTCAGGCAAACATGTCCACCGTAAGATGAACCTAAGTAGGCTAGAATGGGGTTGCTAGGTGTAAGTATGTAGGACTAGTAGCATGCCAAATTTTGTGCTATTGCCATAGAGAATGCATTGGGCGTTTAAGTTAAATAACTCATAAACTACAAAACATAAAAATAAAAAAAAGTTCCTGCATGTGTCTCCACAGTAAGCTGAATAATAAAAAGTGTGAATGGAGTTTCTAGGTGAAAGTGACTTTTGACGTGCCTATAGAGCTGCCATTGAGCCCCATGTTAAATGTCTCAAATTTGAAAGCACTATATTTCTAAAACTATTAAACATTTCAAAGATTCCTTTTCAGGCAAACATGTCCACCGTAAGATGAACCTAAGTAGGCTAGAATGGGGTTGCTAGGTGTAAGTATGTAGGACTAGTAGCATGCCAAATTTTGTGCTATTGCCATAGAGAATGCATTGGGCGTTTAAGTTAAATAACTCATAAACTACAAAACATAAAAATAAAAAAAAGTCCCAGCATGTGTCTCCACAGTAAGCTGAATAATAAAAAGTGTGAATGGAGTTTCTAGGTGAAAGTGACTTTTGACGTGCCTATAGAGCTGCCATTGAGCCCCATGTTAAATGTCTCAAATTTGAAAGCACTATATTTCTAAAACTATGAAACATTTCAAAGATTCCTTTTCAGGCAAACATGTCCACCGTAAGATGAACCTAAGTAGGCTAGAATGGGGTTGCTAGGTGTAAGTATGTAGGACTAGTAGCATGCCAAATTTTGTGCTATTGCCATAGAGAATGCATTGGGCGTTTAAGTTAAATAACTCATAAACTACAAAACATAAAAATAAAAAAAAGTTCCAGCATGTGTCTCCACAGTAAGCTGAATAATAAATAGTGTGAATGGAGTTTCTAGGTGAAAGTGACTTTTGACGTGCCTATAGAGCTGCCATTGAGCCCCATGTTAAATGTCTCAAATTTGAAAGCACTATATTTCTAAAACTATGAAACATTTCAAAGATTCCTTTTCAGGCAAACATGTCCACCGTAAGATGAACCTAAGTAGGCTAGAATGGGGTTGCTAGGTGTAAGTATGTAGGACTAGTAGCATGCCAAATTTTGTGCTATTGCCATAGAGAATGCATTGGGCGTTTAAGTTAAATAACTCATAAACTACAAAACATAAAAATAAAAAAAAGTTCCAGCATGTGTCTCCACAGTAAGCTGAATAATAAAAAGTGTGAATGGAGTTTCTAGGTGAAAGTGACTTTTGACGTGCCTATAGAGCTGCCATTGAGCCCCATGTTAAATGTCTCAAATTTGAAAGCACTATATTTCTAAAACTATGAAACATTTCAAAGATTCCTTTTCAGGCAAACATGTCCACCGTAAGATGAACCTAAGTAGGCTAGAATGGGGTTGCTAGGTGTAAGTATGTAGGACTAGTAGCATGCCAAATTTTGTGCTATTGCCATAGAGAATGCATTGGGCGTTTAAGTTAAATAACTCATAAACTACAAAACATAAAAATAAAAAAAAGTCCCAGCATGTGTCTCCACAGTAAGCTGAATAATAAAAAGTGTGAATGGAGTTTCTAGGTGAAAGTGACTTTTGACGTGCCTATAGAGCTGCCATTGAGCCCCATGTTAAATGTCTCAAATTTGAAAGCACTATATTTCTAAAACTATGAAACATTTCAAAGATTCCTTTTCAGGCAAACATGTCCACCGTAAGATGAACCTAAGTAGGCTAGAATGGGGTTGCTAGGTGTAAGTATGTAGGACTAGTAGCATGCCAAATTTTGTGCTATTGCCATAGAGAATGCATTGGGCGTTTAAGTTAAATAACTCATAAACTACAAAACATAAAAATAAAAAAAAGTTCCAGCATGTGTCTCCACAGTAAGCTGAATAATAAAAAGTGTGAATGGAGTTTCTAGGTGAAAGTGACTTTTGACGTGCCTATAGAGCTGCCATTGAGCCCCATGTTAAATGTCTCAAATTTGAAAGCACTATATTTCTAAAACTATTAAACATTTCAAAGATTCCTTTTCAGGCAAACATGTCCACCGTAAGATGAACCTAAGTAGGCTAGAATGGGGTTGCTAGGTGTAAGTATGTAGGACTAGTAGCATGCCAAATTTTGTGCTATTGCCATAGAGAATGCATTGGGCGTTTAAGTTAAATAACTCATAAACTACAAAACATAAAAATAAAAAAAAGTCCCAGCATGTGTCTCCACAGTAAGCTGAATAATAAAAAGTGTGAATGGAGTTTCTAGGTGAAAGTGACTTTTGACGTGCCTATAGAGCTGCCATTGAGCCCCATGTTAAATGTCTCAAATTTGAAAGCACTATATTTCTAAAACTATGAAACATTTCAAAGATTCCTTTTCAGGCAAACATGTCCACCGTAAGATGAACCTAAGTAGGCTAGAATGGGGTTGCTAGGTGTAAGTATGTAGGACTAGTAGCATGCCAAATTTTGTGCTATTGCCATAGAGAATGCATTGGGCGTTTAAGTTAAATAACTCATAAACTACAAAACATAAAAATAAAAAAAAGTTCCAGCATGTGTCTCCACAGTAAGCTGAATAATAAAAAGTGTGAATGGAGTTTCTAGGTGAAAGTGACTTTTGACGTGCCTATAGAGCTGCCATTGAGCCCCATGTTAAATGTCTCAAATTTGAAAGCACTATATTTCTAAAACTATGAAACATTTCAAAGATTCCTTTTCAGGCAAACATGTCCACCGTAAGATGAACCTAAGTAGGCTAGAATGGGGTTGCTAGGTGTAAGTATGTAGGACTAGTAGCATGCCAAATTTTGTGCTATTGCCATAGAGAATGCATTGGGCGTTTAAGTTAAATAACTCATAAACTACAAAACATAAAAATAAAAAAAAGTCCCAGCATGTGTCTCCACAGTAAGCTGAATAATAAAAAGTGTGAATGGAGTTTCTAGGTGAAAGTGACTTTTGACGTGCCTATAGAGCTGCCATTGAGCCCCATGTTAAATGTCTCAAATTTGAAAGCACTATATTTCTAAAACTATGAAACATTTCAAAGATTCCTTTTCAGGCAAACATGTCCACCGTAAGATGAACCTAAGTAGGCTAGAATGGGGTTGCTAGGTGTAAGTATGTAGGACTAGTAGCATGCCAAATTTTGTGCTATTGCCATAGAGAATGCATTGGGCGTTTAAGTTAAATAACTCATAAACTACAAAACATAAAAATAAAAAAAAGTTCCAGCATGTGTCTCCACAGTAAGCTGAATAATAAAAAGTGTGAATGGAGTTTCTAGGTGAAAGTGACTTTTGACGTGCCTATAGAGCTGCCATTGAGCCCCATGTTAAATGTCTCAAATTTGAAAGCACTATATTTCTAAAACTATTAAACATTTCAAAGATTCCTTTTCAGGCAAACATGTCCACCGTAAGATGAACCTAAGTAGGCTAGAATGGGGTTGCTAGGTGTAAGTATGTAGGACTAGTAGCATGCCAAATTTTGTGCTATTGCCATAGAGAATGCATTGGGCGTTTAAGTTAAATAACTCATAAACTACAAAACATAAAAATAAAAAAAAGTCCCAGCATGTGTCTCCACAGTAAGCTGAATAATAAAAAGTGTGAATGGAGTTTCTAGGTGAAAGTGACTTTTGACGTGCCTATAGAGCTGCCATTGAGCCCCATGTTAAATGTCTCAAATTTGAAAGCACTATATTTCTAAAACTATGAAACATTTCAAAGATTCCTTTTCAGGCAAACATGTCCACCGTAAGATGAACCTAAGTAGGCTAGAATGGGGTTGCTAGGTGTAAGTATGTAGGACTAGTAGCATGCCAAATTTTGTGCTATTGCCATAGAGAATGCATTGGGCGTTTAAGTTAAATAACTCATAAACTACAAAACATAAAAATGAATAAAAGTCCCAGCATGTGTCTCCACAGTAAGCTGAATAATAAAAAGTGTGAATGGAGTTTCTAGGTGAAAGTGACTTTTGACGTGCCTATAGAGCTGCCATTGAGCCCCATGTTAAATGTCTCAAATTTGAAAGCACTATATTTCTAAAACTATGAAACATTTCAAAGATTCCTTTTCAGGAAAACATGTCCACCGTAAGATGAACCTAAGTAGGCTAGAATGGGGTTGCTAGGTGTAAGTATGTAGGACTAGTAGCATGCCAAATTTTGTGCTATTGCCATAGAGAATGCATTGGGCGTTTAAGTTAAATAACTCATAAACTACAAAACATAAAAATAAAAAAAAGTCCCAGCATGTGTCTCCACAGTAAGCTGAATAATAAAAAGTGTGAATGGAGTTTCTAGGTGAAAGTGACTTTTGACGTGCCTATAGAGCTGCCATTGAGCCCCATGTTAAATGTCTCAAATTTGAAAGCACTATATTTCTAAAACTATGAAACATTTCAAAGATTCCTTTTCAGGCAAACATGCCCACCGTAAGATGAACCTAAGTAGGCTAGAATGGGGTTGCTAGGTGTAAGTATGTAGGACTAGTAGCATGCCAAATTTTGTGCTATTGCCATAGAGAATGCATTGGGCGTTTAAGTTAAATAACTCATAAACTACAAAACATAAAAATAAAAAAAAGTTCCAGCATGTGTCTCCACAGTAAGCTGAATAATAAAAAGTGTGAATGGAGTTTCTAGGTGAAAGTGACTTTTGACGTGCCTATAGAGCTGCCATTGAGCCCAATGTTAAATGTCTCAAATTTGAAAGCACTATATTTCTAAAACTATGAAACATTTCAAAGATTCCTTTTCAGGCAAACATGTCCACCGTAAGATGAACCTAAGTAGGCTAGAATGGGGTTGCTAGGTGTAAGTATGTAGGACTAGTAGCATGCCAAATTTTGTGCTATTGCCATAGAGAATGCATTGGGCGTTTAAGTTAAATAACTCATAAACTACAAAACATAAAAATAAAAAAAAGTCCCAGCATGTGTCTCCACAGTAAGCTGAATAATAAAAAGTGTGAATGGAGTTTCTAGGTGAAAGTGACTTTTGACGTGCCTATAGAGCTGCCATTGAGCCCCATGTTAAATGTCTCAAATTTGAAAGCACTATATTTCTAAAACTATAAAACATTTCAAAGATTCCTTTTCAGGCAAACATGTCCACCGTAAGATGAACCTAAGTAGGCTAGAATGGGGTTGCTAGGTGTAAGTATGTAGGACTAGTAGCATGCCAAATTTGTGCTATTGCCATAGAGAATGCATTGGGCGTTTAAGTTAAATAACTCATAAACTACAAAACATAAAAATAAAAAAAAGTTCCAGCATGTGTCTCCACAGTAAGCTGAATAATAAAAAGTGTGAATGGAGTTTCTAGGTGAAAGTGACTTTTGACGTGCCTATAGAGCTGCCATTGAGCCCCATGTTAAATGTCTCAAATTTGAAAGCACTATATTTCTAAAACTATGAAACATTTCAAAGATTCCTTTTCAGGCAAACATGTCCACCGTAAGATGAACCTAAGTAGGCTAGAATGGGGTTGCTAGGTGTAAGTATGTAGGACTAGTAGCATGCCAAATTTTGTGCTATTGCCATAGAGAATGCATTGGGCGTTTAAGTTAAATAACTCATAAACTACAAAACATAAAAATAAAAAAAAGTTCCAGCATGTGTCTCCACAGTAAGCTGAATAATAAAAAGTGTGAATGGAGTTTCTACGTGAAAGTGACTTTTGACGTGCCTATAGAGCTGCCATTGAGCCCCATGTTAAATGTCTCAAATTTGAAAGCACTATATTTCTAAAACTATGAAACATTTCAAAGATTCCTTTTCAGGCAAACATGTCCACCGTAAGATGAACCTAAGTAGGCTAGAATGGGGTTGCTAGGTGTAAGTATGTAGGACTAGTAGCATGCCAAATTTTGTGCTATTGCCATAGAGAATGCATTGGGCGTTTAAGTTAAATAACTCATAAACTACAAAACATAAAAATAAAAAAAAGTTCCAGCATGTGTCTCCACAGTAAGCTGAATAATAAAAAGTGTGAATGGAGTTTCTAGGTGAAAGTGACTTTTGACGTGCCTATAGAGCTGCCATTGAGCCCCATGTTAAATGTCTCAAATTTGAAAGCACTATATTTCTAAAACTATGAAACATTTCAAAGATTCCTTTTCAGGCAATCATGTCCACCGTAAGATGAACCTAAGTAGGCTAGAATGGGGTTGCTAGGTGTAAGTATGTAGGACTAGTAGCATGCCAAATTTTGTGCTATTGCCATAGAGAATGCATTGGGCGTTTAAGTTAAATAACTCATAAACTACAAAACATAAAAATAAAAAAAGTCCCAGCATGTGTCTCCACAGTAAGCTGAATAATAAAAAGTGTGAATGGAGTTTCTAGGTGAAAGTGACTTTTGACGTGCCTATAGAGCTGCCATTGAGCCCCATGTTAAATGTCTCAAATTTGAAAGCACTATATTTCTAAAACTATGAAACATTTCAAAGATTCCTTTTCAGGCAAACATGTCCACCGTAAGATGAACCTAAGTAGTCTAGAATGGGGTTGCTAGGTGTAAGTATGTAGGACTAGTAGCATGCCAAATTTTGTGCTATTGCCATAGAGAATGCATTGGGCGTTTAAGTTAAATAACTCATAAACTACAAAACATAAAAATAAAAAAATGTTCCAGCATGTGTCTCCACAGTAAGCTGAATAATAAAAAGTGTGAATGGAGTTTCTAGGTGAAAGTGACTTTTGACGTGCCTATAGAGCTGCCATTGAGCCCCATGTTAAATGTCTCAAATTTGAAAGCACTATATTTCTAAAACTATGAAACATTTCAAAGATTCCTTTTCAGGCAAACATGTCCACCGTAAGATGAACCTAAGTAGGCTAGAATGGGGTTGCTAGGTGTAAGTATGTAGGACTAGTAGCATTCAAAATTTTGTGCTATTGCCATAGAGAATGCATTGGGCGTTTAAGTTAAATAACTCATAAACTACAAAACATAAAAATAAAAAAAAGTTCCAGCATGTGTCTCCACAGTAAGCTGAATAATAAAAAGTGTGAATGGAGTTTCTAGGTGAAAGTGACTTTTGACGTGCCTATAGAGCTGCCATTGAGCCCCATGTTAAATGTCTCAAATTTGAAAGCACTATATTTCTAAAACTATGAAACATTTCAAAGATTCCTTTTCAGGCAAACATGTCCACCGTAAGATGAACCTAAGTAGGCTAGAATGGGGTTGCTAGGTGTAAGTATGTAGGACGAGTAGCATTCCAAATTTTGTGCTATTGCCATAGAGAATGCATTGGGCGTTTAAGTCAAATAACTCATAAATTACAAAACATAAAAATAAAAAAAAGTTCCAGCATGTGTCTCCACAGTAAGCTGAATAATAAAAAGTGTGAATGGAGTTTCTAGGTGAAAGTGACTTTTGACGTGCCTATAGAGCTGCCATTGAGCCCCATGTTAAATGTCTCAAATTTGAAAGCACTATATTTCTAAAACTATGAAACATTTCAAAGATTCCTTTTCAGGCAAACATGTCCACCGTAAGATGAACCTAAGTAGGCTAGAATGGGGTTGCTAGGTGTAAGTATGTAGGACTAGTAGCATGCCAAATTTTGTGCTATTGCCATAGAGAATGCATTGGGCGTTTAAGTTAAATAACTCATAAACTACAAAACATAAAAATAAAAAAAAGTCCCAGCATGTGTCTCCACAGTAAGCTGAATAATAAAAAGTGTGAATGGAGTTTCTAGGTGAAAGTGACTTTTGACGTGCCTATAGAGCTGCCATTGAGCCCCATGTTAAATGTCTCAAATTTGAAAGCACTATATTTCTAAAACTATGAAACATTTCAAAGATTCCTTTTCAGGCAAACATGCCCACCGTAAGATGAACCTAAGTAGGCTAGAATGGGGTTGCTAGGTGTAAGTATGTAGGACTAGTAGCATGCCAAATTTTGTGCTATTGCCATAGAGAATGCATTGGGCGTTTAAGTTAAATAACTCATAAACTACAAAACATAAAAATAAAAAAAAGTTCCAGCATGTGTCTCCACAGTAAGCTGAATAATAAAAAGTGTGAATGGAGTTTCTAGGTGAAAGTGACTTTTGACGTGCCTATAGAGCTGCCATTGAGCCCAATGTTAAATGTCTCAAATTTGAAAGCACTATATTTCTAAAACTATGAAACATTTCAAAGATTCCTTTTCAGGCAAACATGTCCACCGTAAGATGAACCTAAGTAGGCTAGAATGGGGTTGCTAGGTGTAAGTATGTAGGACTAGTAGCATGCCAAATTTTGTGCTATTGCCATAGAGAATGCATTGGGCGTTTAAGTTAAATAACTCATAAACTACAAAACATAAAAATAAAAAAAAGTCCCAGCATGTGTCTCCACAGTAAGCTGAATAATAAAAAGTGTGAATGGAGTTTCTAGGTGAAAGTGACTTTTGACGTGCCTATAGAGCTGCCATTGAGCCCCATGTTAAATGTCTCAAATTTGAAAGCACTATATTTCTAAAACTATAAAACATTTCAAAGATTCCTTTTCAGGCAAACATGTCCACCGTAAGATGAACCTAAGTAGGCTAGAATGGGGTTGCTAGGTGTAAGTATGTAGGACTAGTAGCATGCCAAATTTGTGCTATTGCCATAGAGAATGCATTGGGCGTTTAAGTTAAATAACTCATAAACTACAAAACATAAAAATAAAAAAAAGTTCCAGCATGTGTCTCCACAGTAAGCTGAATAATAAAAAGTGTGAATGGAGTTTCTAGGTGAAAGTGACTTTTGACGTGCCTATAGAGCTGCCATTGAGCCCCATGTTAAATGTCTCAAATTTGAAAGCACTATATTTCTAAAACTATGAAACATTTCAAAGAATCCTTTTCAGGCAAACATGTCCACCGTAAGATGAACCTAAGTAGGCTAGAATGGGGTTGCTAGGTGTAAGTATGTAGGACTAGTAGCATGCCAAATTTTGTGCTATTGCCATAGAGAATGCATTGGGCGTTTAAGTTAAATAACTCATAAACTACAAAACATAAAAATAAAAAAAAGTTCCAGCATGTGTCTCCACAGTAAGCTGAATAATAAAAAGTGTGAATGGAGTTTCTACGTGAAAGTGACTTTTGACGTGCCTATAGAGCTGCCATTGAGCCCCATGTTAAATGTCTCAAATTTGAAAGCACTATATTTCTAAAACTATGAAACATTTCAAAGATTCCTTTTCAGGCAAACATGTCCACCGTAAGATGAACCTAAGTAGGCTAGAATGGGGTTGCTAGGTGTAAGTATGTAGGACTAGTAGCATGCCAAATTTTGTGCTATTGCCATAGAGAATGCATTGGGCGTTTAAGTTAAATAACTCATAAACTACAAAACATAAAAATAAAAAAAAGTTCCAGCATGTGTCTCCACAGTAAGCTGAATAATAAAAAGTGTGAATGGAGTTTCTAGGTGAAAGTGACTTTTGACGTGCCTATAGAGCTGCCATTGAGCCCCATGTTAAATGTCTCAAATTTGAAAGCACTATATTTCTAAAACTATGAAACATTTCAAAGATTCCTTTTCAGGCAATCATGTCCACCGTAAGATGAACCTAAGTAGGCTAGAATGCGGTTGCTAGGTGTAAGTATGTAGGACTAGTAGCATGCCAAATTTTGTGCTATTGCCATAGAGAATGCATTGGGCGTTTAAGTTAAATAACTCATAAACTACAAAACATAAAAATAAAAAAAGTCCCAGCATGTGTCTCCACAGTAAGCTGAATAATAAAAAGTGTGAATGGAGTTTCTAGGTGAAAGTGACTTTTGACGTGCCTATAGAGCTGCCATTGAGCCCCATGTTAAATGTCTCAAATTTGAAAGCACTATATTTCTAAAACTATGAAACATTTCAAAGATTCCTTTTCAGGCAAACATGTCCACCGTAAGATGAACCTAAGTAGTCTAGAATGGGGTTGCTAGGTGTAAGTATGTAGGACTAGTAGCATGCCAAATTTTGTGCTATTGCCATAGAGAATGCATTGGGCGTTTAAGTTAAATAACTCATAAACTACAAAACATAAAAATAAAAAAATGTTCCAGCATGTGTCTCCACAGTAAGCTGAATAATAAAAAGTGTGAATGGAGTTTCTAGGTGAAAGTGACTTTTGACGTGCCTATAGAGCTGCCATTGAGCCCCATGTTAAATGTCTCAAATTTGAAAGCACTATATTTCTAAAACTATGAAACATTTCAAAGATTCCTTTTCAGGCAAACATGTCCACCGTAAGATGAACCTAAGTAGGCTAGAATGGGGTTGCTAGGTGTAAGTATGTAGGACTAGTAGCATTCAAAATGTTGTGCTATTGCCATAGAGAATGCATTGGGCGTTTAAGTTAAATAACTCATAAACTACAAAACATAAAAATAAAAAAAAGTTCCAGCATGTGTCTCCACAGTAAGCTGAATAATAAAAAGTGTGAATGGAGTTTCTAGGTGAAAGTGACTTTTGACGTGCCTATAGAGCTGCCATTGAGCCCCATGTTAAATGTCTCAAATTTGAAAGCACTATATTTCTAAAACTATGAAACATTTCAAAGATTCCTTTTCAGGCAAACATGTCCACCGTAAGATGAACCTAAGTAGGCTAGAATGGGGTTGCTAGGTGTAAGTATGTAGGACGAGTAGCATTCCAAATTTTGTGCTATTGCCATAGAGAATGCATTGGGCGTTTAAGTTAAATAACTCATAAATTACAAAACATAAAAATAAAAAAAAGTTCCAGCATGTGTCTCCACAGTAAGCTGAATAATAAAAAGTGTGAATGGAGTTTCTAGGTGAAAGTGACTTTTGACGTGCCTATAGAGCTGCCATTGAGCCCCATGTTAAATGTCTCAAATTTGAAAGCACTATATTTCTAAAACTATGAAACATTTCAAAGATTCCTTTTCAGGCAAACATGTCCACCGTAAGATGAACCTAAGTAGGCTAGAATGGGGTTGCTAGGTGTAAGTATGTAGGACTAGTAGCATGCCAAATTTTGTGCTATTGCCATAGAGAATGCATTGGGCGTTTAAGTTAAATAACTCATAAACTACAAAACATAAAAATAAAAAAAAGTTCCAGCATGTGTCTCCACATTAAGCTGAATAATAAAAAGTGTGAATGGAGTTTCTAGGTGAAAGTGACTTTTGACGTGCCTATAGAGCTGCCATTGAGCCCCATGTTAAATGTCTCAAATTTGAAAGCACTATATTTCTAAAACTATGAAACATTTCAAAGATTCCTTTTCAGGCAAACATGTCCACCGTAAGATGAACCTAAGTAGGCTAGAATGGGGTTGCTAGGTGTAAGTATGTAGGACTAGTAGCATGCCAAATTTTGTGCTATTGCCATAGAGAATGCATTGGGCGTTTAAGTTAAATAACTCATAAACTACAAAACATAAAAATAAAAAAAAGTTCCAGCATGTGTCTCCACAGTAAGCTGAATAATAAAAAGTGTGAATGGAGTTTCTAGGTGAAAGTGACTTTTGACGTGCCTATAGAGCTGCCATTGAGCCCCATGTTAAATGTCTCAAATTTGAAAGCACTATATTTCTAAAACTATGAAACATTTCAAAGATTCCTTTTCAGGCAAACATGTCCACCGTAAGATGAACCTAAGTAGGCTAGAATGGGGTTGCTAGGTGTAAGTATGTAGGACTAGTAGCATGCCAAATTTTGTGCTATTGCCATAGAGAATGCATTGGGCGTTTAAGTTAAATAACTCATAAACTACAAAACATAAAAATAAAAAAAAGTCCCAGCATGTGTCTCCACAGTAAGCTGAATAATAAAAAGTGTGAATGGAGTTTCTAGGTGAAAGTGACTTTTGACGTGCCTATAGAGCTGCCATTGAGCCCCATGTTAAATGTCTCAAATTTGAAAGCACTATATTTCTAAAACTATGAAACATTTCAAAGATTCCTTTTCAGGCAAACATGTCCACCGTAAGATGAACCTAAGTAGTCTAGAATGGGGTTGCTAGGTGTAAGTATGTAGGACTAGTAGCATGCCAAATTTTGTGCTATTGCCATAGAGAATGCATTGGGCGTTTAAGTTAAATAACTCATAAACTACAAAACATAAAAATAAAAAAAAGTTCCAGCATGTGTCTCCACAGTAAGCTGAATAATAAAAAGTGTGAATGGAGTTTCTAGGTGAAAGTGACTTTTGACGTGCCTATAGAGCTGCCATTGAGCCCCATGTTAAATGTCTCAAATTTGAAAGCACTATATTTCTAAAACTATGAAACATTTCAAAGATTCCTTTTCAGGCAAACATGTCCACCGTAAGATGAACCTAAGTAGGCTAGAATGGGGTTGCTAGGTGTAAGTATGTAGGACTAGTAGCATTCAAAATTTTGTGCTATTGCCATAGAGAATGCATTGGGCGTTTAAGTTAAATAACTCATAAACTACAAAACATAAAAATAAAAAAAAGTTCCAGCATGTGTCTCCACAGTAAGCTGAATAATAAAAAGTGTGAATGGAGTTTCTAGGTGAAAGTGACTTTTGACGTGCCTATAGAGCTGCCATTGAGCCCCATGTTAAATGTCTCAAATTTGAAAGCACTATATTTCTAAAACTATGAAACATTTCAAAGATTCCTTTTCAGGCAAACATGTCCACCGTAAGATGAACCTAAGTAGGCTAGAATGGGGTTGCTAGGTGTAAGTATGTAGGACTAGTAGCATGCCAAATTTTGTGCTATTGCCATAGAGAATGCATTGGGCGTTTAAGTTAAATAACTCATAAACTACAAAACATAAAAATAAAAAAAAGTCCCAGCATGTGTCTCCACAGTAAGCTGAATAATAAAAAGTGTGAATGGAGTTTCTAGGTGAAAGTGACTTTTGACGTGCCTATAGAGCTGCCATTGAGCCCCATGTTAAATGTCTCAAATTTGAAAGCACTATATTTCTAAAACTATGAAACATTTCAAAGATTCCTTTTCAGGCAAACATGTCCACCGTAAGATGAACCTAAGTAGGCTAGAATGGGGTTGCTAGGTGTAAGTATGTAGGATCAGTAGCATGCCAAATTTTGTGCTATTGCCATAGAGAATGCATTGGGCGTTTAAGTTAAATAACTCATAAACTACAAAACATAAAAATAAGTTCCAGCATGTGTCTCCACAGTAAGCTGAATAATAAAAATTGTGAATGGAGTTTCTAGGTGAAAGTGACTTTTGACGTGCCTATAGAGCTGCCATTGAGCCCCATGTTTAATGTCTCAAATTTGAAAGCACTATATTTCTAAAACTATGAAACATTTCAAAGATTCCTTTTCAGGCAAACATGTCCACCGTAAGATGAACCTAAGTAGGCTAGAATGGGGTTGCTAGGTGTAAGTATGTAGGACTAGTAGCATTCCAAATTTTGTGCTATTGCCATAGAGAATGCATTGGGCGTTTAAGTTAAATAACTCATAAAACTACAAAACATAAAAATAAAAATAAGTTCCAGCATGTGTCTCCACAGTAAGCTGAATAATAAAAAGTGTGAATGGAGTTTCTAGGTGAAAGTGACTTTTGACGTGCCTATAGAGCTGCCATTGAGCCCCATGTTAAATGTCTCAAATTTGAAAGCACTATATTTCTAAAACTATGAAACATTTCAAAGATTCCTTTTCAGGCAAACATGTCCACCGTAAGATGAACCTAAGTAGGCTAGAATGGGGTTGCTAGGTGTAAGTATGTAGGACTAGTAGCATGCCAAAGTTTGTGCTATTGCCATAGAGAATGCATTGTGTTGCGGAGGATGAGAGGAATGCTCTCATCCTCCGCAACACCCATTCTCATACACCGCTATACACCGCGAGGATATGGGCTATAGCCCATATTGCACGGCATACTATACTGTAGCACGCTGTTTTTCATCATTTTTGAGGATTTGGAAAAAAATAAAAAAATAAAAAAACGATGGGTTATAGCCCATTGTTTTTGTTTTTTTTTGAAAAAAATAATATCCTCGTTTTTCATCATTTTGGACCATGGGCTATAGCCTATATCGTACGGCATACTATAGCACGCCGTTTTTTCATCATTTTTGAGGATTTGAAAAAAATGAAAAAATGAAAAAAAAACGATGGGTTATAGCCCATCGTTTTTTGAATTTTGAAAAAAAAAAGAATCCTCGTTTTTCATCATATTGGACCATGGGCTATAGCCCATATCGTACGGCATACTATAGCACGCCGTTTTTCATCATTTTTGAGGTTTTGAAAAAAAAAAAAAAAAAAAAACGATGGGTTATAGCCCATCGTTAAAAAAAAATTTAACCTCGTTTTTCATCATTTTGGACCATATCGTACGGCATACTATAGCACGCCGTTTTTCATCATTTTTGCCATTGAGCCCCATTGTAAATTTGAAAGCACTATATTTCTAAAACTATGAAACATTTCAAAGATTCCTTTTCAGGCAAACATGTCCACCGTAAGATGAACCTAAGTAGGCTAGAATGGGGTTGCTAGGTGTAAGTATGTAGGACTAGTAGCATTCAAAATTTTGTGCTATTGCCATAGAGAATGCATTGGGCGTTTAAGTTAAATAACTCATAAACTACAAAACATAAAAATAAAAAAAAGTTCCAGCATGTGTCTCCACAGTAAGCTGAATAATAAAAAGTGTGAATGGAGTTTCTAGGTGAAAGTGACTTTTGTGCCTATAGAGCTGCCATTGAGCCCCATGTTAAATGTCTCAAATTTGAAAGCACTATATTTCTAAAACTATGAAACATTTCAAAGATTCCTTTTCAGGCAAACATGTCCACCGTAAGATGAACCTAAGTAGGCTAGAATGGGGTTGCTAGGTGTAAGTATGTAGGACTAGTAGCATTCCAAATTTTGTGCTATTGCCATAGATAATGCATTGGGCGTTTAAGTTAAATAACTCATAAACTACAAAACATAAAAATAAAAAAAAGTTCCAGCATGTGTCTCCACAGTAAGCTGAATAATAGTGAATGGAGTTTCTAGGTGAAAGTGACTTTTGACGTGCCTATAGAGCTGCCATTGAGCCCCATGTTAAATGTCTCAAATTTGAAAGCACTATATTTCTAAAACTATGAAACATTTCAAAGATTCCTTTTCAGGCAAACATGTCCACCGTAAGATGAACCTAAGTAGGCTAGAATGGGGTTGCTAGGTGTAAGTATGTAGGACTAGTAGCATGCCAAATTTTGTGCTATTGCCATAGAGAATGCATTGGGCGTTTAAGTTAAACTAGAAAGCAGTTCCCTGCAGAAACTGCGTGGGCTCGCCAAAAGACGCAATGTATATAATGTACAGTAGAAAATGTATTAAAGCTGAAAGAAAAGTTTAAAAAAGAATGTATAAAAATTGGTAAAAAGAATAAGCATAAATAACTGCATAAAGCGGAATAAAGTATGTGGAAGTAGTACGATGCCCAAAAAGTGGCAGAATAAAGTAATTAAAGTATTTCTGTCTACTAATGATTTGTAATGTATGAATAATGCTTTACAATGTATTCTTGGTGAATTAAGAAAAGGTAAAAAAGAAAAAGAAAAAAAAGAGTAAATCCAATGGAGTATACATATAAAAGCATTCATGAGCTTAACAGAAATAGCATACTTTTACATGTAAAAAGAAGGTTCAAATAGCATATAGGCCTATCTTTAAAAGCATAAACACAATGATTATTGATAATGGTCTAAGATTTTTCTTTAAATGTAAAAATAATAATAATATTAAGTTCTTTATTAACACATTGTATGCTAAGGTTTGAAATTTTCTCAGGATTGCTGGTGCTAAGCGATTAACATTGGACTTTTGAACTTTTTAGGGGCCCACAGAGAGGGGCCTCTTATAGCGAGAATCACATCGCATAAATCAAAAGTAGGCCAAACATGTCCACTTCAATTTAAAAAAAAAGTGAGATATTGACCTTTTTCTAACACCTGCTTTTGAAGGCACGCTGCTCGCTTGAAAAAACAGCAGAGATATGGAAGGTTGAAGTTGACAGACATTTCAGTTCAGTTTTTTCAGACCGACAGACCGATATAAATATGAGCACAAATACTATCCTATACATACCATACACCGAATGAAAGCCCTGAATGTCTACTTTTAGGAGGAAAACAGTACACATTGTACACATATACAGTTTGACAGTAATTGGTCATTGAATTCAGCTTGTGCCCACCAGAGATAACTAAGACTAAGACATGGACCTGAACTGCTCAATATTCACAAAATAAGGCCTATAGCGACATATACATACTATATACCGTATGAAACATAAGACTCTCTGCTTTCATAAGAAAAATACTTCTACTGTAATAATAATAAAAATCACACCCATGTGAAGTGAGCAGTGCAACACTGCACTGCTCACAAGGGGAGGGGCAAGGGCCAGGCAGGAGGAGAGTAGGAAGGGGAGGGGCAAGGCAGGAGGAGAGGGGAGGGGCCAGGCAGGGGGAGAGTAGAGAGGGGAGGGGCCAGGCAGGGGGTTAGCCCTAACCTTAACCCTCCCTTCCCTACTCTGCCTGGCCCCTCCCCTTCCTACTCTCCCCCTGCCTGGCCCCTCCCTACTCTCCCCCTGCCTGGCCCCTCCCCTTCCTACTCTCCCCCTGCCTGGCCCCTCCCCTTGCCTACTCTCCCCCTGCCTGGCCCCTCCCCTTGCCTACTCTCCCCCTGCCTGGCCCCTCCCCTTCCTACTCTCCCCCTGCCTGGCCCCTCCCCTTCCTACTCTCCCCCTGCCTGGCCCCTCCCCTTCCTACTCTCCCCCTGCCTGGCCCCTCCCCTTCCTACTCTCCCCCTGCCTGGCCCCTCCCCTTCCTACTCTCCCCCTGCCTGGCCCCTCCCCTTCCTACTCTCCTCCTGCCAGGCCCCTCCCCTTCCTACTTTCCTGCCAGGCCCCTCCCCTTCCTACTCTCCTGCCTGGCCCCTCCCCTCCCTTCTCTCCTCCTGCCTGGCCTCTCCCCTTCCTACTCTCCTCCTACCTGAACCCACTACTCTCCTCCTACCTGACCCCGCCACTCTCCTCCTACCTGACCCACTACTCTCCTCCTACCAGACACCACTAATTTCCTCCTACCTGAGCCACTACTCACATCCTACCTGACCCCACTAATCTCTCCTACCTGACCACACTAATCTCCTCCTACCTGATTTGAAACAGCACCATCCTATGGATATTATCTGATTTATCTGCTGGGACACGCCTACTCTAGGTGTTGGTGATTTGAACCAACACCGCATGTCGGGTTTGAACCGGCACACTTATACTTATACTAGGTATACTACGGATATCATCTGACTTATCCGTTGGGCCATTGAGGCACACAAATATGGTGAATTTCTGGGCTGCTTTAAAGTTGTCCTTCTGGAAATCAGTGTGCAAAGCAAAGTGTCACAGTTATGACTAATGTGGGATTTGAACCCTGGACCTGTGGCTCCCAAGGACAGCCTCTCATCACACTGAGCTAACTGCTGGATACCACTACAGAGCTTTTTTGTGCTATTTGATGTAAGTGTGGAAAGCAAAGTGTCACAGTAAAGAAAGAACACTGGGACACACCTACTCTAGGTGTTGGTGATTTGAACACCGCATGTCGTATGTCAGGTTTGAACCGGCACACTTCTACTAGGTATACTACGGATATCATCTGACTTATCCGTTGGGCCACTGAGGCACACAAACATGGTGAATTTCTGGGCTGCTTTAAAGTTGTCCTTCTGGAAATCAGTGTGCAAAGCAAAGTGTCACAGTTATGACTAATGTGGGATTTGAACCCTGGACCTGTGGCTCCCAAGGACAGCCTCTCATCACACTGAGCTAACTGCTGGATACTAATACACAGCTTTTTTGTGCTATTTTATGTAAGTGTGGAAAGCAAAGTGCTTTTTTGTTTGTTTGCGTGTAAGTGACAAATCCAGAATGTATTTTTCAATGTATTGTTAGTTCTTAAACATAAACTCATAAAGTTCATCCCGCAGCGAGATCAGCTTGAGAGTCATACGGTTGTCTGTACCTCATTTCTACTGCAGACTCACCATCTCCCGATCATGTGGCAGTGTTCTAACACACTGAGCCACTGGCTCGAGACAATTCACAATGCTTTTTTGTTTGTTTTCTTCTTCTGAAATTGGTCTTGAAAATAAAGAATTATTTGGGGTTTGAACTCACCATCTCCCAAACATGTGGACAGTGTTCTAACACACTGAGCCACTGGCTCCAGACAATTCACTTTTTTGTTTGTTTGCTTGTAAGTGAAACATCCAGAATGTATTTTTCAATGTATTGTTAGTTCTTAAACATAAACTCATACAGTTCATCCCACAGTGAGATCAGCTTGAGAGTCATACGGTTGTCTGTACCTCATTTCAACTGCCGAATCTCAGGTTTGAACCAGGAACCTTCAGATCTACAGTCTAACGCTCTCCCAACTGAGCTATTACGACTTGCAAGCAACACATCCAGTATTTATTTTTACATTGACTGTTACTTGTTACTTCTTAAACAAAAAAACTCATAACGTTTTTCATCCAGTGAGATCAGCCTAAGAGTCATAGGATTTTCTGTACAGCATTTCAAGTGCCGAAAGCCTGGGTTGAACCAGGGACCTTTGGATATTCAGTCTAATGCTCTACCAACTGAGCTATTTCGGCTTCTAAGTGTCACATCCAGAATATATTTTTCAATGTATTGTTAGTTCTTAAACAAAAACTCATACAGTTTTCCCCCAGTGAGATCAGCCTGGGAGTCATACGGTTTTCTGTACCTCATTTGACCTGCTGAAAACCGGTTCCATTTGTACACTGTCAAAGTAACTAACTTAATACTATCAACATCTATCTATTCTATAGTCCCTCTACAACAGTGGTTCCCAAACCTTTTCTTGTCAAGGACCCCCACATTTACACTTTATTAACCTGTGGAACCTGAACCTAACCCTAACCCTAACCCTAACCCTAACCCCATAAGAGAAGATTGTTACAGATCTAGCAGTGATCTAGAATGATCAATTATATTAATAAAACGTCAAAAACTGTGAAAATGAAGAAAATGAAGTTGAAGAATCACTATAAATCTAAAACAGGTCAGAGTATTTCATCCAGTTATAAACAAGGAAGTGGTGCGGGTCTGCGACCATTTGATTGGAGGAGACAATGTAAGGAGCCCTAGGATTGGCTGAAGGCAGACTGATCTGATTGGCCAAGGAATCTGTCAATCAGAATGATTGGCACGTCAAAAACCAGCACCTTCCTACTGAGTGTGTTGGGTTTGAACTAGCACAATTCTACAAGGTACTCTACAGATAACTTGTGATTTATCCGCTGGGCCACTTAGAGGCACACAGTTCAGCTGGAATTTCCAGGCCACTTGATGTCAGTGTGGAAAGGAAAGCATCACAGTAAATAGTTGAGTGGGCCAGTGGGGTTTGAACCTTCAATCTACAGACAATGACGACAGCACCCTAACTCAGTTACCTATTGATATCTGCAACAACAGTCTTCCTTTGCCTGTGAGTTAGAGTTTGGAGTTGGATTTTGGCTGATATTTTTTAATCCTCCAAATCATGAAGTACACATGTATGTCTTCCAAACCCATGAACTATAGTATGTATTTTTTTTATCCTTCAAAATCATGAAAAACAACATATTATAGTAAGTCTTCTGAAACTATATACAGTTTTCTGTGACTCATTTCAACTGCCGAAACCCAGGATTGAACTAGGGACGTTTAGATCTTCAGTCTAACGCTCTCCCAACTGAGCTATTACAGCTTGCAAGTAACACATCCAGTATTTATTTTTACATTGACTGTTACTTGTTACTTCTTAAACAAAAAAAACTCATAACGTTTTTCACCCAGTGAGATCAGCCTAAGAGTCAAAGGATTTTCTGTACAGCATTTCAAGTGCCGAAAGCCTGGATTGAACCAGGGACCTTTGGATATTCAGTCTAATGCTCTACCAACTGCTCTAATTCGGCTTCTAAGTGTCACATCCAGAATATATTTTTCAATTGATTGTTAGTTCTTAAACAAATAAACTCATACAGTTTTCCCCCAGTGAGATCAGCCTGGGAGTCATACGGTTTTCTGTACCTCATTTGACCTGCTGAAAACTGGTTCCATTTGTACACTGTCAAAGTAACTAACTTAATACTATCAACATCTATCTATTCTATAGTCCCTCTACAACAGTGGTTCCCAAACCTTTTCTTGTCAAGGACCCCCACATTTACACTTTATTAGCCCGTGGAACCTAACCCTAACCCTAACTCGGCTATAATCCATGGTCAAAAACGATGAAAAACAAGGATTTGAAAAAAAGACAAAATCACTTCCAGACCATGGGCTATAGTCCATGGTGTCGGAGTGATTTTCGTCCTCAAAAATGATGAAAAACGGCATGCTACAGTTCCCTAACCCTAACCCTTGATCGTAGGAGATAGTAATGTAGGACTCTACAGATCGAGTGCTATCCAGTCATAAAGTTTGAACACTTGAAGAAACTACTACAGAAAACTGGAAACACCGCCAATGTGGCGCACTGCATCCTATCCGTAGGAATGAACAATCGACAGCAGGTGACAACAGGACGGAAGACAATGAGGGCGGACACAAGTGTGGCCTGATAATTTGCCCAGCTGGTACCCACTTAAGGCCCAATCAGATCCCAGTTCAAACCCATATAGGCAAACACAGTTGGCACACATGGTTCTGAAATAAAATGGCCCATTTGGATACCACCTAAGACCCAGTTAGAAACCCACATAAGCCCATATGGGCTAACACGGGTGGGCCCTTTGTGAATACTGGGTGCACGGCCCACTTGGAACCCAAGCCCATAGCCCATGTCAAAACCCAATTGGGCCGAGGTGGACATGTTACCTGGGTAGACGAGGTATGGGCTATTAGACGAGCGTCTAAAAATGGGATAAAAACGTCTAAAAATAGACGTCTATTTTTAGACGTTTTTTATCCCATTTTTGACCATGGGCTATAGCCCATACCGTACGGCATACTATAGCACGCCGTTTTTCATCATTTTTGAGGATTTGAAAAAAATGAAAAAATGAAAAAACGATGGGCTATAACCCATAATATATATATTTTTTCATTTTTTTCAAATCCTCAAAAATGATGAAAAACGGCGTGCTATAGTATGGCGTACGGTATGGGCTATTAGACCGATAGATAAGAAAACAATAATCATCATTTAAATTTATTTATTTTTAAATACAATATTTAATTGGAGTGTACTTAAAACACCAAATTAACAGTTTTCTTAAATGTATTTCAACTGATGTATAATGCACGTACAAGTGTCATGATTCAATTTAATAAATTCTGCCTTATGGTTAAATAAACAATATTATACTGTATAATATTTATCAGAACTTCCATTGAAGGTTGAGGACATCTCATGTGTGTGTGTGTGTGTGTGTGTGTGTGTGTGTGTACACGTGCGTGCATGCGTGTGTGTGTGTGTGTGTGTGATCAAATTCTACATTAAATTACAAATGAAGGCCACATAAATTGATTTACATTTGGAGAGAAAAGAGAATGTGCATATTTTCAGCAATGTTTCATATGTAAACTTTTAAACAGATGTGCATTTGAAGCAGATAATACACACACACACACACACACACACACACACACACACACACACACACACACACACACACACACACACACACACACACACTATGCATCTTTACAAACATTTGAGCAGTCTGCAGTTGATATATTTGAGAAGGTCTATACAAAATAAGACTTATCTATATTAACAAAGTGCTTTACTTTATAAAAGCATAAGTATAAAATTGTGTTCTTAGAGACTGACATGAAAAAGCCCATAGTACAACCTGTAAACATACCAGGTAGTGTAAACGTATGTTTTACCTTTCATAAAATAAAATAGTGTTTGTTAAAACATCCTACTGCTTAAGTATAGTCAATATCCTACAAAATTATTAGGCAACACATTTTCACTCATTTTTAGAACAGATTCCCCATCTGTTGACAATCCAAGAGTTACAAATTTAAAGGGTTGCTCTTAAAAATAGAGCACTGTATACTGCTATTAGACACCCATGGTGATCAGTTGGAAAAGAAAGGCCATTTTCTTATTGAAAGAGGAGGCGAGATGCACAAGTCTACAATTATGTTTACATGTGTGCAAGAAAAAGGAGAATTCAACATGTGCTATAGCTTTAAGACAAACTGCCTGCAATATCATTTTCTGTGTTACTTAAGAGAATGTTGATGGATATAGTCCATTCTCCTGATAGTACATACATGATTCAGACTGTGCTAACTTATGATTGAAAATGATACTTGTGTTTTCTTTCAAACTTCAACACCTGAGTTCAAATCTAACTCACACATACTGTATTATGTGTTGAAAAGACAAAGAAAAAAGCATGACAAAAACATTTTAAACGTCTCTGCAAAGAGAAAGATTCGATGCATTCATATACATTTTCCAGCAGTTCCTTATCATTTGATAGAATAGATTATTTTCTTCATTTTTTTAGCAGAAATTGGTGCAACTTCAATGTCGTGGGGGCGAATACAACTTTGCGTGACTAAACACAAAAAGCTCATATATTATGGCATAAAAAATAAAAATCTGTAAACTTCTGAAAACGAGGAGCGATTGAACACCTGATGGTCACTCCAGAATGTCATTTTCCCTTATTTCTGTGTCCCATAATCCTGCGTGTATACAGGAAACCAGAGGGAAGGCAAGGCTGTGTGACTACTAGTACTCTACTGTCCCCGTGGCAGGTACGGCCGGTGGCACAGCCTGTGTCACGACCAGCGACACATCCCGTGACAGGCCGCGGCCTGTCTGTCTGAAGCTCGAGCGCACCGTGGTGTGGCTTGTCGACAAGAACTGAGAGCTGTGTCGGTTTTAGGGTAGGGTTCTCACCGGCAGGCCACACCGCGGTGCGACGGAGTATGATTTAGGCATGACAAAGAGCACGTTCCTTCAACATTACAAGTACTACATCTTTGCCCTTTTGGCTTCGGTGCGATGGCACTCGTAACACTTAAAAACTTCTTCTTCTTCCCGGCAGCCATGCGGTACAAAGCACCTAATCCACCCCGTCGAAACCCTGTGCGTTCTCGATGGCGATGTGAAGCTTCTCTCTCAGCTCTTCAAAGGACTCGTAGGGGGGAAGGTCCAGTCGATTGAAGCTGAAGATAAAAGTGACGAGTGAGTGAATATGACACAAAAGCAAACATGGATTCTGGGCGTTGGATACCACCAGGCCTGGAATTTTGTCATTTTAAGGTGAAGGCCACTTGGCCTTTGGTGTTGTATCAGTGGCATAATTATATTATATAACGGTTTATTTTGCGAAATAATGTATTGGCAAATTACACAGTATTTGTTAGGGTTGTCCCGATCGGATCGGGTGATCGGAAATCGGGGGCCGATCACATCATTTTCAAATGATCGGAATCGGTTCGGGAGCCAAAAAACGTGATCGGGACATCCCTAGTATCAATACCAGTAAGACGCCTGAGGGCGAGAGGCGACCTTGACCTTGCGTGCACCGGCCATATGGAGTGTATCTTGAGTGTACATGGTGTGATGAGGTCAGATCAAGATATGGAATGTCAGAACAGGTCATATACAGTATGGAGATCTAGGGGGCTGATGTCACGCGATGTCATGATGACCTGGGGGCTTGCCTGGGGTGAGCAACGGGGATTTGAGTTAGTTGACGTGACGGAGATTGTGGGTTAGGTGTCAGTTAGGTGTGGGTTAACTATGAAACCTTGTCAAAAACGCAAGGTTTCATAGTTAACTGTGACCTCCGGTCGCAATTTAAGCTGCGTGCGATTCATATCAGGATTCAAATCAAACCTATATATCATCGGAATGTCACACAGACACGGGTGCCTAAAAAACATATTGACGGGAAGATAGCGCTGAGCGGTAAAATCAGCTTGGCGGGGCATCCAGGCCATTGTGGCCGTGGGGGCAATGTTTTGAGAGGCACACGGCCAAACAGAGGGGCAACGAGGAGGACCATGGGCATCGTGGCCGCAGTGAAATTCCTGCCCTGGTGGACCAAACAGTTGAGCACCACTGACATAGAAACAGAGTTTTCTTTTCAGAAAACTGTCATGATTTATAAGACATTTGCCTCCCCCTGGCCAGCCGGGGCGCCTGATGGAGGGGAAAGGAACTGGTTGGAATAACGTGTTCCTTCCACGCGCTACGTCCAACCAGGGAAACTCCCCCCTGTCAGATGTAAAGGAGCAACTTGGACACTCGGGCATGAAGGAAGCATGAGTTCAAGTCTGTTGCTCTCCCCTTGTCCCCCATGTATGGGGACTAGGTTGGTGGAGGGTGTGTAGAGCCCAGGATCACATTAGATCATTGACACAGGGGTGAAAAATGGGTTACAAAATCGTGGGATAAAAAATATATTCAAAATAAATAAATAAAATAAGACATTTGCAGAATATGGTCTAAATGGGTTATAACTGTATATGGGTGGATACTGTACTGTGTACGTGTGTAGTGCTCACCATGTGTGTGCTCGGGGTAGCTTGTCACGTGTTCCCCACTGTTCGATGGTGAAGAGCTGTGGCCCGTTTGACCCTGGAACGGAAAGCGATCAAAGGCAATTAGAAGGAATCGTCTATATCTGTCTCAGATCAACGGACCTGGAGCTTCTAGATGTCCCGACGGCCGACTTGAGGCTTAGAGGGGACCGTGCCTTTTGGGTCGCAGCCCTATAGGCTGGAACACCATCCCCTACTCCATTAGAACCCCCCCCCCCCCTCCATTGAAGTTTTTACATCCAGGCTTAAAACCCTGTTTTTTTTTTTGCCTGTGATTTTGTTCTTGTTTATTTAAAGATGGAGTGCCGTGATTTTTTCCCACCATAAAACATGATCATCAGGTATTATTATAATATAAGGGGGAAGAACTTTTTCCAAAAAGTGTACAGTATTTGTTAAAATCATGCTTTTATGTGGACACGCCCACCAGTTCATTAAGTATGCCTGGTTTGCCTGGTGGGTGGTGATGGGATCCACCTGAACTGAAGCCGCACCCACAGCTGTAGTTGTATGACAAAGGGGGAGGGGTTAGGGGAGGGGCTGATAATGTGATGTCACTATATTACTGTTTATTTCATTGGCCCGTTTGACTGTCAAGGGTTCAACCTCCAGGAATAAACCCTAAATACAAAGTTAATACACCATTGCACATAAAAACGACTCCAGGGTGTCTAATGAAGTACTGTCACATAGACACATGAAAAACTGAAGAAAAAAATGTGGCACTCCATCTTTAAACCAGTATTATCGTTTTTATTTTTTATGATAACCTTAGTCTGCTTATAATTGTACTTTTATAGTCTGTAATTTTCTATTTTTGTTGTGCTCCCAGCCTCCCACTATCTGCTGTGTTGATGAAATGAATAAACGTGATTTGATTTGATTTGCTGTCGGGGAGTAACCCAATTTATCAGGAAATGAAAAAACATCCAGCTCAAGTGGAGTTAGGAGGTTTTTGTCAAAGCGCCTTTTAATACTTTTCATTGGTTCAATATTTTTTTAACCAAAACAGGTGTTCAATAGCACCGATTTATGAAAAAATATATATACAGTAATCAATCTTCTTTTTTTTTTAGATACAGCTCTATATTCTGATAGTAATCATTGCTATAGACTAGAGTGTTCAATAACAGCTCTTTAAAAAACAGAAATGCATTTTCAAGTGGGACACCAATTTCATCCAATCAGGAGAGATTCATAGTAGTTCTATTAGTACTCCAGTTCCACCTACGTCTGCTCTACCACTACAGATACCGAACATACAGTATGAACCTACTGTAAGTAGCCTTGCCGAGCCATGAGGCCCATAGGGGCAGGAGCCATGAGGCCCATAGGGGCAGGAGCCATGAGGCCCATAGGGGCAGGAGCCATGAGGCCCATAGGGGCAGGAGCCATGAGGCCCATAGGGGCAGGAGCCATGAGGCCCATAGGGGCAGGAGCCATGAGGCCCATAGGGCAGGAGCCATGAGGCCCATAGGGCAGGAGCCATGAGGCCCATAGGGCAGGAGCCATGAGGCCCATAGGGGCAGGAGCCATGAGGCCCATAGGGGCAGGAGCCATGAGGCCCATAGGGCAGGAGCCATGAGGCCCATAGGGGCAGGAGCCATGAGGCCCATAGGGCAGGAGCCATGAGGCCCATAGGGGCAGGAGCCATGAGGCCCATAGGGCAGGAGCCATGAGGCCCATAGGGGCAGGAGCCATGAGGCCCATAGGGGCAGGAGCCATGAGGCCCATAGGGCAGGAGCCATGAGGCCCATAGGGGCAGGAGCCATGAGGCCCATAGGGGCAGGAGCCATGAGGCCCATAGGGGCAGGAGCCATGAGGCTCATAGGGGCAGGAGCCATGAGGCCCATAGGGCAGGAGCCATGTGGCCCATAGGGCAGGAGCCATGAGGCCCATAGGGCAGGAGCCATGAGGCCCATAGGGCAGGAGCCATGAGGCCCATAGGGGCAGGAGCCATGAGGCCCATAGGGGCAGGAGCCATGAGGCCCATAGGGCAGGAGCCATGAGGCCCATAGGGGCAGGAGCCATGAGGCCCATAGGGCAGGAGCCATGAGGCCCATAGGGGCAGGAGCCATGAGGCCCATAGGGCAGGAGCCATGAGGCCCATAGGGGCAGGAGCCATGAGGCCCATAGGGGCAGGAGCCATGAGGCCCATAGGGCAGGAGCCATGAGGCCCATAGGGCAGGAGCCATGAGGCCCATAGGGCAGGAGCCATGAGGCCCATAGGGGCAGGAGCCATGAGGCCCATAGGGGCAGGAGCCATGAGGCCCATAGGGGCAGGAGCCATGAGGCCCATAGGGCAGGAGCCATGAGGCCCATAGGGCAGGAGCCATGAGGCCCATAGGGGCAGGAGCCATGAGGCCCATAGGGCAGGAGCCATGAGGCCCATAGGGGCAGGAGCCATGAGGCCCATAGGGGCAGGAGCCATGAGGCCCATAGGGCAGGAGCCATGAGGCCCATAGGGCAGGAGCCATGAGGCCCATAGGGCAGGAGCCATGAGGCCCATAGGGCAGGAGCCATGAGGCCCATAGGGGCAGGAGCCATGAGGCCCATAGGGGCAGGAGCCATGAGGCCCATAGGGCAGGAGCCATGAGGCCCATAGGGCAGGAGCCATGAGGCCCATAGGGGCAGGAGCCATGAGGCCCATAGGGCAGGAGCCATGAGGCCCATAGGGGCAGGAGCCATGAGGCCCATAGGGCAGGAGCCATGAGGCCCATAGGGGCAGGAGCCATGAGGCCCATAGGGGCAGGAGCCATGAGGCCCATAGGGCAGGAGCCATGAGGCCCATAGGGGCAGGAGCCATGAGGCCCATAGGGCAGGAGCCATGAGGCCCATAGGGCAGGAGCCATGAGGAGCCATAAGGCCCATAGGGCAGGAGCCATGAGGCCCATAGGGCAGGAGCCATGAGGAGCCATAAGGCCCATAGGGCAGGAGCCATGAGGCCCATAGGGGCAGGAGCCTATCTCCTGTTTCTGTAGCGTGAGGCAGCTTGGTGTACAAGTACACCCCCTGGGACATGACGCTAGTATGTCGCAGGGACTTATACCCCCAATCCAACCCTTGATGCTGAGTGTCAAGCAGGGAGGCACTGACTGGGTCTTTGGTATGACCCCGGCCGGGGATCGAACCCCGACCTCCCGGTCTCAGGGCGGACACTCTAACCACAAGGCCACTGAGCTGGTTATATGAAACCTACTGTACACCAGCGAAAGCCACTGATGTTCTGCTGATGCTCGGATCGGAACTCCCTCAAGAGTTCCAATTTACAATTTAAGCATTTGGCAGGCACTCTTAATCCAGAGCGATTTACAACTCACCATAGAGTTCAGCAAAGCCATTCATGGGGACCCTCGATGTTCCCGTCACAAACTGCAAAAGGCGAATTCGCTTTTCTGCGTCCATCAGTAATACGGTCTGAAAATGACAAAAAACAATATGCTACATTATGAAGCATTCCTCGCTGGAACTTGACGGATGTGAATTTACCCATTTGTAACTCTGAATACCCTAATGTAATACACGTGGGAAGGTACACTAAAGCCAAACATCTTAACAACTAGGTAACGACCAAGGGTATTCTCCCTTGGTCGTTTGGCTCTTTTAAATTTGCTGTCGAGTATCACGTGCAGATTTTACTGCAATATACGAAGGTCTGCTGCACAGATCCGGAAAAACAACAGATTTGTCTGGGAAAATACTGTAGTCCGCTCTTGGTATGTACAATACGTGCGTGCGTGTGTGTGCGTGTGTGTGTGACTGTGTGTGTGTGATTCTGTTGAATTGAAAATGGTGGACCCTGTTGTAAACAAGTGTAGTGCTTTATCAATGTGTCGTCCACAGTTAACAGTTTTTGTATTGAGTTGTGCTTGAAATGTACTGTAATTCTGCAAACTTACTCCAATCAATCAATCAATCAGTGTGTGTGTGTGTGTGTGTGTGTGTGTGTGTGTGTTTTTGATTGTAGTGCAGCCAAATGCATAGACGCTTTAAATTCTCCCATCTTCGAAGTGAACAAGTGACCCTAACACACCATTGATGCTTTGTGTTTGTCAGGGCCTTGAAACTGTACAAATGTGAGGAAAGTCATCTTACTTTCCAGAACCACTGGATGACAGGCTGGTTGATGCAGTAGCCGTTCTTGTACTTGGTGTTTTCTCTCCAGTCATTGACGTCCACATCTCCGAGACCACACATCAGCAGCTGCACAGAGCGCACACACACACACACACACACACACACACACACACACACACACACACACACACACACACGTTGACTTTGAGACCACACATCAGCAGCTGCACAGAGCACACACACACAGCATGTTGACTTTTCCCTGAAAAGCGACTGATACCAACTCATTTGGATCTGGCGCCAACTACAGTACGCCATACAACTTCACTAGCTCTAGGACGTTAAAGATGAAGTGCCATGATTTAAATTATGTTAAAATGTCGTTTTTACAAGGACACGCCCACCAGTTTGACTGTCAAGGTTACAGCCTCCAGGAAGAAACCCTAAATACAAAGTGAAGACATCATTGCACATATCAACCACACCACGGGGTCTAATGAAGTACTGTCACCTCGTAAACACATGAAAAACTGGAACAAAAACAAAAATTACGGCACTCCATCTTTAAACTAGAACTGCACTCTGTCGAGTGCCTACTTGCTTGTTGCACACAAGTAGGCCATAAATGCCCTACTAGTGCGCAAGCAGAGCGTGCAAGTACTGTCGACCGCTTAGTACAAACTGTCAAATCATCGATATCTGATGAACAAAAAAGTATATAAATTGAAAACAAATGTTATCATGTATACAGTATAATTATTTAATTATTTATTTTAAATTGTCAATAACATTGCTTTAAATGTACTTAATTTTGGACTACAGTGATAACAATACTAAATCATGGTCACTTTCTGTAAATTAATTTTCTGTAATAATATTTTCACATTTGTTAAAATATACATGATCTAAAATACTTCCGTTATCTGTAGTTGGATTTGTGATTTGTTTTGATGGATGATGTATATGTCGATCAGTGTCGGGTGGATTAAAGGAAATGCCTCTATATGTATATGTAATTTGTAACTTGATTAGCGGTATACTGAGGTTACTTTGAGTATGCCCCGTTTGATGCGTATGTATCATAGCAGCATATGACGTCAGGATATAACTGGTACAACTAGCTCTCAATGATGACGTAATAAAGATGTGGATTAAAGGACCCAATGCCAGGGTGTAATTGCCAGTACCATTGCATCCACACATCCGCCTTAGTGTTATATTTTATATATTATGTTACTTTATACAGTGTTTCTTAACATGGGGTCTCTGGGGAGCCCCAGGGGTCCTTGGGGGGGGTGTTTCCAGGGGGTCCCCAGCAAATACTTCATTTCACCAGCTAGGCTAGAAGCTTGAATGACTCACTTGTACTTCTAATCTAATCTTCTCTTATGGGGGTTCCTGACACCACATACATATCAATTTGGCGGTCCTTTCAAACTGACATTTTTAGAATCTGATCTCAGGTCAAAATGGGTTAATGTTCAGTGCAGTGACTCACCTCCAACTCGTTCTCGTCAAAGATCTTGATGAGATCCTGTGGGATCAACTCGTAGAAGCCCTGAGAGCAAGAGGAGAACATGTTATCCAGGCTTCTTTTAGAAGCTACTCCATTGTATGAGTGGTGGTGCACATGCCAGAAAAAAATAATCTAAAAACAGATCTACAAGCTAACGGATTGCGTTGTTGGCGTGTATGTAGATCTGATGCAGTGAGCTTAATGTAGACGGTCTGTTTTCTGCATGCGACACAAACTATAAATGAAGCATTAACTAGGCCTCAGACAGCAGCTGTGTGAGAGCAACCCAAATAGAACTCAGTCCTCGTGACTCACTAGGAGTCTGTATTCAGGACACTAACATTAAATGTGCTGTGATGTTTTATGGTGAAATCAAAACCTTTTCTTTATTTGCAGTAGTCATAGCTATAGCTATAGTGCTATATCCTGCACCACCCCTTATCCCTAAACTTATGGCAATTCTAGGGTTGAGGGCCGGGTCCAAGATAGGGCCAATAGTGCTTATTCAGTAAAAGGGGTCTCTTCAGCTCTTTAGTAAACTGAAAATTCAGGTCAGGATAGCAGAACACAGAACACAGACACAACTAGAACTAGATATATGGGGGACACAGACATAACAACTGGGTCGGCATGCATTTCCAACTGGCATCGTTCCAAGTAGGCCCAACGGGCACCACTCTAGTTTACTAAATAGAAATTACAATTATTTACCTCCTTGAATGCTGTCATCTGCTTCTGTACCCTGTTCACAAACCTCCACTGCATGACAAGACTGTCAAACAAAGACTAGATTAGTGTCAAAACTTACAGGGACCAAGAAATCAAACTGAATGACACTTCATATTTGCACCAGCAGGGGTCCCCACAGTACTTACTGGATATAATCCCTCTTATTTTCATCAGTGACAATGATCTCAGAGCCGCCCGGAGTCAGCTCATGCTGGTGTGTCTAAAGAGGAAGGACAAGTACTTTTTACTTAAATAAAAGCACCAATACCACAAAGTAAAAGTCCTGTATTTGAAGGTCCCATTTACAGAAGTTTTTTTCTTCTCAGAAATAGCAGATGCTCACAATGCACCACAAAGTGATGTGTTGTGAGCTGGTAGAACTGCTATTTTGAATAGATCAAGTAGAAAATATGCCATTAAGTGTATGTTTTGTATTAATAACATAATCTGCAAAGTAACTAGTGTAATAACTGAAGCATTCAAATAATTTTGGTGAAGTAAAAAAGTACAATATTTGCCCCTGGATTGTAGTTGAGCAGAATTATTATCAGAAACATAAAAAAATGGAAATACTCAAGTCAAGGTAAATTTGTACCACTTGTAATTAGTTACTTTTATGCCAAGTATCACCAAACACTATCCTGTTGGGTGCTGAAAGGGGAGCTGGTTAACCCAGTACAACTGGGAAAGCATCTGCATCATTTTAGATTTGAACAACTTTAACTATTATTGTGACAGCGTGACCCCACCCTGTCACTGTTCATGTTTTGCTCATTGCAGGCCTGTCAGCAGCGCGCACTGGTTAGGTAGGGTATGGACAAACGAAACAACAAACAAATCCCCATCAGCTCTCTGTATATCTCTGTTCGGCCATCAAACCTGTTCAATAGGTTCTGTGGCTTTAAATAGGTGGAAGCACAGCTGAGCACTAATTGGGCCAAAACAACTCCTGTCTGTGGATAGGGAGGATTATTTGACACAGAGGGACACTGGACTCTAAAAACTAGGACCGTAGAAAACTATAGACTTGAGAAAGAAAAGATCTACAAGCTTAAATTAATTGAAATTGTAAATAATGTAAACTATTTTCACATTTTAATTTGATTTTTCCTTTTTTTTTCCTTTTTTATTTTTTATTTATTTGTTTATCTTATCTATCTTAATTGTCTATCCATGAATACGTACTCTGCTGTTGTTGCTTGTGTTTATATTGTAGGTTTTCTGTTTTATGTGTTTGTAAAAAATCTAAAATAAAGTACTGAACATTTAAAACATTTAGAAGACATTTTGTAGAATCGGCCTCTGGTCTGAATGGGTTTTAAGAGACGCCAACCTGTCCAAACAGCTCCTCGTCGATGGTGAACCTCAGGTCCAGGTCTGTCGGGTCGTTGTCTAGGATCCACTTCAAGGAGTTGAAATACTCACTGTCCTGGAGACACATTACACAACCTTTACTCACTGTCCTGGAGACACATTACACAACCTTTAATCACTGTCCTGGAGACGCATTACACAACCTTTAACCCATTCTGACCTGAGATCAGATTCATACGAGGTTTCCGCCGGACACACACTGGTCTGATGAACCCATTCTGACCTGAGATCAGATTCTAAAAATGTCAGTCGCTCTTCGATTTTTCAAAAATAGCAGACCTACAAGCTCGTATCGCGCCACTCGGTGGCGCGATATGAGCTTGTAGATCTGCTATTTTTCAATAGCTAAAGCATAACATGATGCTGACATGATGCTGGTGCCCGGTCAGAATGGGTTAATCACTGTCCTGGAGACGCATTACACAACCTTTACAACCACATAAAGATATTTTGAACTAGAAAAGTGTGCTCCTCAGGATAGAGTATGAAAGATCAGACAGGTCTTGATCCCATGATCATAGAGAATTAGAGATACTGTGTACCGATTTGCGTGAGGGTAAAAAATATTACATAAATCCCTATTTTTCTAACTGTGTATATGATTGTTTTTGTTTGTTGCATATAAGTGTATATTTGCATGTCTTTAAATGTTCAGATGAATTTAAAATGGAGGACCCTTATGTAAACGAGTCTTTTCTGGTTTTATCCTCTTAGCAGTTTTTGTATTGACCTGTACTTTCGTTGAACTGTACCCATTCTACAAACTGTTAGACATGTAGGACTCACCACAGACTCCATGTCCTGGAGATTGATGGCTTTCTGCAGCATCATCTTGTAGAACGGCCGGATGAAGAAGGCTTTGAGAGAGAGAGAGAGACACACACACACACACACACACACACACACACACACACACACACACACACACACACACACACACACACACACACACACACACACACACACACACACACACACACACACACACACACACACACACACACACACACACACACACACACACCCATCATTATGAGATATTACAGGTACAACTTTCGAATGACAACAGAGCACCTAATGCCAAACCCATACCCCCCTGAGCAGTGTTAATTTTGTTAACTAAGACTGAAGACTAAGTCGACTAAGGTTTTTTAGTCTGAAGTTTTTTGATATTTAGACTAAAACTAGACTAAGGTGCTATTTACACGAGGATGGTGTTCATAAAAAACGGCAAAATAAAGTACCGTTTAGCGCTGTCATTTAGACGAGAACGGTGTTCTCAGGAGGTGAAAACGCATCGAAGTGAAACCGCCTTCCAGAGTGGAAATCATTCAGAACACCGTTTCCTATGGTCTCCATATAAACAGGCAAAACGGTGAATCCGCAAAACTTATGACATCATGGCTCATGTTGGCTCACAGCGCATATGTTTATTACATTGATGCAGAGCCATATCATTATGATATAATGGAGTTCCTGAACAAGCCTCCCTCCTCGCCTACAAAGTGCTGCTCATCAGCGATGTTGAATGTAAAACCATGATGTAAATAAAAAGCCTTGTGATAGACGGCAGCCGCGGCAGCAGCGTTTATGTAGCCTAATGTATTATAAAATATATACCATCCCGTGGCGCGCCCAGAGCCGTGTTGCGCAGGCTTGCGTGAAGGTTTCTTCTTCTTGTACGTGGGTGACCTGTCTATTTGGCAGCCCGTTATCGCCACCTAGCGACAGTATAGCATAATAGCACATCATATCATAACGTGTGCGTTCTCGTGTAAAGGGTAAGAAAAAATGAGAACGCAACGGGACTTTGACGTGTTATATGGAGATGGTCGCCGTCTAAAAGAGGCCTAAGACTAAATAGGACTAAATGGTGCGTTATTCAAAATTAACACTGCCCCTGAGCACTTGGGGGGCACAGTATTTGGCGGTGTAGCATGGCATGCTTATAAATGCTTCCCCTTGCTACCAAAAGTATGCATAATCATAATGTGTATTTTGGTTTTCAACCTTTTTCACTTCAAGGAGCCACGGTTCGATATGCAATAAATGTTCCATGTCAGAAATGTACAATATGTATCCAAAAAAGACAACCCTGCTCCGTTCAAAAACACAAAAAACATTTGTACGGAGCATACATTTTGAAGTTGCGAGCTTTTTTAATTGATTTACTGTAGGCCTACTGTACAAATTGGCTCAGCACCAACATATGGATGAAATTAGCCGATCGCCTTGTTGCGATGCGTTGTGAGCTTTCAGATTGGCTGCTTTTGTGGCGACAAGCGATAGAGTTCAATGAGTATGCAGCAGGAGACACATTGTTAGAAATCAGCAGTGGTGGAAAGTATGTTAGAAATCAGCAGTGGTGGAAAGTAACTAAGTACATTTACTCAAGTACTGTACTGTACTTAGGTACAATTTTGATTTTACTTATTACTTTGTATTACTTTAGTAATAAAAAAAGAGTAATTCTGTGTACTCTCGTTTACAGAAAGCCTACGCAGTCTCACCATCCAGTAGTTTTCCATGGTACACAGCCATGCCAGCCACGCGGCCAATGAACTTGAAGTAGGACAGGTGGTCCTCGTTACATAAGCCTGAGTTGGGGTTGATCTGCAGCGTGTAGTTGTCCCTGAAACACACAAACACACACATGACCTTTATAACATGATGTTCCCTTTAGCTCAGTGGTTTTCAACCTTTTTCATTCATTTCATTCATTCATTCTCACAGAACAACCTGCTGGATCCCAGCTGCTCCTAGACACCCTAGCGGATCTAGGCATCGGTGGAACGGCACTAAAGTGGTTCTCCTCCTACCTCACCGACCGGACCTACCAGGTTTCCTGGAAAGGTCTGTTATCATCCCCCCGAACCCTCCAAACTGGGGTCCCACAGGGATCTGTACTTGGTCCCCTCCTTTTCTCACTGTACACTAAATCCCTTGGCACTATCATCTCTGCTCACAATATATCCTATCACTGCTACGCCGATGACACACAACTGTTTCTATACTTCCCCCCCTCTGCCACTCAGGTGGAAGAGCGCATCACTGCATGCCTGGCTGACATCTCACAGTGGATGTCCTCCAACCACCTCAAGCTGAACCCAGACAAGACTGAGCTTCTCTTCTTCCCAGCTAAGTCCTGCCCTATGCGGGAGCTAACTATTTCCGTAGACAACGCCCTGGTAACGTCTGTCCCAACAGCCAGGAATCTTGGTGTTGTCCTGGACAGTCAGCTCTCGTTCAAAACTCACATCACAGCTGTCACTCGATCCTGTAGGTTCACACTCTATAACATACGACGAATTAGACCGTTCCTCACCCAGGAATCAGCCCAGCTCCTAATCCAGACAACAGTCTTGTCAAAACTCGACTATTGTAACTCCCTCCTTACTGGCCTACCAGCATGCGCACTTAAGCCTCTCCAGCTGATCCAAAATGCCGCAGCTCGCTTGGTCTTCAACCAGCCAAAATTCTCACATGTCTCCCCCCTGCTCAGCTTCCTCTACTGGCTCCCGGTCGCTGCCCGCACAGAATATAAAACTCTGATGCTGGCATTCAAAGCAACCAAAGGTATGGCTCCCCCATATCTTGCAAGTATGATTGAACCCTACAAACCCTACCGGACACTCAGATCAGCCAACGCCGGGAAGCTGGAAGTACCCTCACTAAAAACGCCGGGACAACACTCCACACGTCCCAGACTCTTCTCCCTTCTGGCTCCAAAACTGTGGAATGCACTTCCCATTGCAGTCAGAACTGCAGCATCACTCCCAATCTTCCGCCGTAGTCTGAAAACCCACCTTTTCAGACTCCATCATGGCCCATAGCACTTACCCTACCCCCTTAGATAGCACTTCCGTAGACTTAGATAGCATTTGATACAGACTTATAGCATGTTATGTAGACAGCACTATAATTGCATTGTATATAGTCATAGCACGCCATAGTACATATGTATAGCATAGTAGTATATATGTATAGTTTCATTATATAGATATTCCACTGTTACTTTCTTAGCTTACGCATGTTTCATGATAAATGCTTTTATGTGATCTATTCCCATGCTTTTGTTCTTGCTTAATGTAAGTCGCTCTGGATTAAGAGCGTCTGCTAAATGCCTAAATTGTAAATTGTAAATCGCAAGGCCCATTATTTATTTGGCATGTCAGCCACGCACCACCATTTGATGAGATTTACCGGACATTTACTGTCTACCACCAGTGCTGAAAGGCAGCTGCTGTTAACCCATATAGTTAGTTTTCTGAAAAACCTATGTCTCTATGTCAGTGGTGCTCAAACATTTTCCTGTCAAGGACCCCAAAAATATATCGGCCGCCGACCCCCATCTGAAAATATCTTGTTTCAGGGACCAAAGGGACCAAAGAAACAAAGATTTGAGTAAAGAACTTTCACTCTGAAAGAATATATATTCAAAGATTTGCATCACATTTTCACGATTTTTCAAAAATAGCAGATCTACAAGCTCGTAGTGCAGCACTCGATGCCGCACGTTGAGCTTGTTGATCTGCTATTTTTCCAATAGCTAAAGTATAACATAATGCTTAAAACACCAAAATTGGTTCCCGTCCTGAATGGTTCAATCATATAAGTCAGAGAAGCACACTGAGGCAACCACTTAATTCTACTGTGCTTCGAGTTGTATGACAATCATGTACAAACTGTACATTTTTAGGAAATGGTCAAAATAACCTGTACTCCAATGGATCCACCGTAGTTACAGTATAAGTTACGCACAAGCTTCATTGTTTCAATATTTGTAAAACCCACAGACAGACTTAACCACTTTCACTTGAGTTCTCAAATAGAGAAAATAGGGGATCTACAAGCCAACAATGCATCGCATCATCATGACACATTGTGAGCTTTTAGATCGGCTATTTCCGCACGAGCGTGCGACAATCTTATACATACATGGCCCCAAAACTGTGGAATGCACTTCCCGTTGCAATCAGAACTGGAGCATCACTCCCAATCTTCCGCCGTAGTCTGAAAACCCACCTTTTCAGACTCCATCATGGCCCATAGCACTTACCCCTTAGATAGCACTTTTTAGACTTAGATGGCATTCGAAACAGACTTATAGCATGTCATGTAGACAGCACAATAGTTGCATTGTATGTAGTCATAGCACTTCATAGTACATAATGTACAGCATAGTATAGTATATATGTATAGTTTATATATAGTGTCATTATAGATATGTTCTAGTTATGTTCGTAGCTTACGCATGTTTCATGATAAATGCATTTTATATATGTGATATTCCTATGCTTTCTTGTCCTTGCTTAATGTAAATCGCTCTGGATTAATGCCTAAATTGCCTAATTTGTAAATTGAAGTAGGGCATTAATTTACAAAAAACCCATAAAAAGGGATTAAATACAGAGATACAAGTTTCTGCCTGACAAATATGCATAGATGTATATTATATATGTGGACTCACGTGGCAGAATATTCAAACAGCCCATAGTAAGGGTTGAACATCTCCTTGGAGATGAGGAAGAACCACTCCCTGGCTATGCCTCCGTAGTCCAGGCCTTTCTCGCCCTCAAACTCCACCCACAGGCGAGCCTTCAGGAAGTCTGCCCTCTTCACGGCCAGGATGCGTCGGTACGAGTCCTCCAGCACCGCGCTGCGCCTCAGCTTCATCTCGAAGCGGTTGGGGATGTCGGCCTGAGCGGGAGGCACACATGTATATGGTAAGACCAGCTGTGTGTATCGGTCTGGCTGATCTATACGGTATACCAAAATGTGGAACGCCCTACAAACAGTCATTAAGACATGCGAATCCCTTGACTCCTTCAAAACCGCTCTCAAAGGGCACCTACGGACGGTTGCAATTCGAAACTGGCCCCCGTAAAAATCTGAATCCACTGTATATGTTTCTTTTCCCTTTTTACCTCCTTTATGATGAACTCCTGTTCTGTTCTTTGTCTATATAGAAGTGTCTATTTGTACGTCTCTAAATGTTTTGATGAATTGAACATGGTGGACCCTCTTGTAAACAAGTGTAATGCTTTAGTGGGTCGTCCACTCACAGTTAACAGTCTTTGTATTGAGTTTGTGCTTGAAATGTACTGTAATTCTGCAAACTGTTAATAAATATTTCAATCAATCAATCAAAACAGGTATATAACATTGGTATTGGCAATTATGCTGCCCCGATGTGTCCCACTTTTGTTTGTTTTTGAACAACGTTTCGAGAACCTGTGGGTCGAAACGTTGTTAATTTCAAATAAACTATACTCTATAAAAATGTCACTGGTCCGGGACTAGGACAGGATAGGCTTGGGCGATATAGTTTTTTGATATCGTTATTGATGCCGTGAATAATATCGCGATTATCTGTATTATCGATTATCTGCCTTTTTCATTTGGCTGGAACCCGAAATGCTGCCAAAATTCATATTTCATATTTACATGACGGTAAAATTACGATATTAGTATTATGACGGTATTCAGTATTATTTATATACTCCGCGATATTACCGATATTGATTTAAAATATTGCTGTAAACGGTAATATCGGTATATTGCACAAGCCTGGGACAGGATGGGTTGTTTTCTGTGGGAGTGGGATGTGACGAGTGAAAATCCACTCCCGTGTCAGTCTCTACTGTCTATACAGCAGCAGTACATCAATGTTGTCAGTAGAGGGCCGTGTGACTCCACATAAATATTATATTTGTGAGATGAGATGAAGCTGTAACACTTTGTTTACAGCCTTAACCCATTTAGGCCTGATGTCGATTTATTTTTAAATAAGGTCTTTTTTTTCTGAAAAACCTCATTTTTCTATATCAGTGGTTCTCAATATTTCATGTCAAGGACGCCAAAAATGTTATGTAATATGCCGCTGACCCCCATCTGAGAATATGTTGTTCCAGGGACAGTTAAAAACAGTTAAAAACTGAAACTCTGAAAGAATATATATTCAAAGATTTGCGCCACATTTTCACGATTTAAAAAAGATAACAGACCTACAAGTTCTTAGCTTGTAGATCTGCTATTTTGTCAACAGCTAAGGCATAACATAATGCTATAAACACCAAAAGGGGTTCTCGCCCAAAATGGGTTTTAATGTAATGTATGGAACACTTACCGGCTTCTTAAGCTTCTTACGGAAGTATTCATATTTCTGCTTGTAGTCTCTGGAATAAGGCACAGCCTGGAACAAAAAAGTACATGACAAGAATTCAATCATTATTAAGCCGATGAAGCTTAGTCTATTACAGAAAATGAGCAACAAATTGTAAACTGGATTTTTTTTTAAAATGTGTGAAACAAATAATTATGAATCAAGACAGATTCAATCTGTACTCACTGGTCCGGTTATAGCAGAGTTCTGTAATCTGGGGTCTTCCCATTGTGTGGTCCTGGTATCTGTGCAAAATTAAATCAGGTTATTCATTGATGTTAAAGGAGAATTGCATGCTAGAAGGCTTTCTTACATCTATTTGTAGTTGTTACGTCCCCACCAAAGAGGTCCAGGTGTTATTTTGTGCAAAAGCTCCTTATTGGCTGTTTCCCCTACCATAAGAACCTAAATGAATTACATTGAATTGAATGGGAATTGAATGGGGCTATGGGGTGTTGTGCTAATTCGCTTATTTCCATTTTGTATATATCCTCTCTTCATAATGTAAATAATATCCCAAGCGGCACACTTTGCTACTTATTTCAATGGAAATAAGCAAATTAGCACAACACCCCATAGCCCCATTCAATTCCCATTCAATGCAATGCAATTCATTGAGGGCTTATGGTAGGGGAAATAGCCAATAAGGAGTTTTTGCACAAAAAAACACCTGGACCTCTTTGGTGGGGACGTAACAACTACAAAGAAAGGTAAGAAAGCCTTCTAGCATGGACTTCTCCTTTAAAGCCTGTCCTTCACCACTACACACCTCTACACACCTCTACTCTGTGCTATTGCATATCAATACTGTTGGGCAGAAAGCTTGAATATTTCCCACACAATTTCAGAAGGTTTTCTGAAACTTTTATATGTCAAGGACCCCCAAAAATGATGTATTTGGCCACTGACCCATGTCTCATGTATTTATTTTTATTCCAGGGACCCTGAGCAAATATTTGAGTAAATGTAAAGGGGGGGGGGGGGGTCCCTGGAACAAAATATTTTCAGATGGGGGTCCGCGGCCAAATACAGATAATTCTGTGGGTCCTTGACATGAAAAAAACAGGTTTGAGCACCACTGAAAACCTTCCAGAAAACTGACGGGATTGAAGGCACTGAAGTCATTTTGTAGAATCTATCTATATAATAATTTCCTGAAAAGTGGACGTTTTGGACATAGTGTAAGGAGGACAACAATGGAATCATACGTACTGTGATCAATGTAAAATATCCTCCCGTCACTGTGGACCCTCTCCTCCCAACCAGCCTGCAGGGAAGATCAGCATGAAATGTGAAACTCAAACAAAGATGATGGTTTTACCTTTCATGTTCTATTGACATTTATACTGTATTACAGTTCCAAAGAATCAGGGTCAGGTCAAGACATTTATGTCTTTAGCTCGTTAGCTGGAGGTATATCAGACTTACTGCTGAGTAACGTTTTTTTTTTTTTTTTTTTAATAATCTATCTGGGTTCTTACCGGCATGGGCCCGAGGTCCGCCGGGTCAAGTGAAGGTCTCTTCCTCATGTGCACGGGAATCTTTAACCTGGGATCTTCCTGTTTGGAAAAACAAGAGTCACGAAATAAAACCTTTTAGTTCTATAGTTTTTAACTTTTTGACCTGGGAACGATTCTGCAAATGTCTTCTAAATCCGGACAGTTTTGTTTTTCTATGTCAGTCGTTCTCAAACACTTTCATGTAACTTTTCACGATTCTTAAAAAATACCAGACCTACAAGCTTGTAGATCTGCTATCCCCAAAATGGGTTAATCTAGTTAAACCTAATAAAGTTGTTTTTATTCCGTTATTATTTACAAGGAATGATTTTATTGACGAAGTAGGAAATGATGCGATGACTGGGGAGGAAACAATCTATAGAATAAAATCTAATTATAATATTGAAATCTATAAGAGAGCTCACAGCAAGAATAGTGGATCCAATCCATGAGCAACGATACAGTATGACACGGTAAAACTATTCTTGCTTTATTTAAAAAGAATGTTGAACATTTTTTAAAATGTAAACTCATTAAAACAGAGAAAGCATCAGTGTCATTTTAGATTTGTAGCAAATATTATGTATTGCAAGTAAAAGAAAAACACCACCACCGAAACAGTGGTCACCTCATCACCGAAAACCAGTGTATGGATAGGCCTTTAAAAACCATTTTGGGGCGGGAACCCCTTTTGGTGTTTTAAACATTATGTTATAATTTAGCTATTGAAAAATAGCAGATCTACAAGCTCATAGCACGCCACCGAGTGGTGCGCTACAAGCTTGTAGGCATGCTATTTTTTTTAAATCATGAAAATGTGGCACAATTCTGGAATATATATTCTTTCAGAGCGAACGTTTTTAACTCAAATCTTTGCTTCTGGGAGGGGTCCCTGGAACAACATATTTTCAGATGGGGGTCGGTGGCCAAATCCAGATATTTTTGGGGGTCTTGACATGAAATAGTTTGAGAACCACTGACATAGAAACATAGCCTTTTCCGAAAACTGTCAGGATTTAGAAGACATTTGTAGAATATTTGCTCATGTCTAAATGGGTTAAGGGTCCAACACTGGGATCGGGGGGTTGGATCGATGACCGGGACGAAACGTGGTCAACGTATAAAGACGTCCTCCTCACCCAGCTAGTGGTCTTTGTGATGTGGTCTATGAAGAAGGGTCTTCCGTTCGGAGCGCTGCGGACCTCCCAGCCGGCGGGCATCACGCCGACGGCCTCGTACGGGGCCTCGGCGGGGCCTGGAGAGTGCAGCGGGGACATGGGGGGGTGCAGGGGGGACATGGGGGGGTGGTGGTACGTCGTGGGGCTCTGTGACAAAACCACCTCCGCCGCCGCCGCCGCCGCAGCAGCCTCCGACGTGATCTGAACACCAGAACACAACAACGACACGTTGTCATAAACGCGCGACTGAAAATGAAACTGAAACAATGTTTTAGACTACATTATAAACATGAATCGTTTCTGTCGGGTGGAAAACTGTTCCTCTTTTTGACAATTCGGGGTTAAAATTCAAACGCAGCAAAAGCAGCAGCTTTGTGGACGAACCATGATTAAGCACTAAGAGAGAGTGAGAGAGAGAGAGAGAGAGAGCCAAATTCCAATACCCCAAATCTCGGCCACTCGCTCCATCACTCACACTCGCTCACTCCAGCAAATGGTGGTGACCTGCTGAAATATGTGACGATCGTGTAGACGTCACTTAATAATGTCAGTGTCTGAATGTAAATCGTTGCAGTTTGTTCATTAGCAGAGTTCAACCTGACGGTATTCCAGGTCACGTTTTTAAAGACCTCTATGTAAGTTGTGTGAAGTCCACAAGATGTTCACATATTTCGACAGGCCACCAATTTCACCGTAATTTGCCATGCTGGAAGTGAATGAGTGTGAGTGAGCGAGTGGCCGATTTTGGGTATTGGAATTTGGCTTCTAGAGAGAGAGAGAGAGTTGTGTACCTGAATGAGTGGGCGTGTCCAGGTGGTAGTTCGGCTGTTGTGGTTGACATAGTAGCGTCTGCCTTTGCTGTCCTGTTTCTCTTCCCAGCCTGCAGGCAGCCCAGTGGAGGTGGGGAGAAGCTATACTCAAAGCAAGCACAAATAACAACACATTATTACTGCTGTAATCCAGTGGTTCTCCCAGGGGTCCTTGAGGGAGTTTTAAGGGGTCTGCAGCTTAGTGATAGATAGTTAGGAACCAAATGGACCCTTCTGTAACTCAGAGAGTGTACCAGAAGGGTCCCATTTGGTTCCATTCTCATAATGGGAGACTGGGGTTCGGATGCCGGGTAGGGCCTAAACGTTATGGACAGATGAAGCTCTTAACCCATTTTGGGCGGGAACCCCTTTTGGTGTTTTAACTAAGCATTATGTTATACTTTAGCTATTGAAAAATAGCAGATCTACAAGCTACTGTAGGTCTGCTATTTTTGAAAGATCGTGAAAATGTGCCTCAAATCTTTGAATATTCTTTCAGAGTTTCAGTTTTTAACTCAAATCTTTGCTTCTTGGAGGTTCCCTGGAACAACATATTTTCAGATGGGGGTCGGAGGCATATTACATAATAATTGTTTGGGGTCCTTGACATGAAATATTGAGAACCACTGATATAGAATCATGAGGTTTTTCCAGAAAAAAATACATTTAAAAAAAGACCACAATACTCACCACGGGATGCACAGGATGTTCCTCTAATAACGACGAGGTTTGGGCACTTCCTCTACGGCTGGAATGGCTGGAATTACTGGAGTGATCCTGAAAAGTGTGTTTATGAAAGTGTCAAACGCACACATTCTTTTTCAGGGCCAGCAGCAGCAGCACCCTTTAGAATGAAAGTCTGTACTGTATGTACGTCTGTAGCATTCATTAAAATGCGTAGCATTCCTGCATGCTATGGGAGCAAGGGGGTCAAGACCTATGTATGGTGTTCCTCCCGACATACTCATGGGCCATATGAGCCATGTAAGGTGATGACCTCTCAACACGGCAACGTTGAGGAGTCTGACCTCCTGGCTGGGGCGTTTGCATGCAAGGGGACACTCTCCTCGCCACCCCTTCCCTTCGTTATAGCCCTGGACAGTTTGGGTCCAGTTTGGGTCCCGAGGGAGACATCACATTTCGGGGGTCACGTGGTTAAGTTGTTTGGGAACCACTGGGACACCTGAACTACATTATGTGACCAGACTGAGAGCCTGCCATCGCGCAAACTCCAGCTTTTCACCAAAATGAGTTAATAGCACAGGGAAATATGAAATAAATGCTTAAACATGTAGCCAGGCGTAATGTTAGAGACCACAGAAGTGAACCTTTCAAGCCTGTTTTCTCAACTCGCGCTTATAGAGTAAGACATTACTCTATAAGCCATATCTCCAAAACTGGTGGGTCAAACTGAACCAATATGTCAATTGGAAGCTATGTCCCTCAGTCAAATTTAGTCACATATACGTATATACTGTACAGATGAAATGTGGAGCTGGCACAAGTACTCTTGGCCAGAGTGAGCCGAGGTTTGTCTTAAGTTAAAGGGTAAGACAACTTTTTGAGGGGTTTGGGTTGTTTTCTTACCTTATTCCATGAGTTATTTCCATGAGTTAATTTAAGAAATAAAAAATTGTCATTGTAACGGGGAAACAGCTCTCAAAGTCACTCTTTTAGCACATAAACTAATGCAACAAAAGCTGATTCGGACAGTTTCAGGAAATCAGGAAAACTCATGCGGTTATATTTTCGTCTTTTAAGATAGATTTATAAAGTTACAATTTTGGTTGGAGATATATTGAAGCAGTACTCCGGCGTTCCCAACTCTCGCGGGGACATCTTGCGAGGTTTCATTTGTAAACAAGTCTCCACGCTGTTTGAGATGCACCCAGCTACAGCCTCGCATACGAGCAGTCCAGACACAGACACTTCTTCTAAACTGTCTTCTAATCTAAAGTGTATGTTTTTAGTGACAAGCGGACGAGATCAAATGTAATTTCCGGACTATAAGCCGCGGCTTTTTACCCATGAATTGAACCCTGCGGCTTATACAACGGTGCGGCTAATCTATGGATTTTTACAGCTAACGCAGAGCCATCTCAGGCTCTGAGCTAACGTAGCTGCGGCTAATAGTCCGGTGCGGCTTGTATATGGGATTTTCCCTAAATTTGGCTGGTGCGGCTTATATTCAGGTGCGGCTTATAGTCCGGAAATTACGGTACATCCCTGTCGTGGATCAATGGCATTCCAATAATACGCTTCAGGAGTGGTGTACAGTTTTTGTCCAATCAGATCGTTTCTTACTCAACGCGAACAGCAGTGATTTTTTTTACTTAAAAATAAAACTGCATGAATCAGCTTTGGTTGTGTTGGTTTATATGCTAAAAGAAAAGAGTGACTTTGAGAGCTGTTTCCCCGTTACAATGAAAGTCAATGAGCGACTGTTTTTATTTCTTATTGCTAATAAACAGCACAACGGAGCGAAATAACTCATGGAATGGACTAGTTTGCCCATAATAAGGTATGAAAACAACCAAAACCTCTAAAAAAGTGGTCTTACCCTTTAAACTGAGGCGATCACCTATTAAGTCCCAGTGGACCTCTAACAAAACAGGGGGCACTGCATGAAATGAAATCTGTGACTCATGGGACAATTCGACAGAGAAAGGCCTTAATTAAGGAGTGCTCACATGGAAGGATTGTGAATGTCATGGCCAGTGTGTTTAAAGTACACATACCGAATGGCTGAATGGCTGCCATGTTAAAAACCAAAAAAACTAAGGGACCCATAAAAATGTGTCCGCGACCCACAAATGGGTCCCACAAACCTTCAAAGGAAGGGGGGGGGGGGGGACTCGGCTTTGGAAGGAATAGGGTCAGTAGTGGCTCAGGGGCAGAGTGGCCGGATGGGAACCGCAAGGCTCCCAGGTCCTGGCTCCCCCAGAGTTAGTGTCGAAGTGTCCTTGAGCAAAGACACTGAACCCCTTAATTGCTCCCAATGTGCAGGTTGGTAGCCTTGCATGGTTTCCTCTGCCATCGGTGTGTGAATGGGTGAATGAATGTAATGCACAATCTATGTAAAGTGCCTTGGATAAAGGCGCTATATAAATGCACCATTAAGCATTTACCATTTACAATGAAGACTCACCGTCTGCGAGAGGCGCCGCTCGCCCGGCATCGCTCCGGACAGCGTCAGACGACCCAGGTCGTCGGGCAGAGGATGGAAGTCCAGAGGCGGGGGGTGATGGGGGGGAGGGGTGGAGCTGTGGTACAAGGTGGACTCGTCCTCCGTGATGATCTCCCAGCTCTGAGCGTAGAAGACAGGAACACAGGATTTAACACATTTAGGCCTGAGATCAGATTTTAAAAATGTCTTCTACATCCTGACAGTTTTCTGAAAAGGCTATGTCAGTCGTCCTTCGATTTTTCTATAATAGCAGACCTACCCCTCGTATAGACGAAATGCTGGCATCTCCAGAACCCAAATGACTGAAATCGTGGCGACTGAGAACTTTAATCCATGTAAACAGGAGAGACTCCTCCTGTTCTATGTGCCACTTGGCTACAAGCAGTGAGCACACAGCGCGTCATAACTGGGAATTATATTATCGACGTGCTGCAATATAAATAGTTTTTTGGTCCCAAACATTGCAATATTCGATTTGGTCCATATTATGGCCCAACGCTATATGTGTAACATGGACAAACAAAAGAATGGAACAAACATAGACCAAAGCAAACGTTACTTTATCCGGTGAAAAAAAGTGGTTTGCAGTCGTCACAAAAATGATGGCGTGAGCAGGATTCGAACCCACTCAACCCAGGAGGTATGGATTGAAAGTATATTGCCTAACGAGCCACGCTACGAGCTGGCAGCTGGAATGCTTTTCTAGAGTCTACTACATTATAACATGCCAAACTCATGTAAAGGATAAGGAAAGACCCCGTCCAGTAGGGGAGGGGTTTGGGGAGGGGAAGCCTCACCCCATTTTACTCAGAGATATAGCTCAGGGGAGATTCCACCCAACACCGTAGGATTACCTCAGGAGATTCTTGTCTGTCCGTCTCATCGTGGTCTGAGATCTGTCTGCGTGTCGTGAACGCATGCTGGGCCTCCATGTTACCGTTCTGTTCCTCACAGTCACTGAAAAGACGCATGCACGCACACGCACGCACATTTTGAAATATCAACCACAGTGAGGACTCTTCAGATGACAATTAAGCTCCATTTATAATATATACTTTGCATGGTGGTGTATACATTTGCCGTAATCCCTGGCCGACCCGCTGCCGGGTTGAGTCCTCCGGGCTGACTGCGCGGACCGGACCCCACCAGTTTACCTCTTAACGGTTAACGGAGTTATTTTGTCAAGCATGCCCAAATATGGAGTCTGGCCCGGGCAGAGGCCTTGTGACGTCAGCTGTGGCCCGGGGCAGAGGCCTTTTGTGGCGGTTCTGGACAACCTTGGGTCCAACCGACTCGACACCGGGCACTTTACTCCCTGTGGTGGTGTGGAACACGCGTGTCGAATTTGAAGTAGGTGGGGCGAACGGTTCTCGGGTTAGGTGGATTACACACACACACACACACACACACACACACACACACACACACACACATGGTGCATTTATAGTTAGATAGATACAGTATTAAGAGTCTTACAGTACTGTGGGTCTAACCCATTGCGTGGTTCTGTTCTCATGGTTCACAAAGTAGGTTCTGTGCAGGTTGTCCTGCCTCTCCTCCCAGCCAGGGGGCAGTGCGGGCAGCAGGTGGTTCTGTCTCGGACCCGACATGTCCTGGCCCTCCAGATACTCCCAACTGGGCTGAATAAACAAAAATACACAAAGATACACTGTTACACAACCTATAGCACATGCACACGGGATACACAATATCATTATTACTAAATTGGTGTCTTATTTCAAGTCACTTCTAAAAATGTACTTGTACCGAAAGACCTTTGCCATATAGACCACACAGACTGCACTGTCTCTATGCATTTGATGTACATGTTTATACCTTGCTTACTGTATTGGCTATGTTTTATGAAGAATTCACGTTTTCATAATTTCTCCACAATAGCGGCTTTATCTTCTCAGGAAACTGAGAAGTTTCAATGCCAGTAACACACCCTGACCATGGTCTATAGATCACTCACTGAGAGTGTTCTCACTTTTAACGTCGTGTCCTGGTTTGGGAATCTCTCAGTTAGAGATAAAAACAAGCTCACCCAGGTAGTCAACAAGGAAAGTAAGATCATTGGAGACAAACAATTGCAACAACCGCTCCATAACCAAAAAAGCAATTCAGATTTACAATGATTCTACCCATCCTCTTCACTCTGAATTTTACTTGTTGCCATCGGGCAGGAGGCTTAGGGCAAAATTAGCTAAAAAGAAGGGTTACAAAACTTTGTTTGTGCCAACTGCGGTGGACATCTAATCCCCACTGTTGCTCTGTTAATGTGAATGCATTTTATATAGTATTTTAATGCACCAGTGTATTTTTTGTAATGTTTTATTGTTGTAACTGACTGCCGGTGTGCCAAAGACAAATTTCCATGTTGTGCCAATTTAATGGACAATACAGTTTTCTTTATTTTCTTTATCTTTAGTTGTATTGTATATTCATGCCCTCATTATACCTGACGCAATAGTAATCCCGATCAGCCCCAGAGGAACCACATGCGTCTGGCCGGGAACTAAGGAGATTGTCCTTGCCCCGTTGAGGGTGTTTGTCTCCACAAATCCATCTACTGTACCAGTCTGTCGGGTGTCCCTGTTATGCTCATAAAACCATAGATATATATATAAGAAAGCTAGATGGCTCACCCGCGCTCTGGCCAATGGAGAGCGACGTTGCTACGTGGCGGCCATCTTACCTCGGGGCCACATGACATAACATTGTGTCTATGGGGCATGTACTTTTAAATAACCATAACTTGCTAAATTTTCAACCGATTTTCAAACAGTTTGGTTCGTTATAAACATGAGACGTCCGCATTTTCGACGTTCATAAAAAAATGCATCCTGAATCATAGCCACGTTGACAACGTTTGTAATAAACCAACCCGTTTGTAAATCCGTCAAGATTAGAGCGAGTTATGACTGTTTTTGTTTGAGGTCCCATTGAACACACTGTACTGTAGCCCCGAAGCAAGATGGCCGCCGGGTGAACTATGTCAGAGACTCCGCCTTGAGTCATATGGATTTTATATATATATATCTATGCATAAAACTGTATGGAGATCTACTCGTCTTGTCTGTGTCCATGTTATGCCCGCCCCACATATACCAAGAGCTGCCAGCCAGCAAACTATAGTGCTGTGGGAACCAACACACGGGCACCGGTCGCCATGACGTCCCACATTAACACAATGATGTGGATGTACCCAAGAACGACACGCCAGGAGCACAAAGCACCAACGAGCTGGCCTAGATGTATACGGAGAACCGGGATGACTGGAAGCGACGATGGAGGGCTCCGTCTGAGGACGACCCAGGGATGGAGCTCCCTGATGTCATCAGTATGACGTCATCATAGCACTGATGTCATATAGGCTGGCCTTCCAAGCACTATGACAATGGGTAGTCGAGTACAACGGCAGCTCAGACAATGGGGTATATTATATTCACACAGATAGGCAGAGTCTGCGTATTTATAGATTGATTATTAGTGTGGTTGGCCCACAGGACAGCCAAGACAGTTGTTAATGTCAGTATAATTGTACGTTTCTAGTGGAACTTCTGACGTCATGTGGGTCTATGGGGGGTTTTCCACTATTATGTCATCATGCTGATGCTATAATGATCTATGGGGTCCACATTGTTCCAATTATTACGACGTATGACATCTGACATCAGCATCTCCACTCATATAAACCCACGTGATAAAGAGTTCATAATGTTTCGCCGTCCGTCATTCTGTAACCATGCACGTTAACAAGGACAAGCGCAAGGAGATCGTGGAGAAGAAGGAGAAGAAGGGGGGCGATGACCAGGAGCTCTCGGAGGAGGACAAGCAGCTGCAGGACCACCTGGAGCTGATGGTGGAGCGCCTGGGCGAGGAGGACAGCGCCCAGCACCGGCCCGCCCTGGAGGAGATGAGGAGACTCATCCGCTCCTCCACCACCTCAATGACCTCCGTGCCCAAGCCCCTGAAGTTCCTGCGGCCGCACTACGCCACACTCCGGGCCCTCTACGAGGCCATGCCGGCCGGGGAGGACAAGCTCTTCTGCGCCGACGTGCTCTCGGTGCTGGCCATGACGGCCGGCGGCGGGGGTGGTGCTGGCGCTGGCGGTGAGAGGGAGTGCCTCCGCTACCGCCTGCTGGGCTCCCAGGAGGAGCTGGCCTCCTGGGGACACGAGTACGTGAGGCACCTGGCGGGCGAGGTGGCCAAGGAGTGGCAGGCCACGACGGCGGAGGACGGCAGCAGGACGCCGCAGCAGGAGCAGACGCTGCTGCGGCTGGCGAGGGAGATCGTGCCGTACAACATGGCGCACAACGCCGAGCACGAGGCGTGCGACCTCCTGATGGAGATGGAGCGGCTGGAGCTGCTGGAGGGCTACGTGGACCGCGACAGCTACGCCAAGGTGTGCCTCTACCTGGCCAGCTGCGTGCGCTACGTCCCCGAGCCCGAGGACGCGGCGCTGCTCCGCTGCGCCCTGGGCATCTTCCGGCGCTTCGACCGCCACCCCGAGGCGCTGCGCCTGGCGCTCATGCTCAACGACGCGCCGCTGGTGCGCGACGTGTTCACGTCGTGCCGCGACGCGGCCGTGCAGAAGGAGATGGCCTTCATGCTGGCGCGCCACGGCGTCTTCCTGGAGCTGGACGAGGACGCCACGGAGGACCACGAGGAGCTGCGCGACATCATGTCCAACGTGCACCTCAACGCCAACTTCCTGTCGCTGGCCCGCGAGCTGGACATCGCCGAGCCCAAGACGCCCGACGACATCTACAAGAGCCACCTGGAGAGCGGGCGCTTCGGGGGCGGCGGGGGGGACTCGGGCGGCGGCTCCCAGGTGGACTCGGCGCGCCGCAACCTGGCGGCGTCCTTCGTCAACGGCTTCGTGAACGCGGGCTTCGGCCGCGACCGGCTGCTGGCGGACGACGGCAACAAGTGGCTATACAAGAACAAGGAGCACGGCATGATGAGCGCCGCCGCCTCGCTGGGCCTGGTGCTGCTCTGGGACGTGGACGGCGGCCTCACGCAGATCGACAAGTACCTCTACTCCAACGACGAGCACATCAAGGCAGGCGCACTGCTCGCCTGCGGCATCGTCAACTGCGGCGTGGCCAGCGAGTGCGACCCAGCACTGGCGCTGCTCTCGGACTACGTGACCAACGCCAGCGCCGCCGTGCGCATCGGCGCCGCCTTCGGCCTGGGCCTGGCCTACGCCGGCTCCGACAAGGAGGAGGTGCTGGAGCTGCTGCTGCCCGTCATGGCCGACGCCAAGTCGGGCGCCGAGGTGTCGGGCGTGGCGGCGCTGGCCTGCGGCATGGTGGCCGTGGGCTCGTGCAGCGGCCGCGTCACCGAGGCCATCGTGGAGACGCTCATCGAGAGGACGCAGCGCGGCGAGCAGGAGCTGCTGCGCGACACGTACGCCCGCTGGCTGGCGCTGGGCCTGGGCCTGGTGCACCTGGGGCGCGGCGAGGCCGCCGAGGCCACGCTGGCCGCGCTGCAGGTGGTGCCCGAGCCCTTCCGCAGCTTCGCCCACACACTGGTGGACGCCTGCGCCTACGCCGGCTCGGGCAACGTGCTCAAGGTGCAGAGGCTGCTGCACGTGTGCGGCGAGCGCCACGACGAGACGGCCAAGGACAAGGACTCCGAGGACAAGGACAAGAAGGACAGCAAGAAGGACAAGGACGGCAGCGCCGCCGACATGGCGGGCTGCCACCAGGGCGTGGCCGTGCTGGGCATCGCGCTCGTCGCCATGGGCGAGGAGATCGGCGCGGAGATGGCGCTGCGCACCTTCGGCCACCTGCTGCGCTACGGCGAGCCGGCGCTGCGGCGCGCCGTGCCGCTGGCCATGGCGCTGGTCTCGGCGTCCAACCCGCGGCTCGCCGTGCTCGACACACTCGGCAAGTTCTCCCACGACCAGGACCCCGAGGTGGCGCACAACGCCATCTTTGCCATGGGCGTGGTGGGCGCCGGCACCAACAACGCCCGGCTGGCCGCCATGCTGCGGCAGCTGGCGCAGTACCACGCCAAGGACCCCGGCAACCTGTTCATGGTGCGCCTGGCGCAGGGCCTCACGCACCTGGGCAAGGGCACGCTGACGCTGTGCCCGTACCACAGCGACCGGCAGCTGATGAGCCGCACGGCCGTGGCGGGCCTGCTGGCCGTGCTGGTGTCCTTCCTGGACGTGCGGAACGTGGTGCTGGGGCGCTCGCACTACGTCCTGTACGGCCTGGTGGCCGCCATGCAGCCGCGCATGCTGGTCACGCTGGACGAGGCGCTGCGGCCGCTGCCCGTGTCGGTGCGCGTGGGCCAGGCGCTGGACGTGGTGGGCCAGGCGGGGAGGCCCAAGGCCATCACAGGCTTCCAGACGCACACCACGCCCGTGCTGCTGGCGCACGGCGAGCGCGCCGAGCTCGCCACCGAGCAGTACCTGGCGCTCACGCCCGTCCTGGAGGGCTTCGTCATCCTCCGCAAGAACCCCGACTACGAGGTCTGAGACGACGAGCGCCGATGACCACGCCTAATTAGGGCTGTGCGATGAGACATTTTGGCCGATATCGATATCTGATATATAATTAATTGCTGTTATGGCCGATAACCGATATCGATATGATTTCATTCTGTGTTAAAAGATTATAATAGTTTTGTCCATTCTGAAAAAAACACTGAATTTGAAAAAAGAAATGCCTCTTTATTCCAAAAACTAGGGATGCACCGTTATTGAAATGTTCATCACAAACAGCTTGAATGTAGTATTTTTATTAAAAACGTGTTGACTCTTTTGAAAGCTTTCCCCGGAAAACCTTCATCACAAAAGCCTTTTTCCCAGGCTTTTTTATTTATTTTTCAACATAATTATTATAAAATAAAATATCTGCTAAAACCAATATATTATTTTGTTATCGATTCGATACCGATATTGCATTTTTAAGGCCAATATCAGCCGATAGCGACGTGATGACCGATTAATTGCCCATCCCTACACCTAACGAGTTTGCTACCAAGTGTACCTGATGTTTTATTTAACCCATTTTGACCTAATATCAGATTCTAAAAATGTCTTCTACATCCTGACAGTTTTCTGAAAAAGCTATGTTTCTATGTCAGTCGTTCATCGATTTTTCAAAAATAGCAGACCTACAAGCTCGTAGCTTGTAGATCTGCTATTTTTCAATAGCTAAAGCATAACATAATGCTAACACCAAAAGGGGTTCCCGCCCAAAATGGGTTTAGCACAAACACCAACACAAACCAAAGAAAAATGAGGAAGTGGATATTTTCAAGAAACATTTATAACATCACCATCTCTGCTTATATAAAGCCTGGTAAAAATGTATTACAGGAGCCAACCACACTTGCAATTGCTAATTGCATCGTTCTAGTGTTATTATTGTTAGCCGTTCGGAGAAGCGTTGGCAGTTACTCCAAAGGTTCCCAGGCCAGCATGGAGAGCTGCCAGGCTGTGTTGTTGGCCTCAAACCACACAAAAGCCTGATTTATATACTTTGTAGCACGCAGGTGTCGCACGCCGTAAACAGCAGAGCTACAAGTTCACGAGTGCGTGGCGCCGCAGCACATTCTGAACTTGTAGATCTGCCTACAAAGGAGGTGCCAAGTATAAATCAGGCTTAAGGAGGATGTCAGCATATTTTCTCTCCACAGTGACAAATATAGTCCGGCCTCATGGACACAGTGTCCCCGAGACGGTGTTACTGTACGTTTTAAATGAGCGTGTAGCCTGAGGAACAAAAAGTCTGATTTCAATTTACAATATTTTAGACTTGAATGTGGTGGAAAGATGAGAGATGCTACAATCTCAAAAACAATATTCAAATCCTTCATCCAGTAGCTAAAGAGAAGTATCGCAGTTTATTTCAGTTGTTATCAGTCTTGGACTTAATTGTGTTTTTTGAGTGGTGCAACCACTCCAAGGAACAGCAATGTCCGTGTCCGTGTGTTCACTCAGAAACAGAGAGAGGGATAGTGCTGCCCTGTTGCCTGCTAATGAGAGAGAGAGAGAGAGAGAGAGAGAGAGAGAGAGGCGGGTTGCACCACTCAGTTCACACGGGTGTGATTTTTTTTAATTAACCACATAAACCATAATAGTTGACCAGGGTCTCTATATGAATACCAGAACGCTTGCCTCAAAAAGCAGTCGCCCCAGGGCGCAATTCCAGCAAACTCTGAACTGTCTCGACCTGGTATTCCTAAACGTAACCCGAGTAAACTATGCCTAAACTTAACCTTATTCCTTATAACCTCGGTAAAAACTGTGCCAAAACCTAGCCCTATTCCTAAACTTAACCAGAGTAAAACTATGCCTAACCCTAAATGTATTTATAACCTTATTATCCCCATAACACAAATACAAGAATACAAGAACCGCCCCACCAAGCGGGGTTGGCAGGAAAACAATGAGGGCTGAGGGTGTTTTGAGGCAAGCATTCCTATACTACAGTAAGTAGGTCCTCTATTATTATCAGTCTACACCAAATCTCTTCACTGATAATAGCCAGTCTACAAGCTCACAGTCACAACAATAGATGTGCTATTTTTTGCAGAATGTTTGTTTGCCTCGGAATTTGGAATGCCGGTTGAATAGAAGAATAGTGAAGTGCCAGTGATATTGTCGACAAAGAGCCAACACTGTGACAGACAAAATGTCCTTCGAACGGAGGGACATGAAGCCTGGCGTCTGTCCCTTCAAGCTGTGAACCAGAGAGCTTGATGGCAGAGGGCCCGTCGAGGGCCCCACTGAGGGCCCGAAATGAATCCTCCCGCAGACAAATTCAACACGAGATACAGTACGTACAGTACGTAAGTGAAAACAAACAAATAAAGGGATGTTAGATAACCACGTAAGCTCTACATGTATATACTATACTATAAAATGGCAGATCTGTAAGCTCACAATGTTCAAAAATAGCGAAAATAGCTATGCTACAAGGATCGGAAAAATAGCTATGTGAATCTAAAGGCGTTGGTTATAGGTTTATATAGATATTTATATAGCTATAGTGTTTTCACAATTACTGAAAATGTTCATCTCCAGCATAATGACATGACTCATGGCACGACGGGATCTTGAGGAATGACATGAACTTACATCTGTGTCTTCAGTCTGGTCTGGAGACTCCTCCTCTGAGCCTGACGGCGTTTTGGGCAAGTAGGTCATTTTGAGACGCAAATGACCCTTGACTCTGGATTTGTGGCTGCATTGGGAAATAAAAAAAACAAACAAAGAGGTCTGAAGCAGGTAAAAATCACTGTTAATAAACATAACTTTTTCACTGTTAATAAACATAATTTTATTTAATTTTAAAGAGAAAGTATTCTTAATAACTTATAATGCATTATAATCTGCTTAATTGTATAATAGTAATGATACGTACTAAATCAATATTCATAATGCTTTGTAAGATAATCATAACACATTGTGAATTATTTTATAATTACTTTATTATGGTCACGTGTCATAAGACTTCATAATTGCCGGTCACTCACGGACATATGTTTTTGCAGTATTATGATTCTCATGGTTGTAAAACCATACAGATTATGTCATAATAATAATGCATTGAAGCATTGAGTGTACTGAAAGCAATTATAATGCATTCATACTTGACCTGCTTTGAGTGTAAACGATTAATGAGGGTTTCATAATATAAAGTGTACAAGGAATTCGACGGGCAGTGAAATGAAGCCAACCTTCGTGGATGCAGCAGAAAGTCTTTGAATGTGTACGGCCGTTCAGCGTTGGGATTCTCCGTCTGCAAAGGAACGGCAATGAACAAAACAACACGTTTTTACAGCTGTACGAACCAGCAGTGGAATGAATACTCATGTTTTACTACCAACCACACCACCATAAACTAAACTGACAGTAACAAATGCAAAACAGTCAGGGGGCCAATTTCTGGTTGCTGTATTATGATAAAACATGAAGGATGGTATTTACACAACGACAGACACTGATGTGGAACAGTGTACGGTACATGTTTATAGTGATGTGCTGATATGGGCGAGGTTACGAGTGCATAACATGCTACAGTAAAACGTGGGTTGTATCAGGTTATATGATCATAATGATCATAGTGAGGTGGAAGGTTGTATGTAAATGAACTTTCCATTCAGAAAAAAAAAAAAGAAGAATCCTCTACACACCAGTCACCACAGTATATCTCTCAGAGTTAAAGGAGCATTCAGTGATTTGGAAAAAATCCCGGTCCACCCCGGTAACAAGATGTGGTGTGGTCGTGCTCTTACACTACCTTTAACCCATTTTGGACTGAGGTTGATTAAAAAAAAATGCTTCAAAATCCTAATTTCTATGTCAGTGGTGCTCAACCTTTTTCATGTCAAGGACCCCCAGAATTATCTCTATTGGGCCACGGAGCCCCATCTCAAAATATGTAGTTCCAGGGACTCCCCAGAAGCAAATATTTTAGTTTAAATGTTTTGCTCTGAAATATATATGCAATGATTTGCGCCACCTTTTAACTAACTTTAAAAAAATAGCAGACCTACAAGCTCGTAGCGTGCCACTCGGTGCCGCGCTATGAGCTTGTAGATCTGCTATTTTTCAACAGCTAGAGCATAACATAATGCTAGAAACACCAACAGGGGTCCCCGCCCTGAATGGGTTAATTTATCCATTTGTAACTCTGTCAGTGTATGGGAATGGGATGGACCTTGGGGTCCATTTGGTTATGTGTGTACTCTCTCTCAGTGAACAGTGAGGATGTCACAGCTGTGCTAGATGAGATAGATTGAGACTCACCGGTATCTGATGGAGAGGAACGTCCACCTGGCCCAGGAAGTCATCACGTGTCTGTGAGAAACAACACAGCTGACTGTAATCACCTTCACTAATCAAACATACAGGTCACATCCCCTAAACAACAAACCCCTAAATGCCAAATCATTGCCAAATAAAAAAAATTAGCTACAGTTTAGCTCTAAACAAGGAACAAGGAAAACAACATTTCTCTTCTAGTACTCGTAAGGAAGGAGTAGTGCCTGGTGTGCGCACACCCACACACACACACACTGGCCTAGAATATCCACCTCCCACTTGTGTCCTCATCAGACCATGCTTCCTAGGCCATAAACATCAATAAACAGTATAATCATTTTATCATTATTATATGGATTCACCAAATAGAATTATGCGCCTCTTTGAAATAGTGACCATAATTTCGATACATTTCATACAGTATAGCCGAGTGGCTCTCAGACTCAGCCTGCATGGCCTCAAAAGTCCTAGGGATATCCCTTTTATTTTATTTGGCTTAGTGGTTAAGATGTTGGCTTTCCACAGGTTGGCTTTGACCCGCAGGTTCAATTCCTGGGTGTGACATTCGGTGAATATAATTCTTTCATTTCATTGATTAATTCATTAATTTCTGAAATTCTGACTGATCCAATTTTACAATTTACATTTTTGACATTATCAGAGACTCTCTGTTATGTTATCTCCTGTGTGTGTGTGTGTGTGTGTGTGTGTGTGTGTGTGTGTGTGTGTGTGTGTGTGTGTGTGTGAGGGTGTGTGTGTGTGTGTGTGTGTGTGTGTGTGTGTGTGTGTGTGGTAAATGGTAAATGGTGCATTTATATAGCGCCTTTATCCAAGGCGCTTTACAGAGATTGTGCATTACATTCACCCCATTCACACACACATTCATACACCGATGGCAGCGGAAACCATGCAAGGCACCAACTAGCACATCGGGAGCAATTAGGGGTTCAGTGTCTTTCTCAAGGACACTTCGACAGTAACTCTGGGGGAGCCCGGGTTCGAACTGGCAACCTTACGGTTAATGTATAGAGGGTGCAGATTTGAGATGCATGTGCAACCTCTGTGGACTGTGTGCTTCAACACGATCGCAAGCTTGCATACTACAAGGCAACCGACAGCTGCTCGGTATTCCTTCCCAAATCCAATGAGCAGCTACCGGGAAGAGAGGCGTTGGATCTGGCCTTCTATCGGTGTGTCCGTCGTCCACTGTCGGAAAACAACAGTGGGTGGATTTTGGGGCCCATGGGATCAGCCACGCTACGGAGAACGATATGACACCGGGTGGACTGGGAAATTGTTTCCTCTGGTGGTCCAGCCTGGGACATACCCGCCCACGGACTGGTTGTTGGAGGGGGTTTCGAACTTAGGATGCCTATACACTACAGTGTTGTTTTTGGCAGCAATTTTAGTCACCTGGAATGTCTTAGTGTTAGTCTAGTTTTAGTCGACTAAACGTCATAAGATTTTAGTCGACTAAATCTACAGTTGATTTAGTCGACTAAGATGTATTTTGGCGGGCCTTGATGCCGTCATAATGAGTGTTTTTACACTTGCTGAAAATAGACGATCTACAAGCTCACAACGTGTAGTTTTCGTCAGTGAAAAAAGGTAGTCGACGAACGTTTTTTATCATAGTTTTAGTCGACGAAAACAACACTGGTGACATGACATGCTTGCTGTATCGTGACTGAGGACATATAATGCCTTGATTTTGTCGATGTAACTTTGCTGCACCTGAACTATTTATGTCCTTGTAACAGCAAAAAGTCAACTTAAGCCATATTTTATCCTGTGTCATATGAGCAGAGCAACAAGCTCAAGCTCACAATGACAATGTTGTTCTTTGGAAAAGTATTAATACATACTGTAGTGTAGTGTTGGCCAGGTTGAAAGTGGTTAAAAATAGCACTAAAAGAGACACTTCACTAAAAAAATATAGTGGAGATTAATATATATATATATATATATATATATATATATATATATATATATATATATATAAATATATATCCACTATATTTTTGGACGGCTCTTCATAACTGAGAGTCGGAGACACTGCTCATTCCAGCGTTTATTTTGTGAACGCCTCGATCACATTTCCATCTTACTTCCTGCCCCTGAGGCAAAAAAAACACAATGTTGTCACGGATACAGCACCTAAAGTGTGACCCAAATTAGCTACTCCGGTGCATCACAGTGGCTGGCAGCGAGCGCACGCGGGGCACGCACAATGTTTACATGCACAAATATAGATATCCGCTGCACCTGCCCTGCCAGTGGGGAAGCCAAGGTGAGCCCTCTCGAACCCGGGTTCATTTACTGTATACTCTGTAGTACCAGCGTTGCTTGCCAAAAAGGAGCCGATCTACAAGCCAACAATGCTTGGCATTCTATTCATTAAAGTCAGTCCCAGATTGTAGCCTTAACCATATTAACCCTGGTGTCCCTATTTTGGTCATTAATGCTCCACAATTATACAGTGCAAACACAACACAATAACACAGCACAGCGTTCCTGTTACAGCGTTAGTGTTAGTCTAGTTTTAGTCGACTAAACGTCATAAGATTTTAGTCGACTAAATCTACAGTTGATTTAGTCGACTAAGATGTATTTTGGCGGGCCTTGATGCCGTCATAATGAGTGTTTTTACACTTGCTGAAAATAGACGATCTACAAGCTCACAACGTGTAGTTTTCGTCAGTGAAAAAAGGTAGTCGACGAACGTTTTTTATCATAGTTTTAGTCGACGAAAACAACACTGGTGACATGACATGCTTGCTGTATCGTGACTGAGGACATATAATGCCTTGATTTTGTCGATGTAACTTTGCTGCACCTGAACTATTTATGTCCTTGTAACAGCAAAAAGTCAACTTAAGCCATATTTTATCCTGTGTCATATGAGCAGAGCAACAAGCTCAAGCTCACAATGACAATGTTGTTCTTTGGAAAAGTATTAATACATACTGTAGTGTAGTGTTGGCCAGGTTGAAAGTGGTTAAAAATAGCACTAAAAGAGACACTTCACTAAAAAAATATAGTGGAGATTAATATATATATATATATATATATATATATATATATATATATATATATAAATATATATCCACTATATTTTTGGACGGCTCTTCATAACTGAGAGTCGGAGACACTGCTCATTCCAGCGTTTATTTTGTGAACGCCTCGATCACATTTCCATCTTACTTCCTGCCCCTGAGGCAAAAAAAACACAATGTTGTCACGGATACAGCACCTAAAGTGTGACCCAAATTAGCTACTCCGGTGCATCACAGTGGCTGGCAGCGAGCGCACGCGGGGCACGCACAATGTTTACATGCACAAATATAGATATCCGCTGCACCTGCCCTGCCAGTGGGGAAGCCAAGGTGAGCCCTCTCGAACCCGGGTTCATTTACTGTATACTCTGTAGTACCAGCGTTGCTTGCCAAAAAGGAGCCGATCTACAAGCCAACAATGCTTGGCATTCTATTCATTAAAGTCAGTCCCAGATTGTAGCCTTAACCATATTAACCCTGGTGTCCCTATTTTGGTCATTAATGCTCCACAATTATACAGTGCAAACACAACACAATAACACAGCACAGCGTTCCTGTTGCTGCCAAATAATACACTGACGAAAAACAATTAAGGATGAGAAGGCTTCTATTGGATGGTGACATATTGAGTTTGTAAATCTGCCACTTTTGTAGTTAAACGAAAAAACAACAATTACACAATTTAATGAGGAACGGATGGGTTTGATATACATCACAGAATATAGGGACACTGCAGAGAGTCAATGCCTAAATAATGCACACTAGCAGCATCACAGCCACAGAAGTCATTTTCATGCAAGCGTCATGAAGATACGAACTGACGCGCGACGCACGAAGCTTTTGACGCCCGCAACAAAAGCAGGCGTCACCACTCACTTCTCTCTCTCTCTCTCTCTCTCTCTCTCTCTCTCCACACAATACCTCCTTGTAATTCGGGGGAAACAATGCATTCCCAATTTCCCATCAGCCACCTATCTGTTATTTTCCTTTATATGTATCTCGCCCATGGCTCTCAGACACGGACACACACTTGATGACTTCACTGAGCAACATGTCAACAGCGGCTCACTGACAGTGTAGCTGACAACATTTGGTCATTTTGTAGCTTTTGTACAGTAGCAGCTAGTGTGAATACATTATTTTGTGTTCACACTTGAAGCTATACAAAGCCATTTCAGTGGAAGTCAGCAACATGAACATACGAACTGACAGCCGACACATGTCCCTGCATGACGCGCTACAAACGCTATTAAACAAGGTTGAACTGGCTTCAAGTTTTATTCAGCGCTCCAATGACGCAGTGAAGTGTCACTCATGTCATGTTTCACAATGTCCACTCTCCTTCTCTCGTAATGGGGGAAAACGAATCCTTGTTGCCAGCCAGTTAGTTCCCTGTTATTTTAACCTTTTAGCCTTTTCTATTTTCCTTCATATCTTTCTCGCTTGTTGTCCCCACACACGTGGACGTACGCTTGATATTGTCAACGAGTGTGTTGAGCAACACTTCAAGGGCAGCTCAGTAACAGTACCCGCCTATGCTTGGTCATTTTGTCGTTTTCGTCGCCGAAAGTGTACACACAGTCTCCGACTACGAAAGAAAATCTGGAGCTGCACTGAATGCCCTGATTGCAACCATATCCACCTTGAAAGAACCGATAGCACAACAAGACCAAACACAAATGGATCCCGATAGAGCCCTTGGCTACGTACGGTTTCTAGGTAACCGTCAGCTCAATGAGTAGTGAGCGAGTGCACATTTAGGGAGAATGAGCCTGAACAATCTGTGTTTATGAGAGCAAATCCTCGCTATGGTGGCTTATCAGACTTCCAAACGACGACCGGATCCATCTACTGACACGGAGAAGAGACACTCACTGTGTAGTCATTTACCCTGCAAGTCTTTTATTGTGTTCAATGGTGGATTTTTAACCCTGGATGTAGCCCTTCCTATTCAAACAACATGGACAATGCAGCTATAATTAGCTTGGAAATCAGTGAAATCAGACTCCAGGTGGTTTTGATCAGATATTAAAAGATGACTTAACCCACACCTCATACAAATAAAAACATATACAGTATTAATACAGATAGACATAACTTACACATAGACATGACAGATACAGTACTATACAGTAAATACATCATAATATCGTTGCTGTCGGGAGGAAACCTCATAACTACATTTTTGAGGAATTATCGATTAAGTCCTTAATTGATAATTGGTGAGTTTTGATAACCTTATCGATCGATTAACCGGTCAGTTGATGAGCACAGTTTTTTTTAATTATCTGAGAATCTTAATTTCCCTCAATATCTACACTTTGCTGATATACAGAAAGAATACAAAAGGCATATTATATTCTTTAACTCATTCTGGGCGGGAACCCCTTTTGGTGTTTTAACTAAGCATTATGTTATACTTTAGCTATTGAAAAATAGCAGATCTACAAGCTTGTAGGTCTGCTATTTTTGAAAAATCGTAAAAATGCGGCACAAATCTTTGAATAGATATTCTTTCAGAGGGAACATTTTTCTTATTTCGATGTCAGGCCTAAATGGGTTAATCAAATATTTATTTGACCATTTGCGATACAGAGCCAGACAATGGCATCTTTGTATGAGAAATAGAATTAAATTAAAAGTGCACTGTCTTGTCTTGGGGGGGGGGGGGGGGGGAGTCCTTTTTTTACTGGCCCACATGTGCGTTCCTGCATAGAAAACGGCCGCAGAATGTTTTGATTAATTATTAACTGTTAAGTATAATCGATTACTTTCTTATTGATTAATGATGAACTATTAACATCCCCAACTGAGAGACACACTTGCTTTGTGGCCACAGCTAAATACCCTTACAGTGTAGATTCTCGTCCAATTTATTCTTATTTCCATAACCACTTAAATGTAGTCACTTTATGCCAGTGTTTAAATAAATAAAACACTGTGGAGCAGTTCCTTTCCTTTTGAACATAACCACTTATACCCTTCTTTTGTTACCCTCTATGCAAAATCAAAAAAATATATATAAGGCCTGTGGGGCTATAGTAGCACAGTAGTGCACATACTAGACATAACTTCCTGCCACGTCAACTAGAGATACCACATTGTATAGTAGTGAATGGATGTGGTTTGTGATGTCATAATGACCTTTGACCTTTGACCACCTAATGTTCAGTTCATTCTTGAGTCAGAGTGGACCTTTATGGCAAATCAAGCACTGCGTGAAGTTAACAGGAGTTAACGGGGCAATTACGGGAACTGTATTTTGCCCATAAACCTCAAGTTTAGCGGGCATATACATGTAATATACGGTAATATACAGGTGTGATGGTACAATTCGGGAGTTTACGGGAGTTTGTTGGAAAGATTAACAGGAGTTTCCTGTAATATACACATCCGTATTCCAAGCTTTTTTGCGCTGTGAAGGTGTTCCTGACATGTCGCGTTTACTAGAATGGGACAGGCGAATTGGGCCGATGCATAGACGGACAGAAGGACAGACGGACAGACAAATATACAGACAACCAGGAAACCGCCTTGGGCCAAAGGCTGTCGCCAGTGGAGGCATAACAAGGCTTTGGCTTCAACAACAAATCCTGCTTGCATGGCTGAGTCAGTGAGCACACAATCACAGCTCTGGGAGAATGTTTAACCGATACCGTACACTATCATGCACCACTGTTTCTCAACTATATGTGTCCATGGCAAAATTACAGGAGGATCCACGGGGGGAAGAATTGATACCAATACTTGTGTACTTTTACTCAAGTCAATTTTGAATTCCAGACTTTGACTTGTAACGGAGTACTTCTACGTTGCAGTATTGATACTTTTTTTTAAAGTAACACATTTGAGTACTTTTTCCACCTTTGGGTGTCGGGGATCGGAAAACAAAATACAAAAACCACATACAAGGTGTTAATCAATACTATGAAATATGAATTTAAACTTAATAATTATAAAATAGAAATGACTGTGTTATGCCTATGCCTATGGCATGCTTTACTAACAAGCTGTTTGTTTTAGGGATGGGCAATTCATCTAGCAGACATGTTATTTTATAATAATTACGTTGAACAATAATTAAGTTACGAAGGCTGCAAATTCTATCAGTGTTTTCTGGGGAAGCTTTCAAAAGAATACTTTTAAATAAAATGATTACATTCAGCCTTTTTTTCAGCATGGACAAAATTATTATAATCTTTCAATACAGAATGAGATCATATCGACATCTGTTATCAGCAATATCGGATATCTATAGCGGCCAAAATGTCTCATCGCTTCTTTCCAAATCTATCTTTCAGAAGATCCCACACGCAGCGGTCAGATCCCCCAATGAAACACAACTAGACAAGGAGCACTGTGTTCCATCCACTACAGCTTGACTTTCCTTTGTGTGAAGCTAACAACAAGTCTTGTAGATCTGCTATTTTTGCTGAATATTCTCCCCAGAATAGGAACGCTAGGGATTTTGTTGTTAATAAAGTCAACTATGCAAATGAAAGTCAATGGAGACTCTCGACATTTAGCTGAATAATGATCATCACAGATTCAAATCATAAAAGCTTTTGTTCCTTTATTTATAGTAGACTAGTAGACACGTGACATGTATTTCAGACATTGGTCCATTCAAATGTGCAACATTGTTGCTCACTTAATTAAAGCCAAGAAGAAATCTATATTCTCTCGATTCCACCGTCCAGGGGAGAGAAGGGTGATAAATGATGATTGCATGAGATATTACAAAAAAATAGATGCCTCATCATTGGCCATTGTAGTTCGTTGGAGCCATGATGTGTGTCGACGGGAGGGCGGAACAATTTAAGTGTGGAAGGCACGCTACGCCACGCTGCCACTCAAGTGACTACTGGCCAATCACAGCTCATCTTTTCTGGGACCCAAACATCCGCTCTGTGACGCAAGCATGCTTCCGCTATGCGTCACAAGGAACCTCGGGAAAGCTTTGCCCCCTCTCTCGAGAACACACAACCCAGAGCCGCAAGAGGCGTCTACCTTCATATGTCTATGGGTCATTGCATGTACTCCTACGGGCTGGGGCAGCACCTGTTAGCATGGAGGAGTAGGATGAAGGTCCTACATCCTCCTGGTGAGGGCTCCTCACTGGCAGGTGAGTCGGGGCCCTGCCTGGGCCCTCATCAAACCCTGTACACTCAAGACACTGCCACTGCTACCACCCTTAGATCTCTATATATGGAGCTGACCTGTTCTGACATTCCATATTATGTTGATCTGACCTCATCAAACCCTGTACAGTGTACACTCAAGACAAGATTCCATTTATGGCCAGTACAGAATTCATTCAATATGTTGATATGAACCCCCATTCCAAAGCGCCAGCGCTCGCCCAGCAGTCTGCTGTCACCCAGGCAGAAATGTTGATCTGACCCCCCCCCCCCCCCCCCCATGCCAAAGCGCCAGCGCTCGCCCAGCAGTCTGCTGTCACCCAGGCAGATATGTTGATCTGACCCCCCATGCCAAAGCACCAGCGCTCGCCCAACAGTCTGCCGTCACCCGGTTGCCCACTTTTCGCCCCCAGGGTGTCTTTGTATGGTTAAGTTGCAGTTGATTTTTGAGAGTTGAAACCTCGAGTGAAAGTGTTCCCAAAATGCATCAGAATTCAGAACACAATTCACAAATCATTCACAAATGTCTCACCACATTGAAATGATTTCCTGACTGGCAACAGAGAGAGTTCATTTAAAATATCAAACATGTGTTTGATGGCCAGACTGTGCACCATACCAATCCAGTTGGCGAAAATGGGAGAACTGTACATATGAGGGGAACATAATGTTCCCTTGAGAATATAATGTTTTGTGTACTTTTATACACATTAGGTGTAGGTTAGATAGTTTACTTTGTTGATTAAAATGTAAGAAGTGCACACGTACAATAACACTTTCTCAATCATCTGCTGCTGCATTGGAAGGAGTAATCAATAATCTAAACAAATCTTTCAAAGATAATTATAGATACTGTTACTGTGTCATGAAATAAATATACTATATGTATCATATATGTATCATGATTATTTCTAGATGACCTTTGATTTCTAGATGACCTATCAATGTAAGAACACAGGATCGTCTTATGGCCCCTACACACTGTAGGAGTTTTAAAGTTGTCGGCGAGTCTTTTTTTTAAATCGGCTGTCATTATATCGTTGTGGCTTTCACACTAAACGATTGGTCGCCGACCAGGAATCACACACTTTAAGAGTTCACCAAGATGCGATCCAGACCCGATACATAATAGGCAGCGCCGCAGCGGCTACATAATTTGTTTTTTATTCCAATTCATTTTGACATCTCACGCACGTGCAGGATACCGTGATACAAGTGCGAGACCGTCACAGGACGCTGGACGCATCTCTCTCTCTCTCTCTCTGCGTGTACGCCACACACACAGGAATAGCCAGGCTACACAAGGCGAAATGTTTGCGATAGCCTATAGCCTACGTGCGCTATAGCGAGACAGGACATTAAATCTTGATTTTCATTAAATAACTCGCGCACAAACACACACACACACACACACACACACACACACACCACGAGGTCCAAAAGTATGCTCTGCACTGTTGATTCCAAATATCGGCGCTATATCTTCTTGCAGAGCCTTTCACACACAGCGAGCAAAACCTTGGCGAGCAAAGCCCGACCTTACGTCAGATCGGGAGTTTTGTCGGCAAGCTCCAAAAATGGTCCCCGACAGCATAATCGGAGAAAATATCGTGCAGTGTGTACGAGCCATTAGGATCTGGTATGTTTAAGGTAGAGACTAAGCTAGGCTAACTAAATCCAACAAAAACTTTGGAATTAAAGAAACATTTTACGGTTGTAAATTGTGTGTTTATAAACAAACTAAAATCATAAAGAAATGCCCTTAGTTGTAGTCAGTAGATCAGCTATTTTGCAGTTTTTTAAAGAAAGATATTGGATACAAAGCCATTTTTGCTGTCTTTCTGAACTTTTTAAATCTACCATATGATCTTACAATTATACAGTAGAATGAACACTAAAACAAATAAAAAACTAAACCAAAACCAACCCTTTTTATCAAATAAAAACTAAACTAAACCAACAAACCCACTTTAAAAATCACACCCGTGTGAAGTAAGTGGTGCAACTCCAGTGGGGGTCCCTGGGGGGGGGAGTGGGGAGTTCCAGACCCACAGGAACGCAGGGTGCCGGCCCGATTCCGGCGAGCCGCCCCGCGTCCGAAACGGTTGAGAAATGACAGAGTTACCGTGTGGGGGTCCCTCTACTGTACCCTCTACTGTACTGTACTGTCACTGTACTGTACTGGCACACCTGAAATCACCCTATATACAGTTAATATGTGCGTGTGTGTTTGTGTGTGTTAGGTTGCGTGCTCACACATACCCAGGCAGCCAGCCAGGCAGGAACCCACACACATAGTCACTTAAGGAAGTGGTTTGCACCACTTAATTAAAAATGAATTAAAACAAAGAAATGGAAAAACTATAATACTATAATAACCTTGCTAATTACTAGTGCAGAGCTTCTTTCTTGACAAGCCGCTAAATGCAGAGGGGTGGTGGGTCGCGGGGGGGGGGGGGGGGGTTTGGGGGGAACCTGACACCTGATACTTTACAAACACAGGCAGGCAGGGGGACCCAAAGGGACGGGTCGGGTACACACCATCCTTTACTGGGAAACGGATCAGCCTTCCACCCTGACACCCCCCACACCCCCCTCCACCCTGACACCCCCCACCCCCGTCCACCCTGACCCACATGGCAGGCATGACTGAGCGCTGCTCTGGCAGTGTTGCCAGATTTTTCGAGAGAAGTTATTAGAAACCAGGTCTATGACAAAAAGCGACAAGGGACTATAGGCTACATGGGCACTTTAGACCTATATGCATCGGCTTGTAAATTGGCTACTTTCAAAGAAAATCTTGGAGAGAAAGCTAAACGTTTTTGAATATTTTTAGAATGCAAATCTGGTACCAAATATTTGTAGATGGACGGAGGGGGTAAAACACATTCATTTGAGGGTCCTTGACCTGAACATGTTTGAGAACCACTGGTTTAAGCAACATCAGGAAACAAGCCCATGAGTACACTTCACAAACAAGCACTGCCAACGATTTACAAGCAACGTTACAGAAAAACAAGCCTAAAGAAGTCGCTTATCACTAAGCAGACATGGCAACACTGTTCCCTAGCATCATGCTGTTAAATTTGAATCCACGGGCCGGAGCTAGCGCTACAGCTGACCAGACAATCTGGAGTCAGGGTGGGGGCTATCTTCGGAGGTTGCTTTATTTATATCAGGAAGGCGCTTTGCTTCTCCCCCCCCCCCCTTCCCCTCTCACTGACACTAAAAATATCCTGGGTAAATGCTTAGGCTGATTACTCAAAGCGTTAACAGAATAATAAAAATGGAGAACTACTTAAAACGGAGGCACGTGTGCAATTCGCATTCTCACAAATCTGGACACTCGCACGCTCTCAAAAGCCAAAACGAGGCTTAGTTTGTTCTTCTCTTTCAGTGTTTTCTTGGATACCAGCGTGTAAATTGATTACTGTGATGCAACTGAATACCTTTGAATGCGTGTCCACTTGGGGCTTGTTAATTGCATAACTTTACGGCCGTCTTCTCGGTTACTGAACTTTGTAGTTGTTTGTCAAATACTGTAAGCCCAACGGCTGACACCGTAAACAAAGCAGCAATGGACAGCACTTTGGGCTTGCACTGTAATTATACTTTTAAACCTGCTGTCCCTATTTTTGGGGCATTTCATTATAGGCAGAAATGTTCCAAAAAGTTCCAAACATAAAACATTTTCCAAAATAGAGAAAATAGCCGATCCACAAGCTCACAATGAAATGCAAGGTAACGTGGTGTGAGCTTGTAGGTCTGCTATTTTTTAAATAGCAGATGAAGTGACTTTTCTAGAAGGCTTCCGAGAACCCCTTTTGAGGTTGTTGTTTCTATGTACAGTATAGCAACATACAGTACATCTTATTATTTTGTAATTCATGGAACCATTGGACCATTTCTGCTACAGCGCTCCCCAACCAGTATTCCTTACACTTCATGAGCTTAGGTCAGGATTTAGAAGGCGTTTTTAGAATCGGCCTAAATCTAAATGGGTTAGGACCATAACAGTCAAAATGTGTCACTAATTGTTTAATAAAAATTAAAACATAGCAGATGTACAAGCTCCCAGCACGGCGCCCAGTGAGCTTGTACATCTGTTATTTGTGAATAGCGAACGTATACATGAATAAAGTTGTTACTACTTGTGTAACTACTTTTGCTGGGGACCCCTGGGGGTCACCGGCCCGTGGACCCCACTTTGAGAACCAATGGCTTACAGTACACAAGCCCTGTTTGCCTATAGTCTCTCACCTGACCAGTGTTGCTTGATGAGTACTCTTTTTTTTGGACGTGATAAATACGGGCCCTGCTGGTTGCATGGACAGACACACGGGGAGAAACACAGCACTCACCTTGACGTTTTCACCTGGATTCTTGAGAGTATAATCCCGAGTATTGTTGCCTGTGTTTGCGTCGCTAGCCCTCGCCCCAGAACAACGGGACACGTGAATGTGGACATGCGGAGAGCACGGGCTAAAAGCGAGCTTTGGGTTTGAAACGTGACATGAAATTTCAGCGTTTGGGTAGGGCACTTCCAAGGAAAAGCTCCTTTGTATGGCCCGGTATGGACAATGGTTTCCGGGCATTTCCTGCCCGCTTCCTCCGTGACACGGAGCGGGGTTTTTTTTTTCAGACGACTTCGCCGCGGAGAGCAAGCAGTCCGAGGTGCTGCGGTACAGCTTCACGTGAGGGTGGCGTTCGCTCTCAGGCTCCGCGGGGGCCTCCTCCGGGTACTCCTCCTCGTCGCCTGCGGCCTTGGCCGCGGCTCCCGTCCCGGACATGACGGCTCCCTGCTGGGCCACGTGAAACAGCACGCTGCTGGAGTGTCTGTTGGAGCGGTCCCACGTCGACGTCGACGACGACCACTCCGCCGTCTTGTTCCCGTCCTCCGTCTTACATTTCGCCTCGTCCTGCTGCATCGCGGGAACGTTGAACTGCACCAAGTGCTTAATGGCGTCCCTGAAATCGGGGGCCGGCGGGGGGGGACAGCTGCTCTTGGAGAAGCGTGGCCCGTTCGTGGGCGACGCGACGGCGGCGGACCCTTTGCACGCGGCCGCGGCGTCGTCCTCCTGGACCGACGACGTCTGATGGCTGCAGCTGCCCCGTCCGGGAGGCAGAGGGGGCAGAAGAGCGGGTGGCAGGGCCACCGGGCTGACGACCACCCCCGGGCTGACCGGGGAGGCGGGCGGGGTGCTGCAGGGGCTCCTGGGAAATATGACCAGAGAGCAGCATCGCCTCAGCGGGGCCCTACTACTGGCCTTGTTGCTGCAGGGTAAGCCTCCTCCTCTCTCCGGGGACGTCTTGCACTGCTCCGGAGACTCCGGCTCGAAGATGCTGCTGCTGCTGCAGTAGCCGGCGTCGCTGGCCGTGCTGCTGCTGCTCGAGGAGCCTCCGTCGGGGGCAGCGGCGCCACCGCCGGCCGCGGCCACCCCGCCTTCGCACACGCCCCCCGCGTCCACAGGCTGCAGTGCAATCTGCACGACGCTCTTCTTGTTGTTGTTGGTGTTACATCCCCCGGCGTTCACCTTGGGTATGAATACCGAAGAGTAGCGCTGCAGATGATGAGTCTCATCCTGGGGAGTCACATTCATGCGGACGGAGCAGTAAGCGGGGGTCCGAGTGGGCGCGCTCTCCTCGCCACCATGTTGTCCGCTCAGGCTCTCCGACAGAGGGTCCGTGTGGCTTCGCCCCGACGCGAAATGCAAGCGGAGACGGCGCGCCATCCCTTTAACTCTCCAGTCCCCGCGGCATGATAGAAAACTGCAAGCAGGGAAAAAGACAAGCAAAGCAACTGTGCCCCGAGCACTGCCCTGTGATTACAATCATTAGCGACTGCACATAGCCAAAATAGCTCCGGTGACAACCCTACATTCCTCCTCAAGGCTGATCTCAGCTATCAGTTAAGAGGAGCTCAGGCGTGCTCCCGGGGAAACGACTCAAACGCACAAACCCTTAAACGAATCCAATGTTCTCCCACGCTAAGAACGTCAGCTGTACTCAAAGAAGAGAACGTTACATTGAACGCTGAAGGGCAGGGCTCCCCCGTACAGACTTGCCACAGAGCCCCAGCCTCGGTCCTGTCGCAACTGTACGTCCTGAATTCCAGCCAGACCAGTATAGTATCTAACACCATGTGCCTTTTGCAAGCAGCCGCACTCCCTTTGAAAAAAACAACACCGTAGCCCGTCCACTGACACTCTGCTAAACCACTAACTTGTGCCTCACGCCACGCACTCAAGACTCCACTTCCCCACTGACAACTATGTGTCTAATGTTTCCTGCAGGTCCGTGACCCCGCAAATATTTTTACCCACTGGTATAGTGTTACAGGAAATCAAGGGTAATGACTTTCAAGATCATTCTACGGTATGTATATCAAACTGAGCGTTGGCATGCCTAATAGCATCTATACTATGAAAGCAACACAGACTGTGGAAATATGTAGGAAAAACGGCACGCTCATTAACCACTTAAACACTATACACTTCATTGATCAGGATTTTCCAGGGTTCTATAACTGGTCCCTTCCTTTCCCACCCCTCTAAACCAAATCTCTTTTCCGGAAACAGCCGGAAATAGTCTACAAGCTTGTGAGCTTGTAGTCAGACTGGCTATTTTCAGTGAATTGTAGACTGGCTATTTTCAGTGAATGTTTTGCTGAATGTTTGCCTATTAAGACATGCCCTGAATAGGGATGCTATGGTTCAAGTGATTAAATGATTACATTAAAATAAACATTGTTGGACTATTGGCAGTCCATGTAAAAATAAAGAAATAAAAAAAGCCATGAAAAATGTAGCCGATGACAACTTTGCATAATTGTGTAGTTACCTTGATATGATGGTACTCGAAATATTGGCAAGGTATCTTCAACAGTTGCTCCACAGTTTAAAAAAATTATAATCCCAAATAAATGAGAGAATATACTGGATTATAACTTTATGCTAACTATTGTAGATATCAGCATGGCAAGGTAACACAAAACCTCTGGATGCCCACACTGGATGGAAACCTAAGGATGCCCACTAAATGCAAAATATGAAATGATCAAATTTGTATTTTATTTAAAGAAAATTTTAAATCTATTAAAAACCACGTCAGTTTTGAGCCCTCAACATTTGACATTCTATGATGTCTCGATTTAATCTCTCCTGTTGTTGACCACTATTAACACCCCGACCGCCAGGACGAAGTTCACCGTCCTTTCAATTAGTAACACCCAATAAAAACAATAACACTTGCTCAATGCAGAATTCAGCACAGAAAACACTCCCAGCATTTGCTCCGAATTGCCTTCAGATGTTTACAGATGACACAGCCGCGTGGTCAGCGTCATGGTTCAGGCACAATAATCTGGATTTAACCTCTGAACAACTGACAAAAACAACAAGAATACCTGACGATATGCTCTGAGGAAACAGTACAACCCCAACGCCCAGGCCCAACTTTATATGAATGAGTCATAATCAGCATTCAAACGTATCCCCTGCCAGGTAACGCCGGGGCTCCACCGGGCGCGTCTCCGTCACCGTCAGGGAATGTTCCTTTTTTAATCAATGAAGGGTGGCTCCACTGCCTGCGTTGCGTTGCGTGACTGCATTAAAATTTCCCCGGTTCGTTTTTTTTTACTCACTTGACGGAGACGCAACGCGCCCGGTGGAGCCCCGCCGAAAGGTTGTAACAAATCCCCAAATCCACAGGAAATGGGCAATCTACTGTACACGGTCACAAAGCTTGTATTGTACTTGTACAGTAGAGCTTTTAGGTGTGCGGCTCAGAACTGCATTTGGATCATGGTTCCATTTCAGAACAGTTACAGTAAAACAAAGGGAAAAAACTGATGGGGGGGGGGGGGGGGAAGTACAACCAGAAAAAAAACATCTGAACATCAATCTGCTTCCCCAGCGTACAACATGCCAATAGGTACGTTATTACATACATATCGTATAGTAAAAGGTATCAATTATTATTAACCCATTTTGGGCGGGAACCCCTGTTGGTGTTTTAAGCATTTTGTTCTACTTTAGCTATTGAAAAATAGCAGATCTACAAGCTCTTTCACATTCTCACGACTTTTCAAAAATAGCAGACCTACAAGCTCGTAGCGCGCCACTAGGTCTGCTATTTTTGAAAAGTCGTGAGAATGTGGCGCATATATATTTCAGAGCGAATAGAAACATGGGTTTTTCAGAAAGAAATTAGGATTTAGAAGCCTTTTTTTAATCGTCTTCAGTCCAAAATGGGTTAAATCAACATGACACCACCACAGCAATGTCTGCCTCTAAAGATATGCCCAAAATAAAATAAGGATGCCAGATTGAAAGTGTCATTGGTCAGGGTTGAGCGATGACCTATAACAGAATCATCCCAGCGTGATGACTCATCCCTCATACTGTAGCTTTCATAATGCCGTGGGATCCTTTTGTAATCATTAGGAAATTATGAATGCCTGCATTCACAAAAGTGCATACTAACTTGGGACATACTGTGCTATGAAAAACAAGGATACCCTTTAATCTCTATTTGACAACATAGAATAACTTGAAATCTTGGGTTAGGATGTTAGTCCCATATTCCGACGTTACCCATCATCATCATCATACTATCATCATCATCATCATACTATATCATCATCATCATCATCATCATCATCATACTATAATTCTAACAATGTCTGTCCGTCTGTGTGTGTGTGTGTGTGTGTGTGTGTGTGTGTGTCTGTCTGTGTGTCAGAAACACCGCCGTAGCTCCTCATTGCCTGCACTAATCGCTCCCACTTTTCACACAGGCATTGACAATAATGATTATTAATGAATTTATTAGTGAATTAAAAACGCACCGGGCGCAGTACCCCCCACGGCCACAAGGGGGGGCAAATATCTCACAACGGGTAAGGGCTAGTATTTACAATTTAAGCTAAATCAAGGCCTCCAATATCAAATAATATGTATCAAGGCATAATAAGGGTGCTTGTATCTTTTGACAGACAGATAAACCATTGTTGTGAAGTCTACTGGCGAGTGGCCTTTATCTGTTTCAATATGACATGTCATCAGGCTAACCATTTATGTTTATAGGACATTTGAAGGGACGCAAATTGGATAGAAGGCAAGCAAATCAAATTAACTGGCAAATGGTTTTATCTTTTCATTTGTTAACACACGGTACGCCTTGTTGCATATAACAAAATATATGGAAATTTCAGACAGTTTTGCGTCTGACGAATAATTAAAGGCAGGGATATATGACAATTGGGCCATATCACTGAGTCACCGACTGAAGACGACTTACATTTCACAACAAATGACAAAACCTGAAATGGCAACAAGCCGTTTACAACATACTGTAGGAAGTGATGACATGAAGTGAACACGAGGTTCTTGGTGAGTGGACAAAGGAGGACAAAGGGTGACGTCTCTGCTCTGGAACGACCTGCCTGACCAGATCAGGCTGATCAATCACAGGCTCCTTTTAAATAATGTATTCAAACTTGTCAAATGTATCAACAGGCCTATCAAATTGTGTTGTTTGATTACTAGGGCTGTGTAATGATACATTTTAACAGCGATACGATACTGTACGTATCACGATACATGGTTGACAATACGATACATGGACAATATCCCTCTCCCGCCTTCAACTTGTTCAGAATGCTGCCGCAAGGCTTTTAACAGGAACCCGAGAAAAAACCCGTTTTAGCCACACTCCACTGGCTCCCAGTACGTTTCAGAATCCATTTTAAGATTTTATTGTTTAAATCTTAAATTCTTTAAATGGATCAGCGCCAGTTTATGTTTCCGATCTCCTAAAACCCTATGTTCCATCTAGATCACTGAGGTCAGCCAATCAAATGCTCCTTGTCATCCCTAAGGCAAGGTGTGAGAGAAGAGGGCACCGAGCCTTTTCAGTCATTGCTCCTAAACTGTGGAAGCAGCTACCTAGCCGTGTCAGGCTGGCTCCAACACTACCTGTTTTTAAAACACATCTTAAAACTCACTTCTATTCCCTGGCTTTTAAACCGTGATTAATGTGTACTCCTGACTGAGTGTTTGTTTTTAAACACTGGGCTGGCACCCTGGCCTCTTTCCTGTGGGTCTGTGATTTTTTCTTCGTAAAATTGCTAAATTCAACGCTCTAGTATACTTAATATTGATACAATCGAGTATTGGCATTGCAAATTGATACGATACAATATGTAGTAGTTTACATTTTGATATACTTTGATTCTTGAAATTAAAATAGATTTTTCGATGCAGTTACCATATCTTTACAAAATGTTTTTAATTCATCCTGCAATTTTATTCTGTCGTTTTGAAAAAATGCCTTAAAAAAATATTGTTATTATGATTATTAATGACATACATTTTCATTATTTTTTAAGATTGTTTAGACCTTCAATAAAATCCATTCCATATGGAACCTATGGATTGGATTGTGTGCCTGCAGTCTATTACTGTACATGTAAACAGTAAAAACATGTAAGCTGAAACCCACATAGGTGAAAGGTCAGTCAGTGACCACTTGTGTTCAAGTAAACTCTTCTATGCCGTCGTTTCTGGCTCTTTGTGTTGCTGCCTGCTATACCGCTATCAAACTGGCGGCCCTATTTTGGGCCATTCACACATATTTTCAAAAGAAATATGAAAAAGTTCAAAATGCATTCGCAATGTGACGCGTTACTTGTGAATGAGCTTGCGTGTTGCCGGCTACTATGTTATACAGTATGGTTTGATAACAGCAGGGTAAAAGCATATACTATTACAGCTATTTCTAAAACAGGAAGAGCAGTATACATAGTGTTGTAGCTCACACAGGAAAAACCCCACAGCTGTAAGAATAATTATACAACAGGTCGTTTCGAGGAAGCTATCTGATTGGTTGAAACGGCTTCTAGCCGTGGATCAAACCAGCAACATTCACCACCTAATCAAAACAAAGAATTCAGCTGCTCTGTTTTACCAGAGCGCTAGCAAACTCGGTGGCTAGGCTAGCTAGTTTCTTGGGACATTTGTGGTCGTAGTGACTACATCTGTCATTAGTTTTTTATACAGTTACCCTTAGTTTTAAGGGTAACTGTGTAATTTCAATATTACACTTGAGGGTGTGGTTTAACGTGATTATTGCCACAGTACAATAATCACTGCTTCATTGCTTAAGTCCATGTGCCATGGTGGAACTAACAAACATAGAACTACCGAATATGGAAAACTTACCAGACGATTTTCATCAAACACCTCCAGCAGAAGACGATGATCCCTAGGATGAACCTAAAATATAACACATAACCATAACATTAGGGGTGCAACAGTTAATTGAACTAATCGATTTAACCGATTAAATAATTAAAAAAAAACAATTTATTATAGTAAGAAAATAATCCATATCCATTTCATTGAAAAGTCTAGGTCTACACATGTTACATGTACAGTAAAGTGCCTTGTGTTAATTTAACTCACAGCAATGTCTTAGACTTCGACTGTAATTTTGAATTGATCAACAGTAACATAATCTAATTCAAACCTGTGGCTGCTCACTGCTCCTTAGGACCAGTTAAATGAGAGAGGACAAATATCCTTCAGGGGACAATAAAGTACATCAAATCTAATCTAATCTGATCTAATCATAACGGTAGAGCGATGATTCGACAACAAACTAGAGCCAAATATTGTTAAAAGGAGCTTAAAATGCAATACAGAACAAGAACAGATGAGTGGTGAAAAAAACAATGAGTTATTGCAAAATTGCTATGGGGAAAAAAAGACCCTAAACCTAACCCTCAAGAATAACTATCATAATATCTATTCTATTATAATTGTGTATATGACAACATACTATACAGTAATACCTTAAAATCTTTATGTGTTTTAGGATGTTAGTTCCATAATCATGCCGACTTTACCCATATTTAGAGCTCTCAATGTAAGCGAAATCAAGGCCACCCATATCAAATAATGATGTATCAAGGCATAATAAGGGTGCTTGTATCTTTTGACAGACAGATAAACCATTGTTGTGAAATCTACTGGAGAGTAGCCTCTATCTGTTGAAATATGACACATGTCCTGAGGCTACCATTTGAGACTTGTTTATAGGACGTTTGAAGGAACACATTTTGTATAATTATGTAAGACAAGTAAGGCAAAAATGCTACAAATAGTGGAGGAGGGCCTTAAAGCAACAGAGATCATGCATATTTGACACAACCCAACCAAGACCACAAAGGTAGTCTGCTGTATTTCCATAGCCATAATATTTGTAATTTGTACGCCATGTCATTTTAACTCTGAGGAGTGGGTCTATTTGGTTACATTTGTACACTTTTCAGAGTTAAACGAAACCTAAGGATTTTACTGTGTGATATCTCTCCAATGCCTCTGTTTCAATGTTATTGTATATATAGTAATTGGTGTATATTAAATAATACATCTAGTTTTAAATGGAATTAATCCTTTTATGTAGGTGATTATTTATGGTAATGTTGCAAGTAAAACCTACTCATATTGACTCTAAAAGCTACTACAATTCCAGCTCAACGAACCTATTGATTTCACATTAATCTTGCACAGATACTGTACTGTAAGTTTTTTTATAAAAATAATTATATAGATGTTTTCTTTGTAGAAGTGCATGATCCTTATTGGGTCAGTACTATATATATATATATATATATATATATATAATATATAAATATATACACAGTATGCATTGCTCACCCGCAATGTTTTTTTTCAAGACAAACCTGGGTATATGTATATAAGGATAGAACAGATGTTATATGCCATAGCATGCGCCAAAGACTGGGAGGCGCATTGAAGTCAATGAGAGACAGCTGGACCATGGCCAGCTTATGAATAAACAATATTGTAATGATTGCGAATGAGACCTTTGACGCTTTGTAAGCTCGTAGAGCTGTTATTTTCAGTGAATATATTGGTAGAGGGGGAAAAGAGGAGGTGACCTTGCATAGGCCCCTGGGGGACTCCAGGCTGTAGGGAATCTATGGATTAAGTGGTTAAGCTTGTTCACCCGGCTCTCATTGATTTAAGTGCATTCCATCGAACTTTCTGCCCCAGTTTGCCTCCCAATGAGTGCCTGGCGACCACTGGAGAATCAGCCAGCTAGAATTGTCAGACCAAGAAAGTGACGCATTTGTCCTTCTTTACATAATCCTTAGTTCCTAACAGAAGCTTATTAGTTGTTACATAATATAATTGCCTTTGCTTTGAATTGAATTCACACCCTGACAAAGGCTCCTGCTGAAACATGTACTGTAGGTGTCAGCCATAAGAAAGGCTAATGTACAGTTCCTGCTTAATTACATATAGTAATAGTATTTCCGATAATGTAATTAGTAGGCATAGATAAGTGGTAGAGAGGGCATCAGGGAATTAAAAGGTCGCTGCTTGCCCCCCCACTCGCCCAGTCTATGTATCGACGTTTCCTCTGGGACCCTTAACAAGACACTTAACCCCTAACTGCTCCCCGGGCACGCATCCTGATAATGGCTAGAGGGCCTTGCAAACGGGGAGCTATAAAACGCGCCTATAGTTCATTTTCAATGAGACCTGCGTTTTTGCTCGGAGAAGCCGCGGTGCGACAACGCAAGCGTATTTACGTGAGTGCGGTCCTGTGATTTTGTTGCGCGGTTACGTGTACACGCTGTTTAGCTTTGTTTTTTGCAAGGGCCTTAACTCAGAGACATTGGCTCTGCACGGGCACAAATAAAGCCCTCTCAATTCGTGACCAAGCTGCTGTCTCTATCTCTATGCTCTGTTGTGGATGTCTGGATGTGTGGATGTGTGGATGGATGGATGTGTGGATGGATGGATGGATGTGTGGATGGATGGATGTGTGGATGGATGGATGGATGTGTGGATGGATGGATGGATGTGGATGGATGTAGATAGATAGATAGATAGATAGATAGATAGATAGATAGATAGATAGATAGATAGATAGATAGATAGATAGATAGATAGATAGATAGATAGATAGATAGATAGATAGATAGATAGATAGATAGATAGATGGGGATTTGTAATGGGGGAGGCCATAGCTGAAGCTGTAGGTTCCCTCACTAATTTCCTTAGTGATTAGTACTCTACAAGTTACTTTTTCAATTACCGTAATCGAATAATTACACGAAAAGTCTGAATAGCCCTATTTTATACTTAGTCGTACATGTATATCGTGAAAAAATAGCAACATTTGCTGATGTACTGTAAAAGCTCACAACATTTTGCACCGTGATGCATTGTATTTTGATTATAGATTATTATTATTTTAATTGATGACATTAGTTTGATTAACTGTTAAAGCTTAAATAATAAAAGAAATCACTCACTCTGAAATAGAATTCTTCATTCCATTTTGGGTCCAATGTCTTCAGAAATGTAAGAAGAAATAGAAATTATATGTTAAATACAGTACCAACCCAGTAATAATAATAATCCAAAACTGCAACGTCTTTGTCCACTGATACTCACCTTTTTCTTTGTTTTAGTCTGAAGACTTGTTAATTCTCCATTGATGGGATCGTAGAGGGACAGTCTGACATATGGGTCACTGCAGAAATAACAACAACATTCATTCACTGTACAGGCATAGTTTAGACTTTAGAAACATTACAACAAAGCAATAGGTTGCAGTATTACATATTCATATTGGTTTTTTTTTTAATTAACGCCCTACTTGATCTTAGTGCAGCGTCACACAAAAGCCTCAACAGTAGCAGATCTACAAGCTCGAAACGTGGCACAAAGCCACATGTTTTGAACTTGTATATCTGCTACTTTTGATGGTTTTGAATTTGAATCCTGAAAAGTAACAGTTTTTTAACATATGAGGTTTACACCCAACAGAGACGATATATAAGATGTAGTTTATAGCATATTATATTAAAACATCCATAATGATGTCCATAATAAATGATGCAAATACTTTGTTTTAATCTAGAATATAGACTCACCTGGCTCCAAGTATATCTTTCTTCGCCAGTCCGATTCCAGCGATAAGTTTCACTCTCAGGACTCTAGTTTCCTCCTTTAATGACAACAAAAATGACAATATAATATAATATAATATAATATAATATAATAATACAATACTAAATGAATACAATACTTAATTTTCTACTTTAACAAATAGATGGAAAAAACATGTCATAGTATATGAATTGGTACATGGTATCATGCTCATGGGGTCAAGACATGGTTCATAATGCTTGTGTGACAATGTTTGATGCCACTATGCTGTCTTCTACTCATAGTATAACTGCTATACAGTAGTTGGGCAATAAATCAATACAAATTTGATATCGTGACATGATTGTGATTTTGGAAATCCTATTATCGTGATATGTGTCGTCTTTTCCTGGTTTTCATCACATTATTTCGTCTCCTTTTATACTTTAAAACATTTAGAAAAATAGCTAAAATAGCCCATCTACAGGCTCACGGTGAGATTGTAGGTCTGCTCCACTGTTCTTTTAAGAGTTTGGAAATGGATGAAAAGGCGACCAAGCACACCAGATCAGTGATAACAATCCGATATAAAACACTTCCCCATAACTACTTGCTCTTTCAGCCTCTTCCAATTCTTCTGCGTTTTGAGCCATTATGTACAAAACTTGTTTTCTTTGCATTCTACATTTCTTCGAACCACAGATATGCTGACATTTCTGAACCAAAAAATATATTTCCAATCAACATTTATAGATGCAGATCAAGCCACATATTAAGTAACACACATAAGTAAAATAATATCAACCAGTAAACACAATGTTACACAACGTCCAATTTTTTTTTAGGAGATATAACTACAAATTGACGTCAGAACTCATGTACCCCCAGATGTCCTGACTCTCCGAACTAGTTCGGAAAGCCTGGCCAGACCGGAAGTTGTTTCTGTGTCCACCAAATTGTTTTTCCTTGCTCAAAACAGAAAGCGCTCTTAAACGCACAGCCAATTAAAAACCTCAACATTTTTCAACTTCCAGCAACAATAGATAGATAGATAGATAGATAGATAGATAGATAGATAGATAGATAGATAGATAGATAGATAGATAGATAGATAGATAGATAGATAGATAGATAGATAGATAGATAGATAGATAGATAGATAGACAGACACTTAGAACCTGTCACACTGCTTGGTGTTTCTAGCATACCGTAAATACACAGTGCTCCCATTGAAAATCCAGTTTTTCTGTAATAGTCAAATACTAGTAATTTCTTAATAGATTATTAGGGGAGCCTATCTATGTTCCCCGGGTGATAATTCCCGGTTTATCTAACCCTACCTCTGGACCATAGCCTTAACAACTGTTAACACTTCTGGACGGGAACCCCTTTTAGGGTTCTGTACAGTATGTACAGTATTCAAATTCATATTTTTTTCATCAGAAGAAAAAAATACTTGTAGTTACTGTACTGCGCCCTCTGCAGATATTGCCAAGAGAAAATCTCATTGTTCTAATTTTTCCTTCCGTGTGGTGGGGGGCTCAGAGTGCGTCCACTAAGGAAAGTAGGCTATTTTCATCACAAAAACAGCAGAAGTAGAGAGGCTTTGCTGCATGTCATGCGGTGGCAGGAAATGGAGAGTCCCATAGCCTTAAGGAGAAGGAAGTCCTTAAGGCTATTGACCAGAGCAAACCCTAAAGCCCAAATTGCACTACCGATGATTCGCCATGCGACTCCTTGCAACATGCTTGTAACTACCTTACAATCATTATACTGAGGTGTGCCCCATATTCTCAATTCATTGTGCATGAGGTGTGCCCCATATTCTCAATTCATTGTGCATAAAGTGAAGTACGGTATTTAAAACCTTGTGTTTTTGTTTTAATCTTGATGAGTATATGGCATACAGCTCATGAAAATCTAAAAATATTAGAATATTTTACGATTTTATTACGAGAAATGTCGACCATCTGTCAAGTATATTAATGTATGCAGCCTGTCAATACTTGGTCTGGGGCCTGGGCTACTTTTGAACAAATTATTTCATCAACGGGGCGTGGCATGGAGATGATCAGCCTGTTCACTGTTGAGGTGTTATGGAAGCCCAGGTTTGCTTTGATAACAGCCGTAAATGAATTTGTATTGTTGAATCTACTGTCCCACACCTTCCTCTAGACAATACAACCTAGATTATCTGTGGGGTTCAGGTCAGGCCAGTTGGCTGGTCAGTTAAGCACAGTAATAGATTGATGTAGATCAGCTAGTAATGGTCAGTACACCAGTTGAACTAGTAGTTTTGGCACTGTGGGCAGTAAATATCATATTGTGTGTGTGTGTGTGTGTGTGTGTGTGTGTGTGTGTGTGTGTGTGTGTGTGTGTGTGTGTGTGTGTGTGTGTGTGTGTGTGTGTGTGTGTGTGTGTGTGTGTGTGTGTGTGTGTGTGTGTGTGAGAGAGAGAGAGAGAGAGAGAGAGAGAGAGAGAGAGAGAGAGCGAGAGAGAGGGGAATTCTTGATGCCAGAAGTGAATTGAGAATAAACGTTTTCCCCAAATCATTTGAGAGATGGAAATTGAACTAGAGTTGTTGTTGACATTAAGTTACAGTATAAATTCTAGAAATCAAATTAAGATAATGTTTATGAATTTGAACCAGAGACAGAGACATCACGTGTGTGTGTGTGTGTGTGTGTGTGTGTGTGTGTGTGTGTGTGTGTGTGTGTGTGTGTGTGTGTGTGTGTGTGTGTGTGTGTGTGTGTGTGTGTGTGTTCTGCAGGGCGATTAGATTATGATGTAGTTACTGGTTAACCAACCAGGCTGTTAACTAGTTACAGAATGTATGACCTGTGGAGTTGATTTATGGTGGCTATAATAGCTAGCATTAGCATAGTAGCTGTGTGGGATCTATAAACCCAAACATCAAATACTCCGTATAGTAGGACGTGTGCTCTGCTGTAAAAAAGAACAGATCTAGTACAGATCTCGATCTCCTCTCCTCCCAAAAACGTGTCGAACAGATCTACAAGCCCAAACGGGTCGCTTCGACCCGTTTGGGCTTGTAGATCTGTTCATTTTGACAAGGGACACCCCTCATCAAGCATGGAGTTTTTGCGACAAATCACGAGTCACGAGTGACACATTTTGTATCCTATAGCTGTTTATGAATTTCCACGGTCGCTATATACACGCATATAATCTACAGTTGTTCATGTTTAATAATAGCGTTAATCTAGCTTCAGTGTTAACTTAACCTCTATTAGCTGACAGGCTAACATTTGTGCAAACATGATTGAGCTGAGCCCCCCCAAAACTGTGTCGTTTAAAAAAAACTGTGGTTTACCTCGTCTGTCACAAGTCCTCGGATCTCGGGCGGTGTGAGTGCAGCCATAATAATATCCTCTCCTCCTCCTCCTCCTCTTCCTCCTCCACCTCCCCAACGCGGAGATCGATCAACGTGATCAAATAATTATCAATAAGAGATGGACGATCTATTCATTGGGTTGATTTCAACCTATATTTTCGCCTAACTGAACTAACCTAGTTAAGTATCTGTTTTTAGGAAAGTACTTCTTCAGTTGAGTTCCGTCCGTCGTCACTTCAGCCCATCCTCCTATACTCCAACCTCCTCTTCCTCCTCCTCCCCCCCATGCCTCTCTGCCACTCCTCCTTCTCTCACGACAGCAGGTCCAGCTGTGTCATTTACAGTCAGTGGTAGGGCATATACCGTAATAATGATAAAGCAAATGTGACCCTATTGATTCCGTATTTCAAGGGACGGGTTGGGTACGTCTTCTAGGCCTAGCCTACTCTAGTTCTTCTGGTCCATTGACCAGAGCTATAGAGGTGGGTCTATATCTATACTCTATTGGTTCTCAAACTTTTGTATGTCAACTCAAGACCCACACATTTTACACTTAAGCCTATTAGCCAACGGACCCCAATCTGAAAAGATATGCCAGTGCCCACTAGTGAGTGACCGTGACCCCCATAAGAGAAGATTTTTGGTTATAGCAGCACTGCTTCTCAAACATTCTAATTTGCAAGGACCACTTTGACTGGAAAAGACTCGCTCACCGTATAGAAAAAGAAGTAAAACTCCTTAGACTGAGACTTAGAAAAATATATTTTCTTTTATTTTATCATGCTGTGCTCATGGTGCTCTGTGCTCATGGTGCAATTAAAAAGCAAACGTTTCGGTCCTCAGACCTTCGTCAGTGCTATGGTTTTTCACAGACAAAGAACATACTTTTAAACAACTCAAACAATACAGCTCAGGTGCTGAGAATTACTAATTGACATCACCTGATTGTGGGCGTGGACATTACAAAAAGGATATACAAAATCACAGTTATATAGGAAACAAGAATATGACATACATCACATGTTGACAGACTTATATAATCACTTTTTGAATATAACTTTTTACTTTATAGGTAGCACTGGAGGGAGAGATCTTCATTTAAGCCACCTGGATTGACAGACTTTAAATAAAAAATCCATCTAGATTCAGTTTGGAGGAGTTTAGTGTCTAAATCACCCCCTCTTCTAGATTTCTTAATTTGATCAATGACTGTGTAAGACAGATCTGCTGTGGAGTGACCGGCTTCCATGAAGTGTCTGGCGACAGGAGATTTGATGTCCTTGCGTCTGATGGCACTCATGTGTTCTATGATGCGTGTGCGGACTGCCCTAGATGTTTTGCCTACGTACTGTAGATTACATTTACATGTGATCATGTAGACTACATTAAAGGAACTACAATTCACAAATTGTCTGATAGTGTATTGTTTGTTAGTAACTGCACTAGTAAATGTGTTCGTTTTCTTGGAGTTTTTACAGGCCACGCAATGTAGACAAGGGTAGAAGCCGGTGACTCCATCCAACCGCCCCGTGTGTTGCTGGGGGGGTATGTAGCAGTCTGCTTTCACCATATAGTCTCGGATGCTTTGAGATCTATAATGAGAGAAAAGAGGAGGGTCAGTAAATACTTTAGCACCTTCAGGGTCAGCTGACAAAACATGCCAGTGTTTCTCTATGATGCTACGTATATCGTTGCTCAAAGGATTATAAGTGGTGATGCAGGCACATGAATGTTTCTTTTTGGTCTTTGCAACCTGGTTAGGATTATTCAATTTAGTTAAAGCAGAGTCGAGCCATTTTTTGGGGTACCCTCTATCAACAAAGTTTCTGTACATGATGTCTCTCTCTTTTTGAAAATCTGACTGACTTTTACAGATTCGTTTCAGTCTAAGGAATTGAGAATATGGTAAACCTTTCTTCAAAGCAGGGGGGTGTGCACTGGTGGCATGTAAAAGACTATTCTTGTCTGTGGGTTTGGTGTACAGAGTGGTGGACAATTTACCATCCTGAAAAAGTACACGGGTGTCTAGAAATGGAATTTCATGTTTGCTGAATTCCATGTTGAATTTTATGGTAGGTGCCAGATTGTTCAGATAAGACACAAAATCATGAAGCTCTTCCTCAGTACCTTGCCAGATAAGGATAATGTCATCAATGTATCTCTTAAATAACAACATATTGTGGGCAAAAGGATTGTTGTGCCACACTGAATTGTGTTCAAGGAAGCCCAATCATCCTATCATCTCCAACTGCAGGGGGCACCTATGGGCTCAGTATTCAGTCCAGATTATGCAGGCATTGCCTTGGGCTTCCTTGAACACAATTCAGTGTGGCACAACAATCCTTTTGCCCACAATATGTTGTTATTTAAGAGATACATTGATGACATTATCCTTATCTGGCAAGGTACTGAGGAAGAGCTTCATGATTTTGTGTCTTATCTGAACAATCTGGCACCTACCATAAAATTCAACATGGAATTCAGCAAACATGAAATTCCATTTCTAGACACCCGTGTACTTTTTCAGGATGGTAAATTGTCCACCACTCTGTACACCAAACCCACAGACAAGAATAGTCTTTTACATGCCACCAGTGCACACCCCCCTGCTTTGAAGAAAGGTTTACCATATTCTCAATTCCTTAGACTGAAACGAATCTGTAAAAGTCAGTCAGATTTTCAAAAAGAGAGAGACATCATGTACAGAAACTTTGTTGATAGAGGGTACCCCAAAAAATGGCTCGACTCTGCTTTAACTAAATTGAATAATCCTAACCAGGTTGCAAAGACCAAAAAGAAACATTCATGTGCCTGCATCACCACTTATAATCCTTTGAGCAACGATATACGTAGCATCATAGAGAAACACTGGCATGTTTTGTCAGCTGACCCTGAAGGTGCTAAAGTATTTACTGACCCTCCTCTTTTCTCTCATTATAGATCTCAAAGCATCCGAGACTATATGGTGAAAGCAGACTGCTACATACCCCCCCAGCAACACACGGGGCGGTTGGATGGAGTCACCGGCTTCTACCCTTGTCTACATTGCGTGGCCTGTAAAAACTCCAAGAAAACGAACACATTTACTAGTGCAGTTACTAACAAACAATACACTATCAGACAATTTGTGAATTGTAGTTCCTTTAATGTAGTCTACATGATCACATGTAAATGTAATCTACAGTACGTAGGCAAAACATCTAGGGCAGTCCGCACACGCATCATAGAACACATGAGTGCCATCAGACGCAAGGACATCAAATCTCCTGTCGCCAGACACTTCATGGAAGCCGGTCACTCCACAGCAGATCTGTCTTACACAGTCATTGATCAAATTAAGAAATCTAGAAGAGGGGGTGATTTAGACACTAAACTCCTCCAAACTGAATCTAGATGGATTTTTTATTTAAAGTCTGTCAATCCAGGTGGCTTAAATGAAGATCTCTCCCTCCAGTGCTACCTATAAAGTAAAAAGTTATATTCAAAAAGTGATTATATAAGTCTGTCAACATGTGATGTATGTCATATTCTTGTTTCCTATATAACTGTGATTTTGTATATCCTTTTTGTAATGTCCACGCCCACAATCAGGTGATGTCAATTAGTAATTCTCAGCACCTGAGCTGTATTGTTTGAGTTGTTTAAAAGTATGTTCTTTGTCTGTGAAAAACCATAGCACTGACGAAGGTCTGAGGACCGAAACGTTTGCTTTTTAATTGCACCATGAGCACAGAGCACCATGAGCACAGCATGATAAAATAAAAGAAAATATATTTTTCTAAGTCTCAGTCTAAGGAGTTTTACTTCTTTTTCTATACGGTGAGCGAGTCTTTTCCAGTCAAAGTTTTCCTTATATTTTTGAGACCACCGCTACCGTAGTTAAGTTTGAAGAGAGAAAAAAAGGACGAAGAAAGGCGCAACAGTTTCCTCAGTGCTTCAGAATTTGCAAGGACCCCCATGCATTGACATGGATTAGGATACGGACCCCCATTTAATGGCATTTCCATCTCTTATTAATTAATCACCCAGAGTGATTGTAAAATCACTGTTAATTTAACTCAGAGTGTACAAATGGACCCTAACGGGTCCATATGGTTTCATTTGTACACTCTCTAAGTTACATACCCATATAAGGGTAACTAGGGACCCCCTGGACTTCCCTCAAGTACCCCTAGGGGTCCACGGACCACACTTTGAGAACCACTGGTCTAGGTACAGTATAGGTCTACACTAGACCTACCCAGCCCTTGAAAGATCTGGGATATATGTGTCTGTTCTCAAAGTCAAAGTCGTATACTATTTGTCACACACGCTACCCCAGTGAAATTTGTTCTCTGCATTTGACCCATCTCTTGCTGCATCTCTGAGCTGCAATTTCAAGGACCCCATTTGACATGCATTAGGATACGGACCCCCATGGCATTTCCATCTTTGGAACACCTGGCAATTTATATTGTAAAATCACTTAATTGAACTCAAAGAGTGTACAAATGGAACCAAATGGCGCTCGGGGATAATTTGATTAGTTGATTTGACACCCCAATCATCACCATTGATGCTGAGTGCCAAGCAGGGAGCCATTGGGTCCCATTTCTACAGTCTTTAGTATGACCCGGCCGGGGATCAAACCTTATTTTACACCTGCTGATGCTATAACTGATTTATAACTGATATGTTTCTCACAATAAACTGCATTACTTTGTTGTATATATGCACTGCTATGTTTGTTGTTATTATTTTAAACCATTAACCTGCTGGACATTGTATCTATAGGCCTATCTGATTTCTACTTGATTATTTTCCCTCTATTCTTTTCTTTCTCTCTCTCTCTCTCTCTCTCTCTGTCTCTTCCTTAAACCGGCAAACTTACTGTATTGGTGGTGACACTGACACCAGCATTGTCATGCTGCCTGTTAGTGCATGAAACTGTGATTTTACATCTACTGCTATTTAACATAAACATGAAACTGGTCTTACATGCACCTGTTATTTAACCAAACACATAAGACTTAATTGCTGCTGTTTATATATCTGCTGAATATGTTTCACTATAACTTAACTGCATAGGGAGTAATTTTCTGCCTGTATTGCTTTTCGTCCATTGCTATTTTCGTTTACCATGCATGCACCAGGGTGTGCCCCCTGGTGCATGCATGGTAAAAGAAAATAGCAATGGACAGCTAGAAGGTCCTGGGTTCGATTCCTGCTGGGGATGCTGTGGGTGCTGGGGGCGTGTTCCCTCCTCCGCGTCATCAGTGCCCATACCCGAGGCGGGGTTGGCGAAAGGGCCTTTGGAGTTTGCATGTTCTCCCCGTGTCCCCTAGGTATACAGTAGGTACCCTCACAAAAACCATGCAGTAATCCTGGTCTCTAAACTACCTACCCCTGGCCAGCCGGGGGCAGGGGTAGGTATTTTAGATGGAGGGGAAAGGCACTGGTCGGAATAACGTGTTCCTTCCACACGCTACGTTCGGCCGGGGAAACTCCCCTGTGAAAAGAAGCAGCTTGGACTCCTCATGCATAGAAGGAAGCATGAGGTCAGTCCGCGGCCCCCCCAGGTTGGCAGAGGAAGTGTAGTGCCCAGGATTACATTATATAATTGACACTGGGTGAAAAAAATGGGTTACAAAATCGTGGGATAAAAATGTAATAAAAAATAAATAAATAAACATGCATGCACCTTAAGTATGACATTGGATTTAACTTTTAACTTTGTCTTCTCTATTCTAATGCTTGATCTTGTACAAATAATTTCACCTTTTCAATTCAAGATAGCTGAAGGCTGATACTGCAGTAGCCTATTTCTATAGCATTACAAGTTGTCTGATAGTATATTATGACAAATTCTTTATTATGCTACAATCAGTATAGGCAATCAATTGATACAATCACAATTGTATCAATTGATAAAATCACAATTGTATCAATCAATACAATCAATTGACAGTTCTCAATAATTAAACATACTATCCAACAGTAACGGACAGTTCCATCATTGCAGGGTGTTACCTATTCGGGTGCATTACTTTGTGTTCTATCCAAATGTGTCTACACTATACAGTACTGACTGAAACATATTGATGTCCTTACAAAAGTTTATTGGCTTCAAAACCCAGTTTAAAAATTGTTATCAGTGAGCAGTTACATTTATAAAAGCATGTTTGCTGAAATGCTACAAAATGACCAAACAAAGTGAAACGTGGACTGGAGCACACTGACCACAGCAACGACACAGCAGTTATGACACATACGTTACAGTACTGTACCTTGTCCTCAAGTACAGGACGGCTAATGTCTTCATTTGGGTACAAACATTGCTAATTTCAAAATGGCCATTTCAAAAAGGAAAACCTTTTCACCATATTAACCACTTAATTAGACCCATACTTAGTTGACAGGGTTCTATGACTGCTCCTTTTTTATTTTCGTCAGTGCTAAACCCCTTTATCCCTAAACTTCTTTGCCTTTTTTTTTACTATTTTGAAAAACATTTTTTAATAGTTCAAATAGCCGATCTATTGGTTGGTGTAGATCAGCTAGTTGAACAATTTTAATGTTTTTTTTTAACAGGTTATATAATAAGTTTAGCGCTGACGAAAATAGGGCCCCAAAAATCTCTTCACTGAAAATAGACAACCTACTGTACAAGCTCAGAATGCCGCTACAACGTGGCTACAATGTTGGCTACAGTACAATGCAAGCATTGTGAGCTTGTAGATGTGTCTAATTTCACCAAAGGTTAAACCTACAACAGGGATGCTATGGTATGGTAGTTCATGTGGTTAAAATATCAAAATTAAAAGAGCTGATTCATAAACTATTATATGAAATTTGTAAAACAGTTAACATCAAATAATACAAGAAACACATGAATACCTATACAATATTACCAAAAGACACAGTTGGTTTTCAAACAAAGTAATTCCAAATTCTGTACAAAAAAAACGACAAAAACATGTGCACTCAAACACGTGCACTCAAAGTAAAACATCCAGTGCTCATCCTTTGTAATAATCACTTTTCCTTCACTTAAGACCTTTTTTCTTTTTAAATAAACATTTTAGGGGATGGGTTTAATCTTACAGTAGTCTGATTTAGGGTTTTCTCTCCCTTCTGAACTCCTCAGTGTTAATTGCATGTGGTTCCATTTGTACACTCTCTGAGTCTCATTCTGCCATTATACTCAACAATATCTTCCCACTTAAACAATTTGCAACCTCGTAAATCAGATGATTTGACAAGAGCAACATGGCTGACAAAGTTTTACAGTAGGCCTACGTTTAGTATGACCAGGGCACTCAAAATAAATCACATTTCCAATGACAGGAACAAAGAAAAAACAGCAAAATCTGTACAACGATATGACCTCGCACGCACACACATGCGCACGCGCACACACACACACACACACACACACACACACAATAAATGTCATCAGAGATCACTATCAGAATATCGAATAAGGAATTACATATAGCGTCTTAGATCTTTGAAATGGTTTTGTCACCTGGAGCTACAAAATGATTAACAGGAGTAAACAAAGTTATTCTTATTATTGTCCTGATACATTGGTAGAGATATGGTTTTTCAGAACTAGAAATACGTTGCCATTTTCACTTGTTTTCCTTTGGGTTAAATCCTTTTCATAGGAAAGAATACGCACGGCAAATCGGCAATACACACTTAAATATGTTTCTTAGTTTAGTTAACATTTAAGGGAGCACTTCATCCATTTTCAACTTTGTCTTTATTTAATTGGTCTTCAGTAATGCTCATTAGTTTTTTTATCTGCGAACTGCATCTCATTGGTGCACTGTGGACAGTTCAGAAACCTGCCTACCGATGACATCAATGTGGATTCCCAGCTAATAGATAAAGGACGTCTTTCCTCTTCCTGTTAAGTCACCGTGGCATACTGAAATAGAAGCCATTGTTTTAAATCTGGTTTGAAATGACCAAACCAGCCTATACGGGATTCTGAATTGCTCTTCTGACTGAGACGCAGTGCAAGTAGCCATAAATGGTGCAATCTTCAAACAATGAGGACCAATTATGTGAAGATTTCAATGGTTTAAAATGGTTGCAAGTGGTCCTTTGAATGAAACACTGTTTATTATGCTGCTCTAGCTCACGTTCACCAGTTTGTCTTTGGTATGAACATAAGGCTCCAATAGTTCCCAAACAACTACTGTATTGTACATTTTACGTTTTTTTTGTCATAGTCAGTGATCAGCTCCATGCTTCATACTGTACACACAGTAAATACATTACACAAGCTGCATGCAGTTGATTCTCCATACTTTGTCATTACGCATTTTTAATTATCCGAAAAACATGCCTTTTCATCATCCAAACCAAAAGTAGTGCATTGCAAAGAGATAATCTACATTAGTAATTGTCATAGCATTTTGATAAATATTATGGATGTCACCAAACTTATTGCCCTTTTTTATACATTTAAATGCACTTAAATAGTTATCACAAAATTATCATTGCAACTATACCACATGCTACTAGACATTTTTGCATAAGTCAGGTTTGCAGTCACAGTGCTTTTAATAAATCATGGTTATTTTATATTTTCATGATAGTCTTTTTTGAATAGGCTATATAATTATGCTAATTATTTATAGATTAACTAATAATAATTACTCCTTTAAACCTCCTGTTTAATATTTGTCTATTTTCTTTTTTGCCTTATTTTCCACCTTGTATTAGTGTTCTTGCACTTTATGCCTTGACAACTTAAAAAAAAAGCACAGTTCATAAGAATACTGAAGAGTGTTTTACAAATCACTGATCCTGTCTTAGTCTTTGCTAAAAGACCAATTAACTGGAACCCTCCATATAAATGATGTCCCTTGATTTCTCATTCAAATCAACTCTTAATCATATGCATAATTTAAAAGACTTCAAAAGCAATAAAGGCACTGAATTATATATATATTTTTTGCATCAAGCTAAACCAATGTGAGAGGCATCGGCAGGAGATTTGTTTAAATGCATTACTAAGTTAAAGGTACAATCTGGGACTTATCTTTTGAATAAAACATTGTTTTAACCAATCTGTATGGTAGAGCTACTTAAGCATGTGCATTTTGTTGGAGGTGGTCTCTCTACTCTTCCACCGAGGCATTTGCTGCCTGACATTGTAAATTAGGTTTTGAAGTACACAGCGCACCTTTTTGGACACTAGATGCACTCAGTCACAGTCAACAGTGGCAGTTGGAAGGACTTTTACTGTAATAGGACAATTTTAAAATACCATAAATATCCTTTTCTTATTGTCAGTTGTCATGGTCGTTATAGAATGTTTTGTACACTGTGTAAACTGAGCGAATACCATTCTCTTGATTAATTAACGGTACAAAATGTAATTCCAGTATTACGTGTCCTTCATTTACTGCTAAAGCAAACAGGTGGACATGTAACGGAAAACTTTGAGGTGGACTAAATTGTACTGCTGTAAAAAAAACAAATACTGGTATGGTCTAGTTGCCAGCCCATAGAGCCCCATTGTGAACCCGGACATGTTGAGTACACCAAGGTTTTATGTTAGGAATGTTGAGTATGGGTCCCCAGCATGTAGAGACTGCCGGATGCCAACTTGCATATGTTGAGCAATTTTCATAATGTGACCATACCATTAACAATCTATAGAAGGCAAAAGATTCCAAATTTCATCATGCTTTATGTAGCATGTGACATGTCAAACTAGGGGGTTTTCGTGATGCTGAATCCATTCCAAGCATTAGTTTTGCAAAAAAAAACACTCCTTGGCAAGTTGGGCTATAAACAGCCATAGCTACTTGCCCAAATGTGCTGACATCATCACATTTGTGATTACGGCTATGGCCTAAGGAGTGTATTTTGTGCAAAACTAATGCTTGGAATGGATTCAGAATCATGAAAACCCCCTAGTGTCACATGTTACATAAAGCATGATGAAATGATTCCCCCCCCCCCCCCCCCCCTTATAGGTTGTTAATGGTATTGTGATCAGATATTATGCCAATTATGGAAATTGCTCAACATAATGCAAGTTAGCATCCGGCAGTTTCTACATGCTGGGGACATTTATACTAAACATTTCTAACATAAAACGTTGGTGTACTCAACATGTCCGGGTTCAAATTCTGGCTACTAGACTAGTAGCCAGAATTGGATTAACATCATCCACATTGAGCAGTGGTTTGGATTATGCACATTATACGGTAAAAAAAACACTACTTTATACAAGTAATTATTAGACAGATTAGTCATACTCATATTGTTACTACCATGACACCTAATACTCCCTGAAATATTAACTTTAACACTTATTCAGGCAAAGCTGAAACAAAAAAAAAGCTTCATCATACTGTGAAGCCACTAGTTATCATTATATATTATGATAAAAGTAGTGCAATGCTTTTTAACATGTCTTCCATTTTGCAGCTTATTCTTCAATTAGACTCAAAATTATATTACAAATGCAACAAAAATCATAACCAGCACAAATGCCCTACTGATTGTATATATACAGTATATATACAGGACAGGTTATAATCCTGAACAGCAGCCCTGAAATTCCAAATGCAAGGTTACATAGGCTAATCCATGGCTCTGGAAAATATTTCGTTTCAGTTACTGCTGATTAAATAAATACTAAAAATAAATGACTCATGCAAACGGACAAAAACCTGAATCTACTAAGCTCTTTTAAAAAGTATCTCTGCCTCTTTAACTAAACAGCGTTTTGTTCTCTGAGGAGAGAGAGATGACCAGCATTTAACTCAGAGTGTTTCAGCACTTAAAAGGGCATTTTTACTAGTGTTGCGCGACACCGGCACGCAACCTATAATCAGGCAAGAGTGTTGCTTCAATATAAATTAACCAATACACACCAATAACAACATATAAACAGTGTAAAATGTACAAAATAAAAAGCAAACCATATGTTCAACCCATCAGTCCAACAGTAGGATGGTCTTTGCTTTCCAGCCAATCAAATCCACTCGAATTCGCCGTCTCGTTGCAGATCTGCTGGAACAGCGGATCGTTCATCAGTTCCTCTGGCGTGGTGTCGGCAAACTGACCTTGGTGCTGACCGGGGTCAAACAGAAGGTTTGTGTCCAAAGTGTTCAGGTCATTGATGTTACCAGAGAGGTCAGAGGTCATCCTGACTTCACCTGGGAACGCTGCCCCGCCGGCATCGAGTTCGGACACTCCCTCCACGAGCTCGTTGCCAGGATGAAGGCTGTTGTCGGTTAGAAGCTGCTTCACGGTAGTGCTGAAGTGCAGCTGTTGGTTTTGGTGCTGTTGAAGCAGTGGTGAAGGCTGACCTTGCTGTTGCATTTGCTGTAGGTTTTGGTGCTGTTGCATTTGTTGTTGGTTTTGTTGCTGCTGCTGCATTAGCTGTTGGTTCTGTTGCTGCTGCATTAGCTGTTGGTTTTGTTGCTGCTGCATTAGCTGTTGGTTTTGTTGCTGCTGCATTAGTCCTTGGTTGTGTTGCTGTTGCATTAATTCTTGATTTTGTTGCCGTTGCATTAATTCCTGGTTTTGTTGTTGCATTAATTCTTGGTTTTGCCGCTGTTGTTGCAGCAACGGCCGCACGGGCTGCAGGCCTTGCTGCTGACGCTCTCCGGGAGCCGCGGCTCGACTTTGCCCTTCGGCGAGAAACCTTTCACTCGTTGCATTATTTTTCATGAGGTAATTTGTCTTGTGAAAGTTGTACGTGTTGGCAGAGTGTTTGGCAGTGCAGGGCATGCTGGGGCCAGACTCCAGGATCTGGGTGAGGTTCATGCACGCCGTGTAGCTCGAGTGGACATTGTTGACGCCCAGGCCCCTCACGGAGTCGTCGCGGTCGCCCTCCATCTTGCTCAGTAGCACGTCGGCGATCTTCTGGTTGCTGCGTTGCTGCCCCGGCATGTTGGCCGGCGACTCGGTTTGCATCATGACGTTCACGGGCACGGAGCGGCTCCGCTGTGCCGCGTTGGACGCGCCGGAGTCGTCGGACTGACTGTTGGCGAAGATGTTCAGCACCTCGGGGGTCACGGGGGAATTAAAGGGAGACACCACTGGCCGGGGGACGCCGCCGCCGCCGCTGGGACAGGCGGCGGCGGGGTTTCCCGTGCTCCCGCTCAGGTTCCGCTGGCGCACGACGGCGGGGCTCACGCTGCGGCACCGGAACGCCGCCGCGCCCGGAGACGAGCCGCTGCAGGCGGCTTTGTTGTCTAAAGGCGCGGGCACGGCGAAGCCCTCCTGCTTGCCCTGCACGCCAGCCATGGAGGCTACCTGCTGCTGCTGCACGGGGGAGATGGGGGTCAGGCGGCCAAAATGGCCTTCGTTGTGCCTCGCCTGGGAGTGGCAGGACTGGCTGGGGACGGCGAAGGCGTGCGGCTTCTGGAAGTGGTCGTCGACGAGGTCTTGGTAACTGGGCAGGTTGTTGATTCCGCCGCCGCCGCCGCCGCTGCTGCTGCTATTGTAGCTGCTGTTCATCCAGTCCAACTTGGCCTTGTCCGGGTGGGTGGCGGTGGGCCGCTGCATGGGCTTGACGGGGCTACTGGACACGATGTTGCCGTCGTGGTACGCGCCGGTGACGCTGGAGTTGATGGGCGTGAACGCGAAGGGGTTCCTGCACTCCACCGGACTCTGGGGCACGGTGCTGCTGCAGTTGGAGTGGGGGGTGCCCACGGGGGTGTGGCGACTGCTGCCCAGGGCGCTGTCCACCGGCGTGACGGAGGCCATGCGGGAGTACGGGCTCTCTCTGGTCAGGCCCTGGCCTCCTCCTCCTCCTCCTCCGCCCATCATTTCGGAGGTGGGCGTAGGGGTGGGGGTGGGGGTCTGGATCGGGGCACTGCCGCCCGCTGAGTTGTAGAAGGACGTCATTGTTTGACCGGACGACATGGCGCCGCCGCCCTGCATGGCCAGCACGCCGCCGCCGCAGTTCCCGAACTCCTGCATGTTGTTGAGCTTCATCTGCTCCTCCATCTGCACCAGCTCCTCCACGATGCTGTCCTGGGTCATGTCGTCGTCGGTGAAGGGAAAGTAGTCCAGCTCGGCGTGCGTGGCCAGCTGACCGGAGGCTGCGGCCTGACCCAGTAAATGCAGCGGAGCCTGCGCGGCGCCTCCTCCGCCACCTTGTTCCACATGCTGCATAAACATGTGGCCGCCGCCACGTTGCTGACCTCCTTCCGCGTCCCTTTCGGCGGACGACGACGTGGCACTCATGAGCTCCCCCTGCGGGTCGGCGCTGTTAGACGCGGAGGAGGAGGAGCGATGCTGGTGCTGCTGCTGTGTTTCCATAACACCGGAGGTGTTTGTCCTCTGCTGCGCGGAGCCGTGTGTTTTGGCAACAGTCTGGAAACCACTGGCTCTGATTGGAGAGTTTGCCAGACCTTGGGCGGCCACGGTCGAGTTCAACTTCAACCTGCCGATGACCGGAGCACTCTCTGGCCTGAGTAAAACTACCGGCCTGTGGGGATTCCTCGGAGGGGCACTGACCCTGTGCCGAAGCTCATCGCAGGTTCCTAATGGTTGCTGGGAGATAAAAACCCTCTTGACTGGAGAGAGGTGAGACACTGGACTGAGGGCCGAGCGCTTCCTGGGGCCTTTGGTGGACAGGAAACCCTCCTTAACGGACGGCGGTGTCGCGGCACTGCCATTAATCCCTGAGGCAGGTCTGGTATTATGAGCGGGCATTGTCGAGTGCAAGGGGCTTTCGTGACTAGCGTTGTTAACGCCGCCGCCCGTCACCACCACAGTGTTGGTGGTGGAGGAGGGCCGTGACATTTCCTCCAGCCCCATGAGGGAGCCCCTCATCTGAAGCGCGGGGACACTGGCGGCCCTCTGCGCGGCTCCTCCGCTCCTAGGAGCCACGGCTCCCTCTCTCCTGCCGGCGCTCGTGACCTGGCTCTTCTCGTGTATGGCTTCCATCTCCACGTCGACGGGAGGGGTGACGGTCGCCCACCCCCCCGGCCTGCAGGCCACGGGGGCCAGAACGGGCGCCGCGGATCCACACCTGAGCTGAGGACGGGCGGGCCTGAACTCCTCCGTCGTGACCCGAGAGGCGTTCACGCCGGCGGAGGAAGGCCTCGCCACGTTGCTGCTGCTCGTCGTGATGGAGGTGGCGGTGGAGCAGGTGTTGGGCGCGAGGGTCACCGTCGTCATTTTGACCACGTTGACGGAGGTCACGTGACACGTGGTGGGTATCACCGTCTTGATGGGACTGTTGGCTATGAGCATGGCGGCCGGAGGCGAGCGCAGCGTGATGGCACTTGTGGCGGAAGGTTTGGGCAGGATCTGGGCGTACCGCTGGCGAGCCGTGCGGTCTCCGTGCGTCGGACTGTACAGGACGTTCTGGGGGGTCTTGGGGCTCAGTCGGACAGGCTGAACGGTTTGCGTCAACACCTGGAAGTTGACGGGACTGGGAGACATCAGCTGTCTGTTCCTCTGGACCTGCAGCGGGAAGACACCGACCCAGGAAGACATTCACGTCAAGGCCCACTAGTGACAACACGCTCTTACATTTCCAATGGGCTATATTGCACACAGAGTAGCTCTTCGTACTTCCAGGGCGCTTCGCTACTTCGTTACTTAAGGGTTTACCGATGATACTAATTAAGGCTCCGTTCCATTTAGTATGCAGTGGTTTTATTTCAAGTACCCCCATACATGGGCCTTTTGGAACCCACTCAAGGACACTTTGAGATCCACTGGTGTAGCAGAGTGTTTCCAGTGAGCCAACACGCACAATAGCAGCACCCTGACTCTGTTTGACCAGAATGGAACAGAGCCTTCATTAGTAACACATGTGAAGGAAGTAGGGAAGGGGCCTGAGTTCTTTCCAAAATGGTGTGTGTGCATTGCACTTGCACATCTGCTATTTTCAAAAGATTTTGTACACATTTTGAACTTGTGAAATGGGACATTCTATGCTTACTTTTACTTTTAGTACATTTTGAATACGGGACTTCTACTTGTAACGGAGTAGGCCTACATCTACATTGCAGTATTGATACTTTTACTTAAGTACAACATGACTTGAGTACTTTTTACACCACTGTAAATATAACTTTACAACAGTGGTGGCTTTAGTCTGCCTGCTCTTCTACTGAGTCATGTGGCCAGGTAGGACACCTACTGGTTGACTAGAGGTATTGCATCAAGCTAAAATGGAAATAATACTCGCCTCCCAAAAATGCTTGGTGTCAGTGGCGCCGTCAGTACGGAATAATTGTGGGGATATACATTTTGTATTTATTTATATTTTTTTGGAAGGGGGGGGGGGGGCGCATCATGACTCACATTGTTAAAGACGTGTACACCGCGGACAAAGCCAACTCTTGTCGTGACAAATCATGACAACAAACACAATTTGGGACTGCGACGCTCTATTAGCTTGTCTGACACCTTGATCAAGTTGAGACTAAGAGCAACTGCAGTTACTGCACATACTGTGTGCAGCCAGTGCATGACGAGGATTGCGCAACAACATGGAAACGGTGCTAGACCACCAGCCCCGGGTCGGGAAAAACAAATAAATAAATAGACCAGTCATGATCTCCCAATAGTGTGAGGACATTCAGACCCCCTCTCCCTGCTTGGTGTTATAGCTGTAAACATTTCTCCGCTCGTTCAGGGGTCACGGTTAGCACATGAAATGGATATGGATTGCAGCTTTAAACCAGTGTTGATTTTGTCGACTAATACTATGGCGAAAACAATTCGTCGACTACCTTTTTTCACTGATGGAAACTAAATGGAAACTAAATTAAAACGAGGCTATGATGACTAAAACTAAGACTAAATATATTGACATTTTTGTCAACAAATTAAAAACTAGACTAAAATGTTAGAGATCAGCCGATGTACAAGCTTGACAACGCACCGCACTGCAATGCGTGGGGAGCTTGTATATATTTCATCGTTGAAGTACAAAATATGGCTCAAGTGGTTAAGGTTTAAAGCAGTGTTGATTTTGCCGGGTGCAGTACTTAGTTTAGACAGTTTTTGGTTTAGACTAGTCATTGGTTAGACCAGTCATTAGTCCTACATCTACAACCTATCTCAAACCCTCACCCTAAACCTAACCTCCCACGAGGCAGCACACCTAAACCTAACCGTAACCCATGTCTAACCAATGACTAGTCTAAACTAAGTAGGCTGAAAAAGAGGTCAAAGTGGATGCCAGCTTTTGGCTGGCATGGCGTTTAATTATTACCGTGACGGGGCTGGGAACGGCAGACACCACGATGCCGATGGTGGGCTGCGGTGACAGGAGGCGGGGGCTGTCACGTGCATGAGCGCTGCCGGTTCCAGGCATCCCCTCGACGTCCACCCTCCTGGCCTGAGCGCCGCCGCCGTCTCCCCCCCCGCCGGGCAGCGGCTGCTGCATGGGCGACGGCGACTGCAGCTTCTGCTCCTGCTGCTTCCGGTGGATCTTGCGCTGGAGCTGCTGCTTGGCGTCGATGGAGGGCGAGGGCAGCGTGGACGCCTGCGGCTGGAAGGAGTGGCTCTCCGCCGTGGTGGGCACGAACGCCGAGGTCGTCGTCTGCGGCGACTCGACCCCTGCTGGACAGGAAGCAGGATGGTTCACTTTAACGCATGGATTTATTTGGTTGTTGTTCTTTTCTTTTTTACTTAATAATTTTTATCCCACGATTTTGTAACCCATTTTTCACCCCCGTGTCAATTATCTAATGTGATCCTGGGCTCTACACACCCTCCGCCAACCTGGGGAGAGCAACGGACTTGAACGCTTGGACGTAGCGCGTGGAAGGAACACGATGTTATTCCAACCAGGCTGGCCAGGGGGAGGACGTTTAGAGACCAGGATTACTGCATGTTTTTGTGAGGGTACCTACCCTAGGGGACACGGGGAGAACATGCAAACTCCACACAGTTGTTCTTCTTTTGCCAGTTGCTTGAAAAGTGCCTGGACGATATGGTTTTATGGTTTCATCTGGTAGTATCCCCATTAGCTGTACAACAAATATTTTACCCATGTGTCTCTTTACTTGGTTTTTGAATAGGGCTTTCTGTTCAAGTTTGGGTTTTAACAGTGGCAAAGAATTCAATTTTTCCATTTCTCTATATTCTACTGTACGCTTCAAATAATTTGCCGTTGGAAGCGAAGACCACTTGACTACTAGCCACAGTAAAGAGACCTTAGTTGACACTTTCACATGATTGGCTGCCTCTAGGCTGCCTCTAAGCCAATGGGAGACTTACCCATAACCCCATAGTCTGAACGGCATAAAACCCATACTCTAGGCGGCACACAAGCTGATTATAGATGTTCATAAACGAGACTTTGCTGCACCTGGAAATTAGATTACGTATATATGAATCAATGAACAAATTAATGTAGGGATATTTTAGCCCAAGACCATTCCTTTACATTCTTAAGAATAATAATTATTAATAACTAGAATTTCGCGGCCGCTTCGCGGCCGCCCATCCCAGAGTTACTTTGCCACGCACTATGGGAAGAAGGAAATTGCGGGAGTTGACTCCACATGTAGTAACGGATGGGTTATTAGTTATTATTATGTGTCCTTATTAGTGTAGTGTAGTCAACACGTTATGGCTCATACACACTGCCCGGTATTTGCTCCGATTATGCTGTCGGGGAGCATTTTTGGCGCTGGCCGAGATCGTGATCTACCTTTTGGGCACCGCTTAACTCAACCTTTTTTGTCCCAGGGCACACTTTTCATAGCCTAAAAATCTGGGGGCACACCTAGATATACGGTTTGTGTACACTGTATATATACCGGTGTGTATATATAGTAAATATATATAGTACATATATATATATATATATATATATATATATATATATATATATATATATATATATATAGAATATTAGTGGTCCATGACATGAAAATGTTTGAGAACCACTGCTCTAAAACAACATTGGACAATGATGTTTGACAGTTTCTGACTTGATCTGGCCTGTTAACATTTTCATAGACCTGGTTGCTTGTTTCCCTCTCAGTCAATGTGGCAACCCTGGTCAGAGCCGTGTTGACTGTTGTGGTCCTGTATGATGTGATTTAGCTTAGCACACAACAGCTAGGAGGATGCAGCAGGCTGATGGCGTCATGTTTAACAGTATTTTGCGCAATTTATGTCCCCGAATGTATGGATATGGACTTATGGCTCCATCGCTGCCTCTTTCTTTAGTAGAAGTAGAAATTGAACGTGTTGCTGACTGTTTATCGTCCCTCTCACACGCGTGCGCGCGCACACACACACACACACACACAGCTGACGTCTTCTCCCACCGACGTCAGCTGTTCATTTATCTCCTTATACACGCTTTGAGCTGAGAGAAGCTATAAAGCGCATTTTAAATGACAATGCTGTATGGTTTGACAGCTTAAATCTGCGCGGCAGTGTTGTGTGTATGTGGGACACGGGGTGGGGTAGTGTGTGTGTGTGTGTGTGTGTGTGTGTGTGTGTGTGTGTGTGTGTGTGTGCGTGCAATCAGAAGTACTGGCAGTAGCGAAATAACAAACGCGATCTGTCTAATCGTAGTAGTTAGGAACAAACCAAGTAGTTTATAAGCACAATGTTAATGTAACTAAGACATTCGCTGAGCGACCTATATTTTAAATGCAGAGATTTAGAAGGAATAAGCGAAATGGTGAGGCGACTATAGGTAAGGTTTCTCTGCGGAGACGGAGGGAGATCCATAGGGGAGATCATATTACAGCAGCCAAAGAGGAGGGGGGGGGGGGTGGGGGGTTGCGAACAGTTTTCATGCGCACATCTTTTCATTGGCTAGTTCGCTTTTGCCACGTGACAACTTCTCTCTTGTTAATATAGATAAAAGAAATAGAAATAGAGATAAACAAGGGTCATTGAGGAAATAAAGTAGGCTGTCACATTCACTGAACAAATATTCTGTTGATTAATTGATTAATTGATGGATTGATGGATGGATTGATTGGTGGATTGATTGATGGATTGATGGATGGATTGATTGATGGATGGATTGATGGATGGATGGATTGATGGATTGAAGGGTTGATTGATTGATTGATGGATTGATTGATTGATGGATTGATGGATGGATTGATGGATTGAAGGATTGATTGATTGATTAATTGATGGATTGATGGATGGATGGATTGATTGATTGATGGATTGATGGATTGATTGATGGATTGATGGATTGATGGATTGATTGATTGAAAAATGTATTTCACAGTATGTAGAATGGGTACATTTCAAACGAAACCACAAGTCAATAAAAAAAACTGTTACTGTGGACGACACCATGATTAAGAATTACGCTCGTTTATAACAGGGTCCACCATTTTCAATTCATCAGAACATTTAGAGACGTACAAATATACACTTATATTACCATCACCTCCACCATCTGTTCTCTCCCCTCCAGGTCGGATTGCATCCAGCTCACTGATGCGCTGTCAATTGCTTTTAGGTTTTATAATTGGATCAGTAAGAAGCCACTGCCACTAGGTGCTGCTATTTACCTATATTTCACATTCAGCAAAAGGCACAGAGACAGTGATTATGAATCCCACCATCATTCTAGGGTAGACCCGCCTCACCATGTGTCTGATTGGCTCCCGGGAAGGCATCGTTTTACTGAGGTTAGGCCGTTCGGGTTAGGTTTAGGGGGGTGCATACTTAGTTTAGACTAGTCATTGGTTAGACATGGGTTAAGGTTGGGTTTAGGTGTGCTGCCCCGTGGGAGGTTATAGGTTTAGGGTGAGGGTTTGAGATAGGTTGTAGTTGTAGGACTAATGGCAAAAACGAGAACTGTCAATCACAACGACTACTGGCCAATCACAGCGGGGCTTTCCTAGAACTGCGGTGGGATAAATAATAACGCCACAGAGACAACACAGCATTTCCGATCTTCTCCTACCTGTGTTTGTCATGATGGTGAGAGCCGCCATGGACTTGTTGCTGATGTAGTGGCTGTTGAGCAGAAACCGAGCCAGGTCCTCCACGGCGTCAAACTGGCGACTCAGCACCTTCTGAGCCCACTCGCACACCAGGCCACAGGCTGCGCTCTGCACCTCCTCCTTCATGCCACCGGGGGCGCCGGGGAGCTGGCACGACGACTCCACGCTGTCACACTGCTGCTACGTGAGGTCGCACGCACACACACACACACACGAACGAGGGTTACTTACAGCATACATGGGCAACTGGCGGCCCGACGTCGAAATAAATAAAGTCTTCTGAAAGAATATATATTCTAAGATTTGCGGCACATTTTCACGATATTTCAAAAATAGCAGACCTACAAGCCCGTAGCGCGCCACTCGGTGGCAAGATATGGCAAGATGTGTTTGTATATGCTGGTTGTTTTCAAGTTTTGCAAATAGCAAAGAATACCATACCGTAGCTGATCTAGAACCTTAGAATGTGTCACAAGTCATCACGTTGCATGCACTGCTTACAGAGCAGCTATTTTCACTATATTTAACAATTGTCAACAACAATGTATATAAAAATCACACCCGTGTGAACTGAGTGGTGCAACTCCCCCCCCCCCCCTCTCCTCTCTCTCTCTCTCATTAGCAAGCAACAGTGCAGCACTAATACAGTACTATCTCTCTCTCTAGCACAACAGCTCCCCTACTGGTACCTACCTATAGTCATATACTGGTGCTCATGACCACATAGGTACATAGGCGGACAGCCGGACACGGACATTGCTGTTCCTTGGAATGGTTGCACCACTCAAAAAAAATAGGGCTTAACCAACTAAACCTTCTAGTAAACTCTTACATAGTTGGCCTGGGTTGTCTCTGTACTTGGTCTGTTCCCCCCCCCCCCCCCCCCCCCCCCCCTCTACACGAATTCTCTAAAATAGCCGATCATCAAGCTTACAACATCATCCCATTGTGATGCATTATGAGCTTATAGATAATATCTATAAGCTGTACTTAGTTCATAACACATACACATTTGACATAACACAAATAACAGAAACGAGATTACATTCATAAAGACATGAAGACAAGAGCAATGTCCACCTCTTAGCCTACCTCTGGCCAAACTCCTGATTAAGCCTCAAAGTCGACTACAGTACGTGGACAAAGGAAATATTCTTGTGCCGGTGTTCTAGAACTAGTGGTGGACAAAGTACTCAGCCCCAGTACTTGAGTGACATATAGTACAGACACTCCTGGTGAAATATCACAGAGTAACAGCCCTGTAGTGTACTAGTACATACATCAACATACTACTATGTCAAGGCGGACACGCTGTGAATTGGCTCATTTCTGCATTTCGGATTTTAAAAAATATGTATTTTCTGTGGCCTACTAGCAGCGTGCGTGCACATGAAAGTTGGTGCCGATTGGTCCAGCGGTTTGCGAGATTACCTCTGGTCAGACAGACAGACAGACAGACAGACAGACTCACTCCATCCATAGATTTATGCAGCTCCAGGTTGGGTAGTGAAGGCATGTGAACAAACGGTCTCTTTCTCAGTCCACTGTAGCAGTATGTAGGTTAGACGTTAAGGTAAAAAACAAACCCAATCAGTAAGTTATCACTAATAATAATAAGGCCCTGAATGATCCACTTTAAGTCTCGTCAGACATAACGATGCCTAATGAATTCATGTCACTGCTTCCCGACTAGAACTGATCTTGTCACTGTCAATGCGATGGCATAAATTATATAATATTAGTATATAATTGTGTGTGTGTGTGTGTGTGTGTGTGTGTGTGTGTGTGTGTGTGTGTGTGTGTGTGCGTGCGTGCGTGCGTGCGTCTGACTCTGAGACAGAGATGCACTGTGTTCAACATGTTTTACATATAACGTTTCAGTTGCCCCTGGCTACAAGCATAAACAAGGTCCAACCTATTTCTAACATTTAAAAACCAAAATATGATATGCACACAGGCACACCATTTTAAAAATGGCATTTTGTCCACACCCTAGCTCATTAAAATACACGAGCCATGAACTCACTTGGGCCAATAATAATAATTCAGTTAATGTCATTCGTCGGAAGCTATGCGGTCTATGCTATAGGTCGAGAATACAACCCTGATTCACACATTGCCTTCTGAAGGTCAGCGAATACAACTCCCTCTGGTCATTCCTTTCATTGTCCAGCGGGTTACTGTTTTGTCCCTTTGGGGACATGTAGACTGTCTGATACGTTTGCTAATTCAAATGTCCCCTCCCTATTTTGGGTAAATTCTTCAGAATTTCCCCAAAACAATTTACGCGGCAAAAAGTAGCCGATCTACAAGCTCACAACGTTAAGAGCTCTAGTAGATCAGCAATCTGTTGGTATTTGTCGCATGAAGTGTAATGGTTAGGATAATCCCCCCCCCCCCCCCCCCCCCATCTGTTTCTTTTTACTAATGAAACCCTGGTGAAGGTCAAGATCACAGTAATATCCCCTCAGTGGCTGCACTGTACTGTACTGTGCCGTGAGCGCTGCTCTCCAGACACAAGAGAGGGTGACTTGATATGAATTCATTTAGCATCTATATTTAGAGACTTTATGAAGTGCTACAGCAGATGGTCTGGGAGGAGAGGTCACGGAGGCCACATTGTTACAACCCATCCCAGTAAAGCATTGGTTGATACTCTACATACAGTATATTGTATAAAATTGCTTTGCAGATTCAACAATTTCATTGAATTCATAGATGGCTGCATAGACGTGTTTGGCAGCGCTGTCTATATTGTTTATTTGATTCATGTTAATTAAGCAATATTACACGAGAGGGTGTTCTTTATCGTCGTTAATGCACGCCTGCGATGCTGCAGAAAGTTCCGAAAGGCAGCGCTGAAGTGCATTAATGGCGATGAAGAACACCCTCAAGTGTAATATTGCAATTATACAACAGTTACCCTTAAAACTAAGATAATTGCTAAAAATAAATCATATATTTTTTTTTTGTGACAGATGTAGCCACTAGGACCACAAACGTCCCAAGAAACTCGCTAGCCTAGCAACCCAGTATGCTGCGCTGCGGAGAACAGAGAGAACAGAGCTCGAAACGATCTGTTGTGTAATGTGTATTTCTTTTAGACATGTAAGCATTTAAACCCTCAATACTGTACATACAGTAGTAAACTTGACCATTGGCTCCCTACTTGGTCTGCTCTTTTCTCCCCACACCAAATCTCTTTTGCCGAAAACAGCTGATCTACAAGAGTCTGCAGACCTGCTATATTCGGCAAATGGTCCCCCCCAGATATAGGGTTCAAGTGGTTAATGCAAATAAAATATCATTAATGCAAATAAAATTTAATTAAAAGGTTCCCATCACACTTTGTATAATTCTGACGGCCCCCCTCTGGGTTCCCGGAGGACCCTCTGCTGACTCATGCGGTAAAGGATATTTCGATTTCCCTCTCATGCCGAGTCGACGCGCCTTCATGTTGGGGAAAACGTTCTTCATGATTTTGCCAAAGTCTGCGGCGCTCAGCGGATGGTAGTTCAGATTGTCACAGTAGCTCCTGAAAGACACATTATCACCGTTAAAACATGGTCAACACGTTGACGTTTATTTATATATGCTTCATTAAACCACATTAACCCTGGTGTCCCTATTGTGGGCACGTTTTCAACATTTGTCAATTACTTTATTCATTTAAATGTTGTCCAATAATAGTGAAAACTAGACAAAGTGCCAATCGGCACAGGTCTCCACCAGGGCAGGTCAGGTTGTGGCCTCATGGTGGCGCTATAACAGGCTGTTGAGGAAGATTTGGGCCGGAGGTTCGTGTTGGAGGGATGCAGGTACAATGTTTTTCCATGTGTGCATACATAAGTTGTATACAGATCGATGCAGTTATAGCTAAAAACAGGAATTGGCCTGTTATAGCGCCACCGTGAGGCTGATTTTGAGGAAAAAATTGTGGCATGTCGTCCTCGGCCTAGTGAAAATGTGCGTGTATAATTTAACGGAAATTGCACACTGTGTTTGTGATTTGTGGCCTTTTTTCGAAATGGACGAATCGTGTGAGCTTTGGAAGCCAATCTTAGCCAATCAGGATGGAAGATGGGAAATGGTGGCGCTCCGTGTTGATCACATGACTATGGAGATAGTGTATACCGATTTGCGTGAAATTTGGATAAAATCTGAAGGAGTAATAATAGAAAATGTGTTTTACATATGTCGGCCTCCTGGTGGCGCTATAAAGAGCAGATGTGAAAAATTCCAGGCAAAGGTTTTTCCTTGGCCTCTAGGGAGTTGGCATACAAAGTTATCCACAGATCCGTGCAGTTAGAGGTAAAAACACCTTTCGGCCAGTTATAGCGCCACCTTGAGTCTGAGTTGAAATTGTTCATGTGGCATTTCGTCCTCGGCCTAGTGGGAATGTGGGTGCACAATTTCACGGAAATCACGCGATGTGTTCATGATTTGCAGCATTTTGTTTGAAACTGAGCACTCCTGTGAACTTTGGAAGCCAATCTTAACCAATCAGGATGGAGTCTGAGAAATCTGAAAGACCGGTTTCGTTGAATGGCTCTAGAGAGACTGTGTACCAATTTGCGTGATGTTTGGACAAAATCTGTAGGTGTACTGTGCAAAAACTTGTTTTGCACAAAGCGGCCTCCTGGTGGCGCTATAACAGGCCGTTCTGGAAAGTTTGGGGCAGAGGTTCATCGTTGGCATCCAGGGAGTGTGTGTGCAAAATGTGGCATCGAGCGGGTTAACGGTGGCCGAGATTAGCTGCTCACGGACACACGGACGGACGGACACACGGACGGACGGAAGCACGGACGGACGGACACAGTGCAAAACATACTCTCCCCACATGCCTTCGGCCTGGTGGAGACAATTAGTAGGCAATCTATCGAGTGCCTACTTGCTTGTTGCACACTAGTATGGCCTACTAGTGCGCAAGCAGAGCGCGCAAGTACTGTCGACCGCTTCTCTGTGAAGGAACGTACTATCTAAGTTTCTATCTAAAAAAGAAATACAGTTTTATCGATTTAGAATTATTCTGGATCCCTTTTTAGTTTCTCAAAGAAAAATAAATCATCGATATCAGATGAAAAAATAAGGTATATAAACTGAAATAAAATATGTTATCACGTATACAGTATAATTATTTAATTATTTATTTTAAATTGTCAATTGCTTTAAATTTACTTAATCTTGGACTATAGTGATATTAATACTAAATGCCTCTGTGTATGTATGTAATTTGTAAGTTGATTAGCGGTATACTGTGGTTACTTTGCTCCACTTTTGATGCGTAGGCTACCGTCCACGGTCCCAGCATATTCGATGCGTATGCACCATAGACTGTAAAAAAATATGGACAAAGCGTTCCCCGGGTCTAACATGGACGTAAAATGAAGCCTGTTATTCCTGCACTGTAAGTCGCCATCTTTCTAGATCCGTTTGGGCCCAGCTGGCCATTGGCTGGCTCCGTTTTGGCTCAGCTGGCCATTGGCTGGCCCAGACACGAGGCGGGACTTCCCCCCTTCTTCTCCGTTGGTTTTTATTTTGATTCGAGTGGGAGGGGAATCCCGATCATAGACTGTAACGGTAGCCACGCCCCTCAGAACATGCGCGACTTTATGGTCATTTTTTTAATAAATGGGACCATAATTTTCCAAAAAGAATATTATGACATTAGATATGAGACTTTAAACTAGTGACTGGAAGCAGAAAGTATTCATGACCATGTTTATTAAGGTAATACAGTCTAGGTGAAGTTGGGCCCAAATACATGGACTTCTGTGGGGCTATGGGTTTTTCTGGGTCCAATGACAGCGCCACAACAGGCCATTATATGAACTTTCAGGAGTTTCAGGCTTCACAAAATATCTGTCTGACTGCCCCCCTGGTATGCACCTACTTGTGCCTGATACGGCAGTGGTGCCAGATTACATACATGTATACATAGGAGCATTACCTTTAATCCTCCCGACACTAAAACATATCGTCATTACGTCACCATCGAAAACCAATTACACTCGGGCATTGGGTCCTTTAATCCACATCTTTATTACGTCATCATTGAGAGCTAGTTATACCAGTTATACCCTGACGTCATATGCTGGGACGGTGCATACGCATCGAATATGCTGGGACGGTGCATACGCATCGAATATCGTCCTGGGCGAAACTAGTACTTGCGCGCTCTGCTTGCGCAAGTAATGATATGTAGCTTGCAGAGTTCAGTCAGATATTCTCGAGCGGCTTCATGTAATGCTCAAGGCGCATACATATACTCGAGGGGTTAATACGCTGCATTACCATGTGGGTGTATATAGTGTTTGCAAGAACCACATGTCATACGCTGATGTGGCAGTGAGCTGACCTAAGCCAAATTCCAATACCCCAAATCTCGGCCACTTGCTCACTCACACTCGGTCACTCCAGCATGGTGCTGGTGTTATAGTTAAATTAGTGCTTGGAATTTGGCCCTAGACTGCATGCATTCTTCCTGCCTTCCTGCAGCATGGTTCCTGGTTGTTGTTATGCGATGTTTTCTCCCACCACCACCGGTGGGCTCTGTTATTAGTTCCGTTTTCTCCCACCGCCACCCCAGCACCACCGGTGGGCTCTGCTAGTTCTGCTCTCCATGGGGGGTTGTTATTGTATATCTATCTCTCCCTGCTCTTAATGTTTAATGATAATAGGAGAAAATGTAGCAGAGCCGAACGCCAAGATAAAATATTATATGCACACTTGTATTCTCATTCTATAATAAATATTGGTTAAATCTGTTCGTGAGTGACTGAACTGCTGCACATTTGAGTATTTTAACTGTTTACTATAATGAAGGGCTTTACACCAATTTACATACAGTATGAGTTAAATTGACAACCAGGATTGGTGCACTTAATGAAATGAAATCAAGTCAATCTGATGTATTATCTGATCTATGTTGCTACATGTATAGCAACACCTAATGAGACACAGAGGTAGCTTCCGGACTGAAAGGTATAACAACGTATAGGTTACAACAGGTCTAAAAGTGTGGATGAACAAAGATATATTTTTAAAACATGCATTGTTGAATACATTGTTATCACAATTTGCATTTAAACCAAACATCACTTGCAATGAGGACACTAACCCCTTTCAGATGACGTCTTACCTGCACGTGAGACTATACCGTATGCACAAAGATCTACAGTATGTTCTATAATTATGGAATGCGCTCCCCCCCCCCCCCCCCAATGTCAAACTGGCCCCCTCCTTTGAGACCTTTAAATCCCACCTAAAGACCCACTTCTACACCTTGGCTTTTAACCGGGGGCAGCGGTGGCCGAACGGTTTGCGGAGCGGTCTTGATATCGGAAGGTCGCTAGTTCGTATCCCCGGACCGGCACGTTAAAATTACCACCGCTGAAGTGCCCTTGGACAAGGCATTGAACCCCTACCATGAAATGTTCTATGAGCAGGGCCTGGCTGTAAACAAGTTCTTGAGCTTAGTCCAGTTACCCTGGGTAAACATAGTACCTTTCCTTTCCTTACCCCGGTTGAGTTTCCATGGTCCATGTTTTGTATCCGTTTTGTATTTTTCATACGTTTGCTGTTGTTCTGTGTTTAGCTACAGTGTATTTAGTTTTATTCTTCTGTACAGCACTTTGTAAACTCTGAGTTGTAAAATGTGCTTTATAAATAAAGTGGATTGGATTGGATTTCAACTAGTTGTACTAGGTTCCAGGTGGTCCCCAGCTGGTCCCCAGCTAAATGATGGAGAGTTCCTCACCAAATGGACCCTTATAGATCTTATAGAAAATGAAACCATATGGACCCATACGGGTCCATATGGTTTTGTACGCTCTATATTGGTAAACACCGGCATTACTCAATTTGCAAGAAGTCTACACAATTACAGAATGTAGAAGAATTGTTATTTTGGTCAACGTTTGCCTGTTACCTCTCCTATGGTACCGCACAACAATACAGCATGTGAATGTGGACAACATCTTATCCAATGATAACAAAACATATTCTTTAGTTTTGGGTTCTGAGAGGCTAATAAATCTCATCAAATGGTGGTCGGTTGGATCAAATGCAGAATAAATAGCGGGCCTCGATATGAAAAGGGTTGAAAACCCACCGTTCCATGATCTCTTGCTAAACCACATACATGTATATCTGCTCCGCCTCCTATATCAGCTGCAACTATTTTAACCACACGCATACTGTATCCGTTACTATTCTATTGCTGTACCCCCTTGTACAGTATATACTGTACAGTCTGCTCATAGATCTGCTTCTATTTTAACTGCCTCATACCGTTGACATTTCTTCTACCCACGCACACTGTGGTGTGTGCGTGTATATATATATATACGGTACATATGTTACATTACAAGTGAGAAAAACGGAACGTTTTTTTTCCGTTGCATGGGAGGCCATGGCCAAGGTCAGGTTCGCGGGTCCCTTTGAGGCTGCCCCCCCGACGACACGTTTCGCAGCGGCCGCCGTGGCGGAATGTGTCGTCAGGGGCAGCCGAGTGGCGATTGCCGGCCATCATTGTTGGGCCCCGTTTGGCCCATCTGTTCGCCGTAGGTTTTTTTTTGCTTGCCCCGGCCTCCTCGTCCCTTCCCATTCAGGAAGGGCACGAACGGGAAGGGGGGGAAAAAAGTTATCTTTGGATGTTGTCATCCCCCCTCCACAATTCCCCACCTTCCATATAGCAAGCTGTTCATACCCGAGTTCGTTGATCTGCTGTTTTGGTTAGAACCCATTTTGACCTGGGAAACGATTCTATGAATGTCTTCTAAATCCTGTCAGTTTTCTGAAAAAGCTATGTTTCTATGTCAGTCGTTCTTCGACCTACAAACTCTAGCTTTAGCTGTTTTTCAATAGCTAAAGCATAACATGATGCTAACACCAAAAGGGGTTCCCGCCCAGAATGGGTTAGTTTTGAACAGATTTGAAAATTACATTTATTTCTATGAAACATTCTTGACATTTTTCAAATTTGTCACCTATTATAATTAGGTTGAAGTGGTTCAGAGTGCCAATTTGTAAGAGTTGCGGTAAAAAAAAAAGACAGGTGAGGTTATGTAACGGTGCCGTAGCATTTTCAATGACTGTCTCAGAGTTTCCCTTCTCATGTTACCAACACATGGTTGACAGTAATTAGCATGCTTCTATTTATACCGGCGCTTCATCTGGAAACTAACTTTGATTACCTGGAAAAATAAAAACACGCCACTAATTTAAAAAATGTATTGACCAGGAAAGGCTCCATTGAGATTTGAAATTAATTTTTATAATGGTCTTTCAAAATGGATTTAAAAGCATTCAAAGGAATCAAATCATGGCGTTTTTAAGTGTGAACTACCTATGTTCCACTCTCTGTATACAAACATTTAGTACAGACAAGACAACAAACAGTCTTGTGAAAACAAAATAATATTGTCCATAACTCTTATGTGAAATATAAATACAGAATTGTGGTTCAGGAACCCCCAGGGGTCCTTGAGGGGGTTTGGTAAAGTTTTTAAACTCTTCAGAGTCAGACCCAATTTTATACTTAAGCTATTCAAAAAGAGCCAATCTACAAGCTCATAATGTGTCACGTGTTGTGATTCTGTAGATTTGCCAAAACGTCTTCTCTTATCTTATGGGGGTCCCCCCAGGCAGAATATCTTCTCAGATGGGGGTCTGCGGTCAAATACATATCAATTTGGAGGACCTTGACATGAAAATATTGGCGAACCTATTCAATTCAAATTAGCTTTATTGGCATGAGAAAACATGCAATCCACTGTATTAAAGTATAGCAGTGTGTTTGTCTGCAGGTTGGCAGACAAAACCATTCTACCCGGGAGTGTAAATAAAGTCTTATAAAGTCTTAAACAGCATTTGGTTTTTCCTCACTGCTTTCAATGTAAAGGAATCATCACTCAGGATGCACAGGTATTTATAGGAGTGGCCTTTCTCAGTGACCTTTCCCTCTCACGCCTGACCACTGAGAGGATCATCTGTAGGTCTGGTCTTTAGAAAATACATATAGAAGCTTGGTCTTATCAGCAGTGAGAGAACCACTTTCAAGTGAGATGAACATAACCTCTTAAACCCCAGGGGGGGAAGGGGGGTCCAGGAGGGAATATATCGGAGGGAGAAATATTGGAGTTGGAACCTGAGACCGGCGGGGGATTGGGGCAACTTTGAAAGTGGTCTGTGGCTTCAGGGGTGGATGCACTAACCATTTTCAACGTGCCTATTTTGGGCTTGTCATATATAGGGAACATTTGGCAACAAGAATAATGAAATGAAATGAATAATGAATGATCTAGAAGTGTGTGCCAGGTACTCTGGATGTGTGGAGGTAGTGCGTGTGATACATTATCCCATTTTGACCTGGGAACGATTCTGCAAATGTCTTCTTAATCCTGACTGTCATCTTTGAAAAAGCTATGTTTTTCTATGTCAGTCGTTCTCAAACACTTTCATGTCACTTTTCGCGATTCTTCAAAAATAGCAGACCTACAAGCTCGTAGCGCACCACTCGGTGGCGCGCTAGGAGCTTGTAGATCTGCTATTTTTCAATAGCTAAAGCATAGCATAATGCTAACACCTAGCAGGGAGGCGTACTATCATCCGACAGAGCATTGCTCCGAAGGAGCAATGCTCCGAGGTGCGCTGCGGGTCGGGAGAGGGTTGCGGTTAGGTTTAGGTGTCTGCCCCGGGGGAGGTTAGGGTTAGGGTGAGGGAGGAGGTAGGTTGTCGTTCGGCCCAATGCTCCGTCGGATGAAAGGCATGCACTCCACCTAGCACACATACTTGTATTCATCATAGACCTCCTGCTTGGGCAGAGAGGTCTCCGGGTGTTCCTCCAGGTTGTTGCAGATCCAGTTGAAGGCGTGAACCTGCTGGGTTCTGCTGGACGACATGGAACTCTGCTCACTGGCACAGCAAAGAGACAAAAGGGGACAACTAATTAAAAAACGATAACTAAACTGAAACTATATTGTGTGTCCTCAAAACTAAGTGAAATTATAGACAAAATACCCTTAGTTTTAGTTTTTATCAATATTTATATGCCTTTCGGATATTTATACTATAATCCTTTTAAATTCATTAGATTAATTTCCTCATTTCTCCAACAAGTTTTACGGCAGTTTTCAGCACCGTACGGCAGCATGTAGCCACGCTAATCCTAACTCACAAATAATCCAAAGTAGCCTACCAAAAAAACTAAAACTAAACTATAACTAAACTAAAACTAAGCATTTTCACCAAAATAAAAACTAGCAAACCCGCTCTAAAAACTGAATTAACTGAATTAGAAAACTTAGAAAATTTGAAAAATTTGAACTAAAACGAAACTATAATGAAAAAACCAAAACTATTATAACCTTGCAACAAAGAACACAGAGTGCTTCGGTCACAGTCGAGGCCTTTGCACACAGTAGTACCATGCAATTATTTTATTCCATCAGTATTTACAGTCATGCTACATTGAGTAACGTCAATTTAGTAACCTTTTTGGCAACACCTCTGGTCTGTCTATATCTATGGCCTGTTAGTTAGGGCCGATTCATACTCCTATTTTACCGCTGTTTCGGCACTGTAGTGACGAAATGATTTTGGCTCGTCAGAGATTTTCAGTAGCACCGAAGAGCCGACTTTAGGACGGTACACACCCCCCGAACCTCAAATGACGTCACATTGTAGGCTCTACAGCGCCGAACCGACTTTTATTATTATGAATCGGCCCTCAGAATGGCAATTCCCAGAATTCAGTTCGAAACAAAGCCGGTTACATAAATAAATGCATGTCCAGTCAGTGTCATTTTGGCACGAGTCAAACTGGGTTAGATTGAAAAGAATTAGCCCCTTGCCGGGCGGCTTTAGGAGTAGTGTGCAAGAGGTCATAGAGAAGTGCACCTTTTTTACTTTAATAAATCAGCCTCGGCGTACAAGGGGCTTAAAGAGGCACAGAGGCCCGTTGTTGTTACATGTTAGCAGATATATGTTGTGATAGGGAACAATGCGCCCAAGGCTCCAAGCAGGATCAAAGCCAGCAGCTATGACTGGTTCGGGGAGTTCCCAGACAGAGAAGTCCATAGACGGTCTCTGGCAGCTTGTTTGTAAAGGGTTCATGCATTCTAGGCAGTACATATGCATCTACATGCATGTATACTGCCTAGAATGCATTGCAATGTTCAGTCTTTGTTAACCCATTTTTGACTGAGGCCGATTCTAAAAAACTTCAAATATTTATATACAGTAGCAGCAACATTTTTGGGAATTTTGGAATACATGTATACAGAACCCCAAATGGGTTACCGCCCCGAATAGGTTAATGTCACGATTGACACATATACTGCTGGTTAATAATGTTGATCTAAACTGTTGCATCTCCTTCCGAACAGTTATCTTTCTCTGGTGTTGGGCTGTGTCGACTAACCTGGAATATGTTTTTAAAAGGTACCATCTATAAGTCAACAATACTGCAGAGAGTGTATGTACATATTCCATTTTTAAACAATAGGGTGTAAACAAGTTTATTTACCTTTTATCACTGCTGGGGTTTGGACCTGAAGGCAGTTTAAGGTAGAGGTAGAGTTTTTCAATGTCCGTAAACTTCTCCACATCTTGCTGCAGAAAAAGAAAGAGACAAGAAATGTTCATATCCCATAACCTTTGAATTATTCATGTTTTATTCTGATTAAAATCTTCATCTCCTAATCGTAATTATTTGAGATAAAGAAATAGCAGATCTAAAAACTGCGTCACACGCTTTGAGCTTGTAGATCAGCTATGTTGTGTGTTTTCTTTTAGTATTAAGTTATAAAAATGATGTAAGTTATTTGTCATAATTATCTGCCCTGTGCACCTTTTGTTTACAAAGCCTAAAGCCAAACAGAAATGTCCATTTTATTCATAATGTTCCATGACCGAAACAGTTAAATTGTTACTCGCAATTATTTTAGCAACAATAAATCGTCAAGTAAGATTTCATAATGGTGACAGCCCTAGGCCTCATACACACGTATCAAACGCCATCAAACAAATGTTTGGTCGTTTTGTTAATGGTTTAACAAATTTTTGTTTGATCCGGGGGGGGGGGGGGGGGAGTTGTCAGCTCAACTGCCTGAGAGATCCCAGATGAGTGCTGTGTTGGGGAACATGGTTACCCAATACCGCCCTCATCTGGCAGCGTCAGGTTAGGTTTGATCCACTCCCCCTTGAAATCGCATTGCATTTATTTGAGCGAGTGCAATGTGATTTCAACGGGGAGTGGTTAAACCAGGCTATTCATTTACGGGGGGGGGGGGACGGGGGGACATAAAAAGTTGAATTGAACAAGATTTCGGCCCGACAGCGACAATATAAAGAAGAAAACCCATCCAAGGGTGCATGTGGATAAACATAAAAGCCCTGGATTGTGCCGGCAAAGTGACAGACAAGGGAGGGGATACAGAATCAAAGACATGGAAAATAGGTTATGTGCTAATGATCTCTCTGTGTCTTTGTCGGTCTCCTTCTCCCTCTCTCACTCACTCGCATGTGCACGCATACGCACGCGCGCGCACACACACACACACACACACACACACACACACACACACACACACACACACACACACACACACACACACACACACACACACACACACACACACACACACACACACACACACACACACACACACACACACACACACACACACACACACACACACACACAACAACCTGAGTTACAAATGGCCTACAGTCCTTCTAATAACCTTCAAAGTGAATAGGCAACGTGATAGTGTTCTAGTATCCAATGTACTTCATAATAGACAGTGTATCCTATACGTATACGACGACAAACTCACACATTTCAGTGTGTGATACTGTGGTGGTGATCAGTGTACACACAGGTGTCAGTGTGACCCTTCCAGAATCCAGATATCATGATCATCATGTTTCATCATCCTTAATATAGAAAAATGTCCGCAAACCATCCGGAGATTAGCTGTACACAGACAGACGGACGGACGGACGGACAGGAGCGAAAACATAAGTCTCGGCCACGCCTTTGGCCTGGCGGAGAGAAGCACTTAATATAGAAATAGTGAAAATAGATCATCTATACAAGCTGTCAATGCTTCACACCGGCAGGACGTAGCGCCTCCATCCTATAGTACTCCTCCTGCGGCGACATGCATGGGCCCTTCAGGATCAGTGGTGAATTCAAAGTTCGCCCCCGCAGTCAAGGGGTACTTTTTTTATTATTATTATAACGGAAAATATCTGCAAAAAGCAGAAGGCCCGCCCCGCACACTCCAAATTAGATGAAAATCTTTTGGTGCAGAGCTCAATAATGTAATAGAAATGAAGAAGTATAGCCAGCCACGCAATACATGTCCTTTTCACAGCGTTGTCAACGCTCAGGTCGAAACGCGGCTGTTGCTTTTCCATGAGTGGTAAATAAACCATGTGAAAAGGACATAGTGTTGCTGGCTACTTCTTCATTTCTATTATATATATATATATATATATATATATATATATATATATAATTTCCACAGCCTGAATGCACAAATTCAATCTGGTCAAGTAGCTTGATTCAATAATTAGTTACTTATAGTTATAAGACCATTGTAACTTCAAACTCCATGTTAACCATGTTAGACGAATTGGTTCTGGTGAATGATATTGTCCCTCTAATGCAGTGGTTTTCAACCCTTTTCATATATTTGCTTTACTATAAACGAGTGCTTCCAAACTCCAATACTTAGAAAAGAAATCACCTGCAAGGAATTTCTTGACAGGAACTTGGAAGTAGCTCATAACAAGTCTACAGTGGATTTTTGAGTGGTGCAACCACTCCCTTATGGAGCTACTGTATGTGTGTGGGTGGGTGGCCTGCCTGGCTGGGTATGAGCACGAAAACAGCATGGTTGTTTTTCACCACCTGTGCGCAACCTAACACACACACAAACACACATGCACATATTAACATGTATATATGATGATTTCGGGTGTGCCAGTACAGTACAGTACAGTACAGTACAGTACAGTACAGGGACTGCCACACGGTAACTCTGTCATTTCTCAACTGTTTCGGACGTGGGGCGGCACGCCAGAACCGGCCCGGCCCCCTGGGCGTGTTCCTGGGGGTCCCGGGAACCCCCCACACGGAGTTGCACCACTCACTTCACACGGGTGTGATTTTATGAAACAAACACTTATGCAGATAGAAAGAGGATATGCAATGTTGGTGAGTTTGACGTTGTTTAACCCATTTTGGGGCGGGAACCCATTTTGGTGTTAGCATTACGTTATGCTTTAGCTATTGAAAAATAGCAGATCTACAAGCTCATAGCGCGCCACCGAGTGGTGCGCTAGGAGCTTGTAGGTCTGCTATTTTTTTTAAATCAAAGACACTTTTAGAATCTGATCTCAGGTCAGAATGGGTTAATAATGAAACTGTCAGGATGTAGAAGACATTTTTAGAATCTGATCTCAGGTCAGAATGGGTTAATACAATCAGATAGGACTTTTCTGTTTGGGTGAATGGGAAGTTGCACCTGGTTAGCACCTTGCTGGCAAGATGGCGGCGGTCTGAATATCATCAATAGCTGAATGGTCAGTGAGTAGGGGGGTGTAACGACATAGTCGAAAATAATAATTAATTAATACTTCAATTAATTTCAATTATTGAAGTATATGGAAATGTAAACAGCAACATTGACTTTGTATCGAATTGTTTTGCTAATCGTTTTGGTTCATTACTTTCCCATTCATTATCGCTACACTTGGTATATATCGATAAATATGTGTATTCTCTGTGTTCATGTCAAGGTAAGGGTTTGTCTATATGTGTTCAAATAAAATGTCTATGTATTTGCCGGAGATAATCACCGTTTACTTATTTATATCATCCATAATGCATACATTTTCCCTTAAAAAAAACAATATTGTCCATGCATCGTATCGCCAACCATGTATGGTGAATGTGACACGTGTCATATCGCTGTTACAATGTATCGTTATACACCCCTAATAGTGAGCCATTATTAGTTAGGACTCCAGAGGTCCCGGAGGTCCCAGCCCAGCAGGTACGATTTCAGTCGTCAGCAATGTGTCGAAGTGTGCCTGAACAAGACACTTAGCCCCTATAGCACCCAGCTGGGTGAAGCCAAAAAACTGAAGCCCCCCCCCCCAGGATGTGATAGGCCTAAAAAGGCTGAGTAGACATGAGAAGAAGTGTTTTAGGCTGAAATACAATACTAAATCCGTTTTCGTTTTCAAATATTTTCATGTCAAGGACCCCCAAGATTATATGTAATTGGCCGCCGACCCCCATCTCAAAATATGTTGTTCCAGGGACCCCCCCGCCAAGAAGCAAAGATTTGAGTTAAAAACTTTGGCTCTGAAAGAATATATATTCAAAGATTTGCGCCACATTTTTACGATTAAAAAAAAAAAGCAGACCTACAAGCTCGTAGACCTATGAGCTTGTAGATCTGCTATTTTTCAATAGCTTAAGTATAAAAGAATGCTTAAAACACCAAAATGGGTACTAATCGATTTAATCAGTTGTATAAAAACAACGTATACAGATGGAACGGGTCCATTTGGTTCCATTTTGTACACTCTCAGAGTTAAATGAACATGAACATTCAGCCCCAACTGAAAGTCACTTGAGGTAAAGAATACTGTAGCCAGCGATACAGATAGCCGCGGCTAAGCCCACAGACGGTATGTAAATAAGCTTTTGTTTATGATGTGCAATACTAAAAGTGGTATAAACGTATTGAGGTCACCAGACCCGACCGCCTGGCATCTTTTTATGGAAGAAAAAAGGTTGAATGATTTACGTAACCCCTGAAATGTATATTCAAATTCAATATGACTATACTCCATGTTTGTAAATAATCATGCAAAACAATGACGTGTGAAAAGGAAACTCTGACCTAGTGCTGCACGATTCTTGTTCAAATGTGACTCTTGATTTTTTCCTCACAAAAATGTAGATCACGATTCTGTTGTTTTCCCCCTGGCAACATTTATTAAAGAATATACTGTAAGCAAAAAACAGAAGAGTAACTCAAATAAAGCCAACTAGTGCTGCACGATTCTTCAAAATGAGATTGCATAGGTGTCTGAATCTAGATTTAATTTTTTCGATTAATTGTGCAGCATATACTGTACTCTGAGCACAGAAAGAAGTCACATAAACTTATCCTCAGGCAGCCCCAACGTTTTATCTCCAAATGTGTGTTTTATGAATTAATAATATTTATAAATTCTTTATCGGACAAGAGTCTTGCACAAAAGTAGCCAATATACGGTACTAGCTCACAACTCATCACATCGTGTTGTGTTGCGAGCTTGTAGAGTGGATATATTTGCTATTTTTACCACATTTTTAAAGTGCAAGTGGTTAAGTGTGTCTGTGTGTCGGTTTATATAAATATAATTGAACCAATGAAAAGTATCAACAAGTGCTTGGGACTAAATAATAAATACATTGGATCCACTGGAGTGCTGCACAATTTAAAAAATATATATATCTCATTTTTAAATGTGTTAGTTGGCTGTCCAATTAATTTTAGTTACTCTTATGCTTTGCTACAAGAGAGAGACATTAAGAGAGGTTTAAGTCAAGCACTTTGATGTTGTCCGTTTAAAGCCACAGTAGTTGGCTCCAGGTGCCACATTTTGAATGTAGTAATGCTCAGCAACTACACAGACTAAAGACAATAAATAATGAGAATCGAGTGAGGGTCTTGTTTTCCCGTTTCCTGAACAGTAACGGGTTTCCACCCGACAGGCAGCGACGATAAATAAAGTGCGCGAGCGCAATGGAAAGGAGGGCGTAATATAGGGCTTAATAATGTGCTATATGTATATAGCTGCGTGCAGACATCTCAACATTTCCAAACATACAAATAGACGCACGCAAACATGCCAGACCGGTTTCATCAGGACTGGCACACTGTGCTGAGGGCCACAGACACTGGGTCTGCTATATGGAATGTGCACACACGCACCGATGAACACACACACACACACACACACACACACACACACACACACACACACACACACACACACTCTCTCTCTCCCTCTCTCCTCGGCTATTGGTGTCTAATTAAAGATGATCCTAACTTAAACTTCTCCACTTGCTATTTTTCCATTGGCTTATTTGTTGCTAGGAAAAGCAAGGGCTCACCATGAAGCTAAAGTTAAGTCAGTAAGCAGTGGTAGATAGAGATAGATAGTTAAATATATACGTTATTAGTTACTTTGCATATTTATCTAATTAAGGAAATTATTAATCAAAACATTTGGTTTTGCCATTTGTAGCTCTATCAGTTATAACCACATGCATCCGCGGGCATACTCTGGGACGAACATGTGTAAATATGAAATATGAAATCTACAAGCTCACAACAACGCACTGTGAGCTTGCACTGTAGATATTTAACAAACAGTCTCAGTAGTTTTTTAGTTGGTGCAGCTAAAATCAATAATATAGTTACAGTAACTGACCACGAATGCAGCAGTGTCATTTACCAAATGCATCTAAGTGAATTTTATCATCCAGACACTGTAAACATTATATCTTAATATGATGAGGCAGCTATATCTGAACATAAACCTTTTTCACTGTCAGCATAGCACTGTGTGTGCGCGTGCGTGTGCGCGTGTGTGTGTGTGTGTGTGCGCGCGCACATGTGGCTCCACTTAGGAGCCAGAGAACATAAAACACATCAACGTAGCTGTCATTACTGATGTGATTTAGCCAGGCTATGTTCAGACTGGCAGACCAAATCCCATTTCTGCTCTATCCAGATTGGAATCAGATTTTTCATCAGTTTTCATCGAGTCTGACCAGCAACAGAAAAGTGAGAAAACACATGCAAACGGAAAACTGATTGTTGTGAATCGGATTTGTATCACGTTCCTATAGGTGATTGCTTTCAAAGCTGATTCCTAAAAGATGTGTCTGAGTCTTGTAGATTAACTCGTTGTGAATATTTTTGAAAGTTCTTGCAAAAAAGGTCACCTGACAAGACTTTTTTTTTCCAGCACTTCCATGCTGAAAGTGGCTAAAAAGCTGCAGCTACTGGTAAAGTGAACGCATATGCATGGATCTGTGTTTGACTATACCATGCAGCTCAAACAGACACATGTATGTCAGCCAAGATCACCGTCAGACTGATTTACACATTTAACATTTGGAATACTCACCAGAATGCTATCCACTTTTGATTGTACAGATTTGCTGGGAAAAAGAAACATAATATAAATTAGTATCGAGTGTAACATGAGCTCCGAGCTTAAACTGTATTTATTTATAAATCGTTGGAATGTCCGGCATGAAGACCAGCTCCATCCCGTCAGTTCATGTATCCCAATCCCAGACCCAGAACACATGTCATTATGTAAATACATAGACATGCACCGCATTAATGTTGTATCACACAGAAGGAATTATACATATCTGGGCCCCCCCAAGTATGTCCTTGAATTCCATTTCAATGAATATGGGAAAAGTATTGATTTTCACTCTTTAAATTTTAAACCACTGACTATCTAATTCATCTAAACAACATGAAGGGTTCTTTTTCAGTCGGCAATAGTGCTTTTAGTGCTCATCAAATGCTTTATTTTAAGAAAAGAGTCAGCCCTACCTATGCTCTGTTGCATCGGCTTTTTATACCTGATGGGTCTGGATCGAACAACAGTGCCATAGAGGCAGGGCAAAGGCTTTGTATGTGCAGTGCACTGTCTACATCTACAAGATCTAAGACAGACACATACTGTGGCAGCAGGATGATGAAAATAGCTGATGTTCTAAGCATCTACACACATTTAGACATCAAACAGTCAACACTGGATAGCATGCATAAGCAGAATGACATTCAAATAGATAAGCTACAGTAACTACAGTTAGCTACAGTTAACAAAAAACTCTCTACTCTCCACTCACGTATTAGTTTGTATTGTACAGTGTGCTATACCTGAACACACCCTATATCAGTGGTTCTCAAAGAGGAGTCGGGGGGGGGGGGGGGCCCAAGAGTCCTTGAAGGAGTTCCAGGGGGTACCCAGAAAACAAAACAGCTTAAACACTTACAATTACATTTTTCAGTTATGGGAGACCCTGGCACAAATGAGGGTCTGCGGCCAAATGCATATAAATTAGCAGGTCGTTGTTCTGAGACATAATGTACACTACAGTATATTGAAATACAGTATACTACACATGTCACAAGAGGGACACAAGATAGCTTTATGTTTCTACATCAGGTTTCCCAGGTGCGCTAAATGTTACTTGAGGACATTGTTTGCATTTAGTTTATTTGGGTTTTTTTGTGTCAAGCCCTTGACAGCTTTGTAAAGTTATAACATAATGTCTTAGAGAGACTACACGGTAATTAACGAGCTACGCCAAAAATCTCATAAATCCCGTTCTGTTGCTTATTATTTTGAGTAACCACATTGTAATGGGACTTTTATAAGCAAAAAGTTACCGTTACTTATTGTGTAGTCTTGTGTAGCCAGACAACTATTCCACAATCTCAGAATGCTATATAGACTAGTCTGGACCTACCCCTCCCCAAATCCTGTTTGGCATTTCCCTTCGTGAAAATATGTTTTAAAAGATATATCGATTTTATTTTTTAATTTCCATTTCAGCTAATAAGCAAGCTATATATGCTTCAGTTCACGTGCGCTTTTCCCTGCATCAAAAGAGCTTCCTCGCTCCTCCAGACTGTATTACCGGAAGCATTTGAAAATTGTCTGGCCATGCGAAACTACTTATTGTGGGAATGAGCCACAAGTCTATTGAATGACTTACTTTAGTGGTTTAGTGGTCACAATCACAAACATAACATTAATCACTGTATTCTGTGAAAAGCACATATATCTTATAGTGTGGAATGAAGGCAGAATGAGGCAGAATAAAGATGCCACAAAGGTCTCATGTTGCTGTCACTCATGTGTTGCTGTTGCCTTATTATGCCACAAGCTGATACAGAGACAGACAGAGAGACTAATGGAGAAGACAATGCTGTCCTATGCCCTTCTCCAATACCTTTCTTTAGAGAATTTACATTAACCGTTATGCAAAATAACAATACTCTTTATGTGCAAAGCAGGTTTTTTTTCATTTTTTTTATATAAAAGAAAATGTTGTACAGTTGTTTCCTTTCCCACTGAACCATTGATTGTTGTAGCGTCCTGGCCCTGGCTGATGCTAAAAAGGATATTATCACAGAATATGTTCATGTTATTTCATTCATGCCCTTAAAAACATTAGCCAAAATGTTAAGTATTTGACTATTTGTCACAGTCAGCCATGTAAATGAGAACCGCCTGTTTTCCGAAGAACGCGTCCAGTCTGCAAAACTCTGCATGGACCTTTAGTGCTTTTTCTGGTTTTATCCTCTTAGCGGATTTTGTATTGACCTGTACTTTCCTTGAACTGTACCCATTCTGCAAACTGTAAAGAAAATGTTCAATCAATCAAGCAATGCCTCTGGTTTGGGATAAATCAGTGTCAGGAAGATAGAGTGTCCACTTATCCCCCTGGGTTAGTGTTGAAGTGTCTTTGAGCAAGAAAACCCATATAGAATCACTTTACAAACAGACATTAAAAACACTTGACCAAAAGCCCAATCGTTACCATCATTGGATTCATTGCCATATAGTTCAAAAGTACAACTAATTTAATTTTGACGGCTTTAAACATTTGCAGATGCTTGTCTCATTTTTAAGATCTTAAGTGGACTTGCACCTCCACCACTGAAACAGTTCATAGATCGAAGGGACAGGGGTGACAGAGCAACAAGGGCAACTACCTGGGGACTGCGAAGTGCCAACCAGATGTAGCGTGTTTGGTAAAACAGTCTTCTCTGTTTAGAGCAGAATCACTTAGCCGGGGAGCGACATGCCCAAAATCTCAAGGAATAGAGATTAACCTGTGATGACATACTTTTTTTATGTGTTTTTTTTCTATTCACTTGGTCATTAAGGTCCACAGAATGAGAGTTCTGTTATGGCCATTTTTCTATAACACACCATAGACAACGAATATAAGGCAAAGATTTCCATATTTCACCATACGTTAAGTAGCAGGTTTTCATGATTCTGAATCCATTCCAAGCATTTGTTTTGCACGAAAAACACCCCTTGGCCTAAATTCAGCCATAGCCTTAATGTCAAAGAAATACCTTCAAATGTAGAATAAGCATCACACCTGTAGTGTTCAATATATGGGAGTGAACTAAACCACTTTTCAAATTCCTTAACTGTACACATTTCATAAAACTACTTGTTTGTTAGTTATAGCACATAATCTCTGTGCATTCTTTGTGATTACCTTGTTTATTGTAAATCACTCTGGATAAGAGAGTCAGCTAAAATGCCTAAATTATAACTATAGCAACAAATGGATGCAAGAAAACAAAAGAAAGAAAGCGAAACAAAGGAGAAACAAAAAAGAAAAAAAGTTTAAAATAACTAAGGTAAACAAGACAGTTGCTGTGCGACAGACGCAGTAGAGAGGGACACTAGTCCAATTCCAGATTATGCATTTATTTTTATAACATGAACTTGTGTTTCACTACACAAGCACTCAGATAGATAAATACTGTAGTCTGTCTGTCTGTCCCGCCAAATAAAAATAAAAACTATCTCAGACCTGACTTAATCTATGTGAGTGCCTTATGATGGAAATTAGCTAGCCTACAACACTTCTTTGTATCATGGACCCCCAAACTGACTTTCATTAGATGATGGAGGCGAGCCCCATTTGAAATGATTCTCAAAAGTTATAATTACAAGAACCCCCACAGTTTGGTATTGGGCCACAGACCCCCATGGAACCAAATGGACCAATTTAACCGGGGAACCCCTGAAGGCCCGGACCCCCCTCAAGGACCTAAAAACCATTAATGGTACACGAGAAACATATTTGTATTGTACTAAATTCAAGTTACATTAACAATGCAAGGGGCGTTTATTATTATATAGACGCACACCCAGGTACACGCGCAGTGTGTGGTGTGTGTGTGTGTGTGTGTGTGTGTGTGTGTGTGTGTGTGTGTGTGTGTGTGTGTGTGTGTGTGTGTGTGTGTGTGTGTGTGTGTGTGTGTGTGTGTGTGATCGAGCTCTATCGTGGGGCGGGGACGCAATGACAGCAGCAAACAAGCTGACATACCAGCAGCGTGCAAAGCATGGCCCTTTTAGCATGAACCTGCGGCTCAGCTGCATGTTATTATGTTACTATGTTATGTACACTGTACAGTTACAGTAACATGCAGCCGCAGGTGTACACTGTACAGTACTAGCCTAATTATTACTGTAAAACCATGGCAACATGGGTTATTAATATATAGAACCACGCTGTGCAGTGTAGCTAGAAGCATGCTGCTGTAGTAGTAGCCTAGTAGCCTAGTAGTAGCAGCTATACAGGTCCGTCTATAACTGAACCAAATGGACCTCCTCACGGGTCCATTTGGTTCCATTTGTATACGGTGCACGTTATGGACGGTAGGGGTTCTTTGAAAAAAATAAAACGTTTGTAGAAGAACTGTGGCTGTGGTGTAGCCTACACTGCAGAACCACCACTGGGGACCTCTATATAGCCTATAAGATTTAGATACATCTCGTAGATATATTTGTATCGATTCAATGTCAGAATCGATCAGAAATACACGAGAGGCTAAAACCTTTGGCTAGGTACAGGAGAAGGCTCTCTGTCTCTCTACTCACCAGATAGAGTTCTTTATTTTGAGCTGCAGAGCGCTGGCCTCGGCGCCGTGCAGCCCAGGCACCATGCCTCCTCCTCCTGCACCACCACAGTCCAACTTATTAGACGGTTGTTGTTGATCCTCCTCCTCACTACTAGCCACCATCATCATCCTCCTCCTCCTCTTCCTCGCGGTGTGAGGAAGGGTGGTGTTTGGAAATCGGGGTCAAACAACAACATGAGCCGCAGATCCCTGCACGATAACGTGACGAGGTCCCATAGCCGTTATAACGGTCGCTCCCCGTTGTTTCTCCATTTACGGCTTATTGTTATTATTCCAGCGACACAACATGCGTTTATAAATAATGAGAAATGAACACATCCAGGGTAGAAATCGTGTGGGTCCCGCAATCCGTTTCTGTTCGCCGCCCGTGTCCTCGTTTGTGCATGGGATTTTCTCGTTGCATGCGTGTGTGTGTGTGTGTGTGTGTGTGTGACGCTACCACTACAGTTGTATGTAGTTGTAATGCACGCAAGCGCATTCACGCGGCGACGCGACCCCCAACCGCCTCCCCCTCTCTCGCTCTATCTCTCTCTCTCTCTCACACACACACACACACACACACACACACACACACACACACACACACACACACACACACACACACACACACACACACACACACACAAATAACACAAACACGTTACTTATCACCACCGGGTTCGTTACTTTATAGTCTACTATATACTATAGGCTATAACCGCACGTTGACATTTATTCTTGTTGTGCCTCTTATACATGTTTTTAATCAATGTAATTATTATTAGGCATATTTATTATTTTAATAATTTTAAATTGCAATATATTATGACTTTAAATGCCTCTCCATGGCATATAGCCCATGTACATCATTTATCTCCCCAGGACCCACATTTTTCAAAAATACATGAATTAAACACTTCAGCCCTAGTTCACAAAATTCACAAATGGTGAAGATAAATTATTCAAATGTAAATGTTATATTATAAATAAATACATTTTTTTAACATGTTTAGAAAACAACAACAAATGAACGTATGAAAAGGGGAAATGAAGTTAGACAAACATCAACCCCTAGAGGGCAGCATGATGTGTTGTGTTGTGTTCGCCTTTAGCTTTGGCCCTGCCTACCAGTCACCATTCACAATAATATAGGTCAGGTTGCTATGCAACCACCACAACAACAATGGCTGCTGAAGCAACTGCTGAGAAAAGGACCCTGTCTCCGGTTATGAAGGTATACAATACAATCACTTATTCCATTATATTATGACATTTCCTCTCCCTATCCTTGTATAACTGTTTGTTTATTTATGCAACAACACTTTGAGATGTAACTGAGAGATAATCGTGGTAGTCACACTCGAGGGCAGGGTTGTTCTCCTGGCACCAAAGAAGTGCCAGTGAGTTGATCTCATCTGAGTCATCTCTATAGTCAGACTTGTCATTGTTGACGCTTCAGCCTATCACTGACGTGTACTGTGTCATGTCCTTTATGATGGTGTTGGAGTCATGTGTGGCTGTGCAGTCGTACATGTACAAGGAGTAGAGGAGAGGGCTCAGCACGCATCCCTGGGATGCTCCGGTGTTGTTGTTGATCAAGGAGTAGCCTAGCCCAGATATGTCGGGGTTTAGCCAAACTGCATCTCTCTCACTTATCTTATGTTATGTTTTATATATAAAAAAATAGGGATGCCCCGATTCTGATCCGATCCCGATACCTCAATTTCTGTGTTAGCCGATACCGATAGTCCGATACCGAATACCGATACTATAGTGTCGCGATCTCATGACGTGTTCATAGCTATCTAGCTATATATCTCGTGTTGTGTTTATAGAATAGATCCTCACTCAAATGTGCACTAGCAGTTTGGGCAACTCAAAAGCAAACTCCACATGTCCCAACATTTTATTTTCCTGCCATAGTGTCAACCCCTTACCCCTGTGTCGGATCTGTGGTTATACTGGCATATTCACCGATACCGATATGACCCGATATGACAAATAAGGGCCGATCCGATATCTGAAAAACCATGCGTTGCAACTTGCAATGTGATGCGTTGTGAGCTTGCAGATCTGATATTTTAACTACATTTGAAATAGGGCTTATTAAGAGTGGTACAGATACCCCAAAGATTGACGTAAGCACAGTACTGTGTTTTGTTACTGATTGTTTTTGTTGTTGATTAGCCAAGAAGAACCGTACCATCCAAAGAAATGGATTGGAAGACTGAGAGGTCAAAGGTTCCAGAGCTGAGACCCATGGGGAATCCCCCAAAGAAGACCAGTGTAGATCTTCTTGCTAAGGAGGAGGAGTATATGTAAGAACACCTGTACAAACTGCCATTTGTATGTATCGTCTATATGTCAGGTGGAAACGTCATGTGTCCACTTTCCTTTCCTTTCAGGATTCAAATTCAAAATGAGCAAAAGTAGCAGATCTACAAGTCCGAGACCTGTTGCTTCACATCGTGTTTCAAGCTTGTAGCTGCTACTTGTGACGCTGTAGTATGATCAAGTAGGCTTAGTAGGGCATTGATAAGTGTAAAGATCAGAGTAAATCCGTAGTCAACAAATAACACGGTAAATGTTAAAAGAGTGCCAATGCCAAAATGAGGAAGTAGTACAAATGAACTTGAATACTGGGTAAACATCAAATCTATAGCGTCTAAACCAGTGCATTTCAATTTCTGTATGCCAATAGAGGACGGTATATGTTGATAAATCAGGCTGTTAATCAGTACACCAATACTGATTGTCAAAATGAGACATAATGGCCCGGACAGCTAGCGTAGCCATCTTGGCACCTAGGCTGGACAATCCAGCCTGACAGCGTGTCGCAGGGTAAAACCCTGATCCCAACGACCTTCGCTGCGTGCCACAATCCCCGCCCACCCCCACCCCCACCCCACCCCTCATCTCTCCCTGTTTCTTGTCAGTCTACTGTAAATCTATCAATAAATAAAATAAGAAAAATATCCCAAAAATATCTTTAAAAATATATATATTACTAGACATAACTTGTGTCTTATCTTATGTCATCTTCGTCAGACGTCTAAATGCAGAGCTGGAGGCCAAAACAGCTGATCTCGTAAGACAAACAGAACAAGTTATGGTAAGCAATTTACATTAAAATGACTTATATTTGGAATAATAAAGTACATTTTAGTGTAATGAGTCTAATGACTAAAGTTTTTTGAGGGATTTCTAGTCAGCATCTCAAACAGAGTGACACAAACAGTGGCACAGAACAAATACCAGATCTACAAGCCCATAATGCTGCATCACACTGTGATGTTTTGTGAGCTTGTAGATGTAAATGTGTTTACTGGATTTCAGAGAGAGCAAAACGACGCTTTGTCAAAACCGTTATCTTCCTTTCTGATTACTGCCACTGAAGACGAGAATGAAGACTCCAGGTATGGGCTTAGGACACATTGATAACAATAAGACAAATAAAACTCTGAGTGTAAGGGCCGATTCATACTCCTATTTTACCGCTGTTTCGGCGCTGTAGTGCCGAAATGATTTCGGCTCGTCAGAAATTTTCAATAGCACCGAAGAGCCGACTTTAGGACGGTACCCCCCCCCCCCCGAACCTCAAATGACGTCACATTGTAGGCTCTACAGTGCCGAACCGACTTTTATTCGGCTCTAAAATAGGAGTATGAATCGGCCCTATCACAATCCATTTACAATAATTGCTCTGTTCCTATAGGCCTCAACAGCATGCAGTGCAGTCAGCCGGTACAAAGGTATGAGAATATAATGTTTAAATTATGTTTAAACTATGATTTGAAGTGAATTTCTTTCTCTTTTTTTCACTGCAAAGATGAATTTAGGAGACATTATTATACTAGTTATTATGTAATGTGCCAATTGCTGTACGTTTCACTTTGCCATCAGGTGGTACGCAACAAAAGGCTCACGTCCACCCCAGTATCTAATGACACGCATTCTGGTTATGGAAGAAAACGTGTTTCCAACAAGACAGCGTGAGTCATATTGAATGGTAAATGGTAAATGGTGCATTTATATAGCGCCTTTATCCAAGGCGCTTTACATAGATTGTGCATTACATTCACCCATTCATACACTGATTGCGGCGGAAGCCATGCAAGGTACCAACCAGCACATCAGGAGCAATTGGGGGTTCAGTGTCTTGCCCAAGGACACTTCGACATGTAGACAGGAGGAGCCGGGATTCGAACCGCCGACCCATGGATCATTGGACGACCTGCTCTACCTCTTGAGCCACAGTCAATGAATGTCAAGAACTAAAAAAGAAAAGTCAACATAAGAATGGTGTTGGAGGATAAATGTAACAATCAATGTAACATAATTCCGCTATACATTATTTATTATTCATTGCAAATTATTGTGTTTATTGTGCGTAACACAAAAAGATTATTAATGTAGGAACGGGAATGTTAATCTAACAATTTGTAATCTCTTCAAGACAGATCCTGCAATAAAAAGTAGTAATAGTAGGCGAATAGTGTAATAGTATACAAAAGTTACATTTGGTTACATTTGTAATATACTATCAGTCAGTTTTACGTAAATTACTGTGTACACATTATGTATGGCCTGTAATTGTTTGCCTTATTTCAGAACACTCAACTCAGTTGGTGCTGATGATGGGGACCTTAGGCCTACTGCAGACATAGATGATTCTATACAAAGCATGGAGGAGAAACTGAATGATGTGGAGGGAGACACCATAGCATCAGGTTCATTGCATTTATATATATTTAGAAAATACATTCTGATTCTGTTTTATTTTATTATATTATTATTATTTACTTACGTCCATATTAAATCATGTCAAACGAGATAAAGTGCCCCTGGGGGCATAGGTCTCCACCAGGGCAGGTCAGGTTGTGGCCTCCTGGTATATAGGCCAATGTGGGTGCCATTTCTTCTTACGCCTTGGATGGCAATTGGACACTGGTGGCAATTGGACACACACACACACACACACACTGGTGGAGACAAAAGTGGGGTGTGACCCGATAGCCGGCCAGACGGGTTGCTGAATGTCACACCCCTACTATTCTTGCTTTCATATTGTTTATTGTGGTGTTTTTCAGATGCTCAGATACGTGTTCTGAAGGCCAGACTGCACATTATGCATGAGGAATTCAACCAGTTATCTCATGAATGTCATAGAAAGGTAGTGTAAACATGCAGATCATATTGAACGTCGTTTCGTAGTTTGCATAAGTACAGTGGCTTTTGTAATCCTCGTCGCCATGATAACAAGATGGATGTACCATTGTGACGTCAGGAATGCATGAACTATCAGGGTGTTCTAAACTATGGGTCTCGCGGCCCCCTCCCCACCCCCAATACAAATTGACCGCTACAATAACCTTAATAATAGAGAAAATACATCATTAATAAATATTGAAACTGAAAGTTTCTGCATGTACACTTGTACAGTGTATGTACTATATGTAAACTCCATTCCATAGAGCACCGAAGTCTGACGTCACTTTCAGTAGAGGGCGTCAGTCCCCAGGTTCATGTATTTGTTTAGTTGCATTGAAATCCCCATTGAGGCGATTTTAGATCGCCTCATATAACAACTGTGTTTGAAAAGTAAACATGTCACCCCGGCTGCTTCACTCATATGGATATGAAGAATCAACTGACTGAGAGAAAACGCGAATGTTACTGCTGCTGAATTAGTTAGATTTTCGCTAGAAGCAGACTGTATCATTATATGAGTGACTGACTGTTGCAAACGATACAGAGACACCTCCCTGACAATAACGCCGAGACAGCTTGTTTATTTTTGGACCACAACGCTTATAGTAGACGATATTAAGATCACCCCATGTTATTCTCCATAGAGAAATTACTTCCGTGAACCAGGGGAATCGTCGGGATGAGCGAGGTACGTCAGGACTTCGGTGCTCTATTGTCCAGCCATTCATTTGATTTTTTTTCCTTATTTTTTTTAATAATCTGGGGACCCCCCCTCCAACATAATTTGGTGACTCCCAAAGGGGTCGCGAGGTTGAGAACCCCTGTTCTAAACCATCAGTGCACCCTGAACGCTGCCCTGAACCGTATACACACATACCAGTATACTCTGTGTGTACACACACATACAGTATACACACACACACATACCAGTATACTGTGTGTGTACACACACATACAGTAAACCTATGGAGACCATAGTGGCAGGTACAGTACAGCATGGTTCTGCCTGACAAGGACATCACTGCCTGCTGTCCCGCTGCTCTGACATTTAAACTACTTGAATCTGCATGCTTGTAGATCTGCTATTTCCACCACAGAATAGGGATGCTAGGTGGTTAAATGGTGGCTTCATTTCAAACACCTGATGACTGTATGTGTGTGTACACACACAGTATACTGTGTGTGTACACACACAGTATACTGTGTGTACACACAGTATACTGTGTGTACACACACAGTATACTGTGTGTACAGTACACACACAGTATACTGGTTGTAGCCTAACTGCCAGGGGTTTTTATAGCTCCCATGGCAAGGCCATGCCAACGTTCTATAGTAATCATTGCTGTGGAAGAGTGTTTGTTCAGTAACAGGGGTCTTGCCGTCTCTCCAGCTCTTAAACAGGAAATCCATTTTCAGGACGGGGCACAAGTTTAATCCAATCAGGAGAGAGAATTCCATAAAGATTGTTTTATCATCTTCAATTTTATAATGTTCCAGGGCCAATTGTGTTTGTTTGTTTGTGTTTTGTTTGTTTCATAACCTCCAAGTTCACTTGTTATACGGCATATCTCTATGAGTTACTGATTGTAGTGATAATGTAGTGATTACAGAGTTTGCTGTTGTAGGATGAGGAGAATTTCAAGCTTGGCACAAAGATCAAGGAGCTGGAAGGGGACCGAGCACGACTCCAGAAGAACTCAAACATTCAGCAGACACAGATAGAGAAGCACAGAGCTTTAGCAGAAGACTCTTCTAGAAGATGTGATGCTCTCCAAATGCAAGTCGCTGCCTTACAGAAGGTTTGTACTGTCGGACACATTACTGTCAGAGACACATGCACTGTACAAGCGTCAAGGACACTTCTAAAGAGTATATAACGACTTGTTCTATTTGTCATATGCATATGGCTTCGTTTAAAATTATGCCAAAGAAACATTGTGAATAAGTTGTGTTTGTTTTGTTGTTTGTAGGAGATCGAAGCTTTAAATAAATCCCAGAAACAAGCTGCAGGCAGCCAGAGTACAGTTGAAGTGCGTCTGAACAGGGCCCTGGAGGACATAGAGAGATACAAGACTCAACTCAACAACATGAAACTCAAGAACAAGGTACTCCAATTCACTGCTTCTCAACGTGGGGTATAGAGCATCGCAGTCCCACCCCCACGAGAGACCCGGAAAATAAATCCCTGTTCATTTTCCTCAGACTTTTCAGAAAGTATTTATTTAAAGACGTTTACACCGCGGACAAAGCCAACTCTTGTTGTGACCAATCATGACAACACCATTTTTCGGGCCAAACAAAGAATTAGAAAGTAACACTTTTTGTTGTTTTTCTTCTTTGTAATTATTTGTTTGGTCCAAAATATTGTGTGTGTTGTCAGGATTTGTCACGACAAGAGTTGGCTTCGTACGACGCTTAAAAGGTCTTTAAATAAATACGTTTTGAAAAGCCTATGGAGAAAATGAATGGAGAATCATTTCCTGGGCCACTCGTCGTTCTGAAAGGGGGAGGGACTGCGACGCTCTACTAGGGACACTTGGTTCCAATGTAAATTAAACTCTGAATGGTTCATTCATGAATAATAGCCACATGAACCCTATTCTGAGGCAAAGAATAGGCAAAAATAGCAGATCGCGGTGGTTTGTTTTGAGCCTAAATAAGCTATTCCTGGCAAAGATAGTTGGCGTAGAGAGGGAAATACTAGCAGACCTAGTATAGAGCCATGGGGGCTAAGTGGTTTCATGTTTTGAGAATTGCCATGACGGTGAAAATGTGAAGCAGATTTGTAAATGCAGATTCTAGATGATTATAAGTGATTTGAACTAATATGTAAAGGTTTCCTAAGGAGCTTATTTGGGGTGCCAGGCAGGCGTGTACCTACCAGAGAGGAACTTGGGGCCGATTCATACTCCTATTTTACCGCTGTTTCGGCGCTGTAGTGCCGAAATGATTTCGGCTCGTCAGAATTTTTTCAGTAGCACCGAAGAGCCGACTTTAGGACGATACACCCCCCCCCCCCCGAACCTCAAATGACGTCACATTGTAGGCTCTACAGAGCCGAACCGACTTTTATTCGGCTCTAAAATAAGAGTATGAATCGGCCCTTTGCCTCTCTTTTGTGTAGTCAAGGAAAACGAACAAAGGACTCAATAAAAGATAAAGAACCCTTAAATTAGATTGGAACAGTTTGTATTGAATGTTTAGAAGCAGGGATGGGTTAGATCACAACATTGGCTTTCAAAGAAAATAACAAAATCAAACAAATTGCATTCAATATTCTGTCAATTCACATCCAGAACCAGTCATAAACTCCTAAATCAAAATATACTATAAGTTTTCACTCAAACACCTTCCAAATTGGAATAATTCAACCTTAAAATAACCAAAATGAGTCTTCAGGAAATAAATCAGTTCAGGAATAAATCAGTTCAAATAAAACAAAACGATCCTCTTCAATGTTAATGGAAAATATCCTCTCCGTTTAGGCAATGGGGGCAAAACTCCTCTTGCTCTCAGCCAAGTATATAAATCCAAGATGTTTAGGTTCTGAACACTTAAACGTGTCAAAGTGTTTAGATTATAAACACAAGAACATGTTTATTTGCTGTAACAAAAACATTTTAAATTATTAAAACCAATGTGTTTAGATTATAAACACTACATTAAAATAATAATAGCTTAAATATTTATATAGCGCCTTTCATGAACCCATGGACAACAATCAATCAATGCAAACTAACAACTTTGCCATAAGCCTGAGATTTTTTTTTTTTAATTAAAATGTTTTTCAAAGAAGGCAACCTTAAAAGGTTAAAGGCTTCAGGCTTAAAAGAGTTCAAGCAGCTATGACATGCATTTTAAAACAGTTAATTAATAATCTAATGGATTGAGGTTTAATAACCAGTCCATGGCATTTCTTTTTTTTGCTTCTGGAGCAGCTTTAGCTGCAGTACAATGTCCTTAGGTGGTGGGGTGGCTGATATGCAACTTCATTCACATCATCACATATTTCCTTCATTCATATTAAAACCTCAGAGCCATAAAAGTGGTTCAGAACTGGAACCGAAAAAAATACTGAAGTGGGAACCAAAGTGGGCATGACACTGTTCAGGTGGGGAGATGTAGAGGTATAAACAATCATATAGAAGCGTAAAGAACAGAACCAGTGGAAAAGGGCATCAGAGGAAGAGGGTGCCAGAGCTGTGGAAGATTACATCCAGCTCATGGTGAGCACCACCTCTTCCCAAGAGGCAACATTGTCCAACCTGCATGCCAGAATGTTTGAGATGCACACATAGCACCAGATGGAAAACAAGACGAAACAGGGACAGGAGCAGAACGTGAGTGTCCTCAACCAACAGCTCTTCTCTACTCTTGGCCCATAGTCTTACAGAAGAATCTGAAATGGAGAGCAGGGCAAAATAGATTAATACTAGAAAAAAGGTTCTCCGAGTACAGGTCTCCATCAGGTCAGGTTTGTGACGGGAAAAATGCATCCTGGAGGCACTATAATAGCACAATGTTAAAAGGGTAGCATTAATAGTTCATAACATAGTGGAATTGTGCGTGCAAAGTTTCACATCAATGGACACTGCGTTCATGATTTGAGGCATTTTGTTCAAAACAGACAAATCTTACAAACTTTGGAATGCAATCATAGCCAATCGGGATGGAATAATGAACAATCTGACATTTCAGTGTTGATCACGTGACTATAGTGATGGTGTGTACCGATTGGCATGATGTATCGATACAATGTCTACGAGTAATATGTTTGCAAAAATCTGGCTCATGGTGGCACGATAACAGGCCGTTCTGGAAAATCTGGGGCAGAGGTTCGGAATTGGCATTCAGGATTGTGTGTGCAGTTTGGCAGCGATTGGGCCAACAGTCCCAGAGATTAGCTGGTCTCGCACAGACAGAAATTTTAATTCACCAGGGGGCTTATATCACATTAACCTTTGGTTGGAATCTAACAATTATAAAATCAAGGGATCTGTGTGTATTTGTGTGTCTCCCCAGAAAGGCTATTACTCTGTGAAACCGCACATGGGCATTGAGAATTGGCATTAGGCAGGGGGTGACAAAGATCTTTGTTCCACATTATTTTACATTGGAAGTCAATGCACGTCTGTGCCAGGCAATAAACAACATGCATGCACGTGAGAACAGTTGATTTACTGTACATTCGATGGCTATAGCTATTAAATCAATATTACCTGAATTTGGTAGATTTGGGGCCAGTGTATGGCTCTCCAATCAGGTAGTGCCTGGGAATACACCCTTGGGAAGCCCAGATGTGCCATGTAGTAGACACCCAGAAGGACAATCGTGGCATCCAGGATCGTCTTGGCCTGGGTGAAGATGACCACCCCATCATCCCCAACAACGAAGGCCTCTTCCAGGTGGTCCCCCTCTGTGTGTAGCACCAGGTATGGTGCATCTCCCGGGCTGGTTTCTGGGAGGTTGAGGGATGAGACGTCCTACAAAAACATAGCAGTGAGGAGCCTATAAGTATTGGGAGAATGAAGTCAAAACTGTTTTTTGCCCCTCCCGGTCTGGCCATATCTGGCAGAACTGGGAACTGACCACCCCACCCCAGACCCCTTACACTAATGGGTATCTTTAACATTTCGATGTGAATATATATAAAATTAGTTAGAGTGGATGATTTAACCCCTTTGCCTTTGTCAAATCTGGTTTCCTTCTCAATAGCCTGAAGAATAGGGAGCATTTGCAGTTCACCCTGAAATGGACAAATCAGTTAATACCCTATATTGACAGTATGCAATCACCTCTGCCTCACTCACTAAGGTATGTCCTATGCGTGCAGTCATTAGGGCAAAATAAGTGCCAAACACTGTGTTCGGTTTTGTGACGCAGTGAAGTGCACTTCTGTTGCAACATATAAGCAACCAACTAAACTTCAACAGCCAAATATCAGAACCGTCTGAACTGAGTGGTACTGCAAGTACTGTATTGTACAAGCCCTCCTCCCTGTCCTGTGTGTGTGCAAGCAAGGACAACAATATTTCCAAACCTGTGTCTGCTGTCCTGTGAATGCCTCCACTTTCTTCATGAGCTGCATTCTTAGCGATCAAACCTTTTTTCGCCAAGAATCATTTTGAACTCTGACATATCCTGTTGAATAGAACATGTTATATTATCCAATAGAACATGTTATATTATTCTTCCTGCAGTAAATACCATAGGCTAAATATATTTAAAATAGTTCTGCTGCTGGGCTTGTCGCCAAGCAATACAAACACTTTGCTACATCAACTACTGTCTCTGTAATGTACATCAACTACTGTCTCTGTAATGTACATATGTATTTAAAGGTCCTGATGTTCTAATGTAGACCAGCACTCTTGGAATGCCTCTTGACCAATCAAACTTCTTGGTCGGATCTCACTGATGATTGATCTAATTTCAAGTTGATTTCTAATTAACTACATTATTGTAACTTATACTTACAAACTTCCCATATTCGAAACAGGGGAAGACATCCAGGATGGGCTTCACATGCCCTTCAGGGAGCGTTTGGACCCAATCCCTCCTGCTTTGGAATGTTGCTCTAAGCAGCATAATCAGGTGCCCGTCGTTGGGCCTTCTTGTACTCCTTCTGCAGTTCGGCAATATGTTTGATACTCTTCTTCGCTTTGATGAAGAGAATGTTCTGCATTGGTGACAAAGGCAGCAGCGGTGGTCCTCGGGATCTTAATGGTGGTGCCATTGCTGTCATCAGCGCTCTTTTTCTTCATGGACCACCTCACGTGCCTCATCTTCTGGCTGTGCCGTTTCCTCCATAAATATCTCCAGCGAGTTGCGTCTTTGCGTATCCTCCAGTTCCTTAGCTGTTGGTTGACAGGGTGTTAGGTGCGAGTCCTGGCTGTTGGGGAATCCCAAGAAGTCCTCATCATCACTTTCCTCCGCAAAGATCTCCAGCACCTTGCGTCTTTGCATATCCTCCAGTTCCTTAGCTGTTGGGTAACAGGCTTTTAGGTGAGAGACATGAACAACACGCATGTCCTCCCCAGTGTCCTCTTTCACCACCTGATAATTCAGGGGTCCCATTTGTTTAAGGATCCGGTAGGGGTCCAGGCCTTCGACAAGGCAAACATGCATGTTTGTGGCGGCACTTCAACCCACATGCGTAGAGCCAACTCATCCAAACTCTGCCCTCCCCCCAACTGGAACTGTGGCCACCAAAAATGTGAAGGAGGATGCCGGCGGCTATAATCTTCCCTGTGAGGAGGCGAAGGAGAACGACGAGGCCCAGGACATTGTCAACATGGTCAAAGGCCCAAGAGCATCCATTGCTCCAAAGGATAAAATCAAACCCAACAAAAGGATGTCTGGTGTAATGAAGCCCCCCGATGCTCCAACCAAGAGGGGGAAGTTTGGAGAGGTCTCCCAGCCCAACCAGAAGTTTTATGAAATGATCCAGGAGTTCAGAGAGACCCTGGACATGAACCCTCCCACACCTATGGCTGAAGTGGAAGATCAAAAGATATGCGTGTGTATCCGCAAGCGGCCATTCAACAATAAAGAACTGACTAGAAGGGAGATTGATGGCAGAGTGTTTGGGGCGTGCTGCTGAAAGAGCCCAGCAGTTGTTGCTAGTGAGATTAAGAACCATGGCCTAGGAGCAGAAAACCTTTAGAAAGGAAGGTGCCGTCAAAGAAAATGCCCGGGCGCATACAATTGGTCAAAGCTGTGGCTCCCAGCTGTCGAGGGATTGGTTAATCACCGCAAGTCTTGTACACACTTAGCCACCGTCACGAGGAGCACTTGATCCCTTACAGTCTGGTCCAACCAGTTCAAGTTCAGTCTAAGAGGCCGGTCATCTTTTCTCCCTCGTTGCTTTCCCGTGGGCTCATCGAGAGACTGCTGCAGCCTGCAGAGTCTGGGCTGGACTTCAACACATGCCCACCAGAGCCCCTCCAGGTCTCAGAACAACATGATAAGAGGGTCTTCCGCTTACACTCGTCCACTCCAGAGCAGGCTTTGGGGGTGTGGCTTCAGACAATACAGGATGTCATCAGTCAGAAAGATCTTCAGCAACAAGAAGAGATCCTATCGGGTCTGGCAGGTGTGGCGGATGGCTCTGTTGCCGCGGGCCGTGAGCAGCGCCTCCAGGCAATCATTGCCAGTATGGAAACGCAGCTTGCCTTCGCCAGCCGTAACCTCAGGGAGCACAGCAGGCTCACCGCCATGAGCACCACCTCCAGGCAATCATTGCCAGTCTGGAAACGCAGCTTGACTTCGCCAGCCGTAACCTCAGGGAGCACAGCAGGCTCACCGCCATGAGCAGCACCTCCAGGCAATCATTGCCAGTCTGGAAACGCAGCTTGCCTTCGCCAGCCGTAACCTCAGGGAGCACAGCAGGCTCACCGCCATGAGCACCACCTCCAGGCAATCATTGCCAGTCTGGAAACGCAGCTTGACTTCGCCAGCCGTAACCTCAGGGAGCACAGCAGGCTCACCGCCATGAGCACCACCTCCAGGCAATCATTGCCAGTCTGGAAACGCAGCTTGACTTAGCCAGCCATAACCTCAGGGAGCACAGCAGGCTCCATGGGGGTGAAGGGAGAGTGACGCAGTCTGCCTACTTTGCAGTTCCACACCAAGATTGTCTTGCTTTTTTTCACTGAGTGATCGTTGGCTTGTGCACTTGTGGAGGCTCCCTGGGTTTGCCGGTGAGGATGGGACTTTCCACAGCCTGGTGCTGCCTTGGCCTTGCAGTGGGGCAGGTGGAGGGTGCTGCCTTGGCCTTGCAGTGGGGCAGGTGGGGGGTGGGGGGTGCTGCCTTGGCCTTGCAGTGGGGCAGGTGGGGGTGGGGGGTGCTGCCTTGGCCTTGCAGTGGGGCAGGTGGGGGGTGGGGGGTGCTGCCTTGGCCTTGCAGTAGGGCAGGTGGAGGGTGGGGGTGGGGGGTGCTGCCTTGGCCTTGCAGTGGGGCAGGTGGAGGGTGGGGGTGGGGGGTGCTGCCTTGGCCTTGCAGTGGGGCAGGTGGAGGGTGGGGGGTGCTGCCTTGGCCTTGCAGTGGGGCAGCCTTGCCTCCTCATCTGGTGATCGTGGTGCCTCGCGGCCCGTGGCAACAGAGCTGTTTGCCACACCTGCCAGACCCTCCGGCGGTGATGAAAACCACCTGCTCGGCCTGCCCGGTTACCGCCGGAGAAGCGCTGCCGTCCCACCCCGGAATGGTGAGCTTCAGGAGGAACCTGATGAGGACACATTTTTTATTTATTTTTAATAAAGATTTTAAGTTTAAAAATAATGAAAAAAATAGAAGGGAGATTGATGTGGTCTCTGTGCCCGGCAATGGAACAGTTAGAAGGTGAATGGCCAGCTTGTTTACATTACCAGCAGTACACTTGGGGATCCTTGTGGGGTGGGGCCTCACTTTGTGAGGGAGGGTCTGGTTTGTGTGTTTGCTTGCCTGTGCCCTTTTGTTTTTGCCTGTATTGCTGCTGGCTCTCCCGATCCTTCTCACACTGTTGGCCAAGTCTCACCAGGGCTTCCACAGTGGTGGCTCTTCCTCGTAGCTGGCTAGCAAGCCAAGGATTAATGTTTTTAAGGGTTAGTTTGATCACTTCCGCCTCTTCAATTTCCGGCCTCCACCTACGGTACAAAGAGTGAAAACTGTACACAAAGTCCCGTACACTTTTATTTGCCCCTTGGCCACGATTCCGCACTCTGTCTGCCAGTTACTCTGCATATAGTCCTCTGACAGGAAAGCTGTAATGAACCTTGTCTCAAACTCCTCCCAAGTATTGACATTTAACCGGGGCCACATCCCACCAATCACGAGCTGTGCCGTGCAACACGTTTCTCAGTGTGGCCATAAATTCTTCACTGTTCAAGGGATTGAGAGTCAAGAAATCAACACATTTCTCCAGAAACAAGAGGGGATCAGGGCTATCATCTTTCCTGCCAAAAGTGGGAAAATCAAACTTAATGGGCATGGATCTGGTTTGCTCACTTGATAAAGATGAGCTCTGGGGAAGAGTGGTATGAAATGAGTTTGTAGCAGGTGGTATGACAGTGTGAAAGAGAGAAGGCGGGGCAGAGTCCTTGTTGACAGCATCGGGGTGCATGGTAGACTGGGCCCTAGGTTCTTGAGGGTCTGGGTCAGGTGGTCTGGCGGTGGTCAGACTCTGAGTGGGAGGAGTCACAAGATAATTCAAGTGAAAGGAAATCTCGAGGATAGTGGCTACACTGGTACCAAGTGAGTCCAGCTGCCTGGTAGTTTGGGAAAGTATTATGTGATCTGTAAACTTTGCGCTCTGGACACACTGAATCATCGCGTTTAGGTTCAAAACACCAACGTGTGCCGTGTGCACTGAGCGGCTTGGAGCGGAGGATAGTTCTCGCTCCGGAAGCCGCTCTGCAACATTTTAAAACGCACTCGGCGCTCAGTTCAAAATGCAGCCGCTCCACTCCTCGCTCGCGCTCCGCTCACATGCTCTGTGAGGGGCCAGACTCCATGACAGTCTTGGCAGAGGCTTCTGGGCCTCATGGCGGTGGTGGCCACGCTGACTACGAACTGCTAGGCTGAGCCGTAGGCACGGCTCCGTTGGTAGCCAGCGTCGCACTGCCTGCGGACTCGATGAAAAAGAGGACTGCACCAACATGGGAGCAGACCTCACCCAGTCCTGTGAGGAAGAAATTACATTATGTTATATGTAACCTTATTTTCAGTACATTGTGTTGTTCCCTATGATACATTATATATTACATGACATAGGCCTGATAGCTATGGTACAGCTTGTCCTTGTATCATGACAGTATGTGCATGTGCATACTGAAAGTTACAACTCCCCTGTCCACTTATGTGCTGCTATTATAGCACAACCACCACCTTTATCAAGTGCCTTGGACCCCATTCATTTATATTATTGATTGATTAATACTGAATTTCAACACACCTGCCTTGCAGTCACAATGGGCAGCAAGCACCTTCCCAGTTTACTCTGCGGTGATCCAGTGGGAGGTTGGCTTCTCCCTCGGTTGCTGAGAGTGGAGCACCTAGATAGACCAGTAAAGTATTATTTTTTTTTCAGCTTAAATAAGACAACACTGCATTCCCCACACTATACATGTAATATCTAAAGCAGGGGTCCTCAAGAGTCACGGACCTTTTTTTTTCATACTACTGGAAGCCTAGCATCACTGTTATGATGGAACATTCACCAGAAATAGCACATCTACAAGCTCACAACGCCTCAATCAAATCGGATATTTGATAGATTGAATATTTATTAAATAAGTGTCCTGTGTGATCATCATCTATCATGTAGCAACACAAGGTTATAGACCATGTAGAGATACCACCCATGTGTCACACTCTCAGCTAGGTCTCCTAGACCCTAGATCTGAAAAACGTTGAGGACCCTTGTTCTAAACTTTCTAAAGCGTCATCATTAGGCCTATATCTAGATAAAATTGCTGTGGGTTTATTGACCCTGGCTTGTTCATTTACTGATCAAATACACGTTGCTTGCAAGACCAGCACTGTATGGGAAGTGCTAGCAGGTAGCTATAGGCCCAAAGGCGTTTTTATTGTTTTAATCAGGGTCTCAAAAAACAATCTTGTCTATTCACATGCCAGCTACAACGACAGACAGACTCGACATTACTTTTATTTTTCTGTCATTAATAACCCCCATGTTTTGACTGTTTACGTGGGACTTTGGAAGCCAACAACTAGTGACACAGGCCTGACGAGTTAATCATATGTTCTGTAAACATTCGCCAACATTACCTACTGTTAACACGATTATTTATAGTTTTTAGCTCAAGTCAAAGCATTTGAAGTTACTTTAAAATGGTGACAGATTTGTAAAGCAGCATTTACGCTGCGCCGCTTGTTGTAACTTGTTGCTTGCATCTTTATGGAAAGTGCCGACCAACTTAAACGAAATAAATAAAAACAAACTTACCCTTGCATATAGAAAGCCGTCTATTCACTCCTCAGCTCCAATTCTCCCTGGATTCCAAAACGCAGTGGAGCTTGAAGATCCTCAGTTAGTGAATTATATAGTTTGTTTAGGTAGTTTGCTCCAACTTGAGCTACTTCAAGTTCAAGGATACCATAAAACACTGGGTAACGAATGTTGAGTAGAGTGCTTGACAACTGTCATGAAGAGCTGCTGCCAGCATACAAACAAACTGATTCACACACACACCTGTGGCAATTTCAGTGGTGAGCAGGGAGATTGCCAGGTGTCAATCATCGTTGAGTGGTGATGGCTTGTCAATTAAGAGTCAATTGTGACTCTGGCCGTCACAAATACTAACCTGAATGTGTTTTCTGCTCAACAAGGACCAGGAACATCAGGAGAGTCTGAACAAAGAAAACCTCCTGGCTGAAAACAAAATGCTCAAAAAGCAGAAAGCAGAGCTCATCCTGGGCTTTAAGAAACAGCTGAAGTTGATCGATGTCCTCAAAAGACAAAACGTATGTTTCTAAAGCATGCCTCGTTTCCACTAATCTCTCTTGTGATGTCCAATGTCTCTGTGCATAATGATAGTCGGTGTCTCTTTACAAAATGGCCTTTTAAACGATAATCCTTTTATCTTATTTTCTAAATCTGAACAGATGCATTTTGAAACTGCCAAGATGCTCTCCTTCACAGAAGAGGAGTTTATGAAAGCTCTGGACTGGGGAAGTAAGTCATAAAGCAAGAGATTAATTCATATGATCACTCACTGCACTGCAGAGGACCCTGCTGCGGTGTCCTATGTGTAACTAAGAAGGGATACCGTATACTAAAAGCCACATTTCAAATGCCTTGTGTACATTGGAAATAAAGTCATCTTCTCGTTATTGTCGGGTGGGAAACCTTAATGTCCTGTTACTTTTGGTAACAACATGGAAAAAGCTAGGAACCCATGTGTTCCAGTGGATAAAATGTAGTTATTTTGTATTCTTCAATATTCAATTAAAACCCACTGACACACTTAACCACTTTCAACAATTTTGGGCATACTGTACTAGGCTATGTTTAAAGGCAAAACTATTTTTTAAAAGGTCGGTCTACAAGCTCACAACATCGAGACCATTTTGATCTGTTGAATGTGATCATTATGAGGATTGGTAAACCTTTTTCAGGTATTTTCTAATAAGGTGGTCTATGTATTGTGTATATTGTATTGGTGATGTATACCTACTGTATGGTTCCATTTTGAGATTCTGATGACGTTTATGGATTATTGTCTATATGATCATTGATTTTTATGTATTTTATGCCTTTTCTTTTATAGTTTCTATACGTTGGGTTATCAATAAAGACTTATCAGCTCAGTCAGTCTTCAACCTTTTCATGTCCAGCTGGGTCCGCTACATGCTTGTAGACCTGTTATGTTTGCTACTTTTCTGTGTGAATGATATCATGAACTATACACTACAGCAGAGGCGGGCAACTTTGACGATAGAGGGCCACTATCTTATTTCCACACTCACTCTAGAGAGGGCCACAATCACATTGCATATTATAGCCTAACTACGTAGCAAAAAATAGCCGATCTACAAGCTCAAAATGTGTCGCGTAGTGCAACGCGCGGACCGCATTAAGTGATTACACTATAGCCTTAAGCCTAGTATTCATTCATTCATTCATTCAAATAAATTGATTTCAGCCCAACAGCAACGTAAAACAGTTCCCGTAGTGACAGGTGATTTTATGTATTTCCAGGCTAGAAAAGGGTAATCCTGTGTGTCAACACATTGTTCCATTAATTAAACCACCAGAACACAAGCAAAACCATGTATTAAGTTGAACTTCTTATTCAGGTAATTTAGTTTAATAATTTAATTTAGATAAATAATAAAACATTTCATTCAATTCAAAATATATCCTTTATTGTCCTAATAAAACAAAATCAAAAACTATTATTTTACAAAATATTAATGAGCTGACCATTTTGTAGTAGTGAAATATTCCTTTGGAGCTGAAATGTTGAGCTCCCTAAGCTAAGAGTGCCCTCTAGTGGTGTAGTGTGAAAACCGCTTACTCCTGGTCTAACCTGACTCCGCCAGCTGGTGGCACCTTATGAACTCAATATACTGCCGCAATCTGGCCGAGTCAGGTTAGGTCTTCCCAGCCTTCTTCGGAGAAGATGTCAGCCTGACGTTTCTGAAAGTTGCTTCTGAAGTCTTCATCAAAGTGTTGAAGGTCATCTTCACGGAACAAGCCCTTCAAATAGAGAATGCTTATGCTAATTAGTATGAAGGAAGTAGGGCATTCATTTAGAAAGGAACAAACAAAAAGTTGAAATGCGGAGAGATACAAGGTTTCTGCCCAATGGCGTGATAATAGTTGAACCCATTCATTCAGGACGGGAACCCATTCAGGAACGTATGAGAACGTTTGAGAACCACTGAAACATAGGTTTTTCAGAATTTAGAAGATATTTGTAGAACCTGGTCTCTCAGGTCTTAATAGTTTAATAATCCATGGCCTCCTACCTTAGGAAAATATCCCAGTAGTTTAGTAGCATGATGTTTAAGGAGGCGTTGTCTCTCTTCTTCGATGATCTGCCTGCGTATAGCCTCTCTCTCCTCTTCCAGTGCTCGTTCCTTAGCCTCGTGTTCCTTTAATTAAGAGAGAAATATCATTAGTTCAAATGGACTTGAACTCGAACAATGTTACCGCTAGTGAAGCACCGACAGAAAATGTAGTGCAAACCGACTTGCACTACATTATGGGTATTTGGGTATACAAAGCGCTTCATTAGAGATCTGCCGCCACCCAGCCCACCCTGTTGAATCTTTTAAATCCACTCTGTTCTACTTTATTCTGCATTATAATCCAACCAATATGTTGCTTTGTACACTAGGGGTGCAACCGTTATTCAAACCAATCAATTTATCAATTATTATTAAAAAAAAATATATATATATATAAAATGTAATCAAATAGATTGGGGGACACACACTGTTAAGCCCAAACCACACCAAAGGGTCGGGTCTGTCAGAAACATCTCCTCACCGCCTGCACCAATTGCTCCCACTTTTCACACAGGCATTGACCATAATAATATGGAGGTCTTAACGAAGCCCTTTTTCCAATTTAACAAATTATAAATTAATAATGAATTTATTAGTGAATAAGAAATGCAAAAACGCACCCAGGGCCCAGTACATCTTGCGGCCACAAGGGGAATATCTCACAACGGGTAAGGGCTAGTAGTTAATGACAGAAGCATGTCAGCTTGGTGCTGTTGGAGAATGTTAATAGAAGCATGTGTACCCTGTCAGCTTGGTGCTGTCTGCGTCGGTCCTCTAGTAACTGCTCCACAGCTCTCTTGTGCTCCAGCTGCTTCATGCGTCTCTTCTGGGCGTTCATCTGCTCGATGCGATCGTCCTCCGCAAACTTCTCCATCATCATTCGACGGAAGGCCTCTTCCTCCTCCTTTTCGGCCTGCTTCCTCATCTCCTTGAAGGCCGTCTGCTCCCTGCAGGTCTGCTGGAGCATCAGCCTCAGTCGGATCTGTTTCTCCATCTCTTCCTGGTAAACATGTTTGAAACTGATGTCACAAACTGTACATGATTTCTCTTTTTCTTATTTTAACACACATTTTTGAGACATGGTCATTGTTTAAAAAATACGTGTATTTTTTATACATGTTGTTACCGATGTGTATGTTTAGAAAACGAATACAAAACTTTAAAAAAGGAAAAACTGTCAGTGGTAGTACGTCAACCCCCATAAGAGAAGTAAGAATTATGAAAATTATTCTAATGTAGTTGTAATTTAGCCCCAAGCTGTTGTTAATATTTTCCTTGGTTCAATATGCCTATTAAAATGCATATAATAATATAGAACCCAGAGACACCCTTTAAACAACTTTAAACAGTAATGTGTGGAGTGTCAATTAACATTATGATGAAAACAATTTGCTCACAATCTCTTTCTGTCTGACAGCCTCTTCTCTCTCCTCCAGGTAAAGCTCCTCGCGGACACGGTCCATCTCTTCACGTTGCTGTTGTTCCATCTCCATCCTCTCAGTGAGCTGTGAGGACCAACAACACACAGCTCAACACTTTACAGTGGAACAACCAACAACCACCTGAGTACCTGCTCGCACAACACTGTCACACAACGGAAATATAGCCCATCTGCAAGCAATATGTTGTGGCAGTGAGCTTGTAGATCGGCTATTTTGTAGATTGGTCTTGGGCAATATATGGACATACTAGTGTATACTGATGACAACTGGGACCTCCATATTTGGGAATAAAAGGGACAAAGGCTCCATATGGCCATAAAAAGGAAACGTACAGACGGACAGGTACAACTGGTACAATCACAATGGGTATATGGAGCATTCATTCCCAGCTCGTGTCATTCCCTGAGTAGGCCGACGGCCACCGGTCTAGTTCAACAAACTGGGTGCTATTAAGTTTGTATGCTATTAGAATAGGTTTTCTTTACGGTTATCACTTGGCAAAACTCACTCACATACAGTAAGTAGGGTATGCACATGCTTAAAGTGAATGGCATATCGAGTGGCAAATCGAGTGGCAAAGCAACATGCAAAGTGAGTTTAACATTGTTTGCCTTTTAGGCCTTTTCTGTTTGGATGCATGGGTTGTCAATGTCAAGGCTAGAAAGTAGTTTTTTGCCACTCAGTAGGCATTCCTGCGCAACTTCCGGGTTTGATGATGATGTCACGCGCATACCCTCTAGTCATCTAATGGTAATAATAAAACGAATTTAAAGGCATTTTCTTTTTTCATTAGCATGACTATTTAAGACTTTTTCAGCAGTTGTGGACACCGTGAAAAAAATCTTTCCAACAATAAACACTGGGATGATGCGTTTGCGAGACCCAATGTGATGTGTTCTTACCATTTTATGCAAATGTTCTTTGGCCTGCTCTCGCTCTCGGACTTTGGCCATCCTGTCCTCCTCCATCCGCTGCTGTCGGCTGGCAAACTTCAGGATGCGTCTGTTCTCGGCCTCGATCTTCTGCTGCTCCATGCGTCTCCACTCGGCCTGCTCCTTCTTGAACTCCTCGATGTACTGCTGAGTGGCTCGCACCTTCTCCAGCTTCAGCTGTTTCTCCCTGCAGAGGCATCAAAGGCCCCATGAATGGTACATTTATGCCAGGTTGAAAGTGGTAAACTGTCGCAGCACTATAGTATTGGACTGCACAGTCCCCATTTATGCTACTAGATTAATTGATTATTTCATTATCTGTCTGTTTTATTTCTTGGTATATTAACTGTGAACCCCTGCATAATTCTTTATAACAATAATAACAACACATTATGAATCATTTTATAATTACTTCATAATACAAGACCATAATAGGTCGTAACTGCTGGACACAATTGGAAGTAATAATAATAATCTTATAATACGTTATAATCACTGTTATAATGAATTAAAGAGTGATTATAAGTCATTAGATGGTCATTGTGTGCTTTAAGTAAAGTGGAAATAAAAACCATTAAAACGAGAACATAAAAACATTTCTGCCTCTACCTCCAGGAATGTCATTACTTTACTACTTACTGTAACTATGATCCTTGCAAAAGCATTATAATACTTGACCTCATAAGTCATAACATGCTGTATAAAGTGTTATGATTACAAGTGTTATTGAAGCTAACAAAATGTGACACAAGCGACAAAAACATGAATATAGAGCAGTGGTTTTCAACCAGTGGTTTGGGTGCCACCTAGCCCTGAAACATGACTGTCACGAGCGTCATGTGAACCATGGCTAGGTACAACCAGTGGTCCTTGGGGTGGCGTGACTCAAATGGCCCAAACCACTGATATAGAGAAAGAGAGGGAGACTAACATCCGGTCTTCCTCGTAGATCTTCCTGACGATCTCGTCCACCAGGAGCTTGTCTTTGAGGAACTCCTCGTACGCCTCTTGTCTCCTGCGCTCCTTCTCCAGCAGCTGCTGCTCCAGCTCCTTCTGGTGGCGAAGCAGCTCCTCGTAGCATCTCTGCTCCTGCTTCTGCTCCTCTGCGGCCGCGCGCTCCTGTTCGCTCCTCATCCTGCGAGTGACGTCTGCCTCCTCGCGCTAAAGTCACAACATGTCACAATACATGACAATGGCTGGGTTTCCCAAACGCATATGGTGTAAGGCCTGTAGTGCCGCACATGCTCAGATGCCCTCATAGGCCACACACAGAAGCCTGTGAACATAGACATTTCGTGCATAGATGTGCCACACAATGGGGTATGGTAGGCCTCAAGCCTCTGGTCTACCATTCTGAAACTTAATGTACCGGTAATAATATTTGGACTGCTGGACAGCTGACAGTAGGCTCTCTTTACTTTAATATATACATATAATATGTATAATATATATATGCATTATATTTCTGTATATATATATATTTTTTAAGAGTAAAGAGAGCCTACTGTCCTCATCCTGCGAGTGATGTCCGCCTCCTCGCGCTAACATGGATTAACGTAAAATAAATTGTCACGACTGAAAACAACGAGGTCATAATGTGTGAGTCGTGAAACAGGAGTGAGCAGGAGCACGCCCCTCCTTAACACAATTTGTAAAGTTATGTTTTAGTAATGTTGTTCCTGCTGTTCTATATACAGCCAACCAGGTGAAGAAATCACAGATAGATTCTATGGAAGATGCTTCTGCTAGTTTGGCCACTTCAAAAGACCTTAAAATAATAACCGCAGATCGCATTGACAACTTGTAGATAGGCAAATTTCGCTGCGGAACATTCCATAGAATACATGCAGGCTTCTATGGAATCCAAATGATTGAAATCAGTCGTGGTGACTGAGAACTTTAAACTTAAAATGTCACAACCTGTCACAACACATTACACTAATCTAATGTAATAATAATATTTATATGGATGATTTGGACAACATCAAAAACTATTTGTGAACAAATACCACATTATTGATATTGTCACAATAATATAAAATTTTCAAAATTTGCTAAAATATCTAAATTAAGCAATCTGCGAGCTGGTAGACTGCCGTTAGATTGCCATTTGCAATCTGGCATATTTTTACCCTGCTTTGGCCTGAACTGGATATAATAGCCAAGAACTAAAATACACATGATATATTTTTATCTTACCATCGTCTCAAACCTCATGGCCTCCTTCTCAGCAACCTGTGCAGCTCTTTCCTTGTTCACATATGCAGTCTTGAGCTTTAACTCCAACTCTCGAAGTTCAACACTAAACATAATAAAATAAAAACTAATGAATTCTTTAATTAATAAATAATGTTCATAATCATATTAATAAGAGTACAGAACAGAATGATTACATGGAACAAATTGCAAATATGTTTTCTATTTACCTTTACACATACATACCTGTTCTCTTTAACATATTGCCTCATTTTCTCATCTCGTTGTGTCTCATGGCTGATCCGGGCCAACTCTTTGGCCATTCGCTCCTCTTGTTCAAGTTGCTTGTCCTTGTTTATTCTCTCCTCCTCTGCCTGGAAATTAGTTTTGAAATTGATTTATATTTTATATATATAGCCCGACGCCCCGACCCGACCAGACGCTTTAGGGCCGGGCCGGGCCTAAAATGTATGCTAATTAGTCGGGCTGGGCCTCGAGCCGGGCCAGTTAGGGCCGGGCCTTAAATTTCAGGCCCATTGAGAACTCTAATAGGGCCAGATAATATGGGGGCAGGGTGTTGAAACTTGAAACACTGCTCAGACCAACGGAGTGTTTTTTTCTGTTCTGTCTTTCAACGCTTAGGCGGTTGTAAGAATAAGTTACATTAAAGTGACAGTTAAAATGTGTTGTCCAGCAGATGGACAAAAACAATGGTAATATACATAGTATAGTAAATAATGGTGCAAAGGAATTATTTAAATGTAGCCTCGCCTGTGTCTCTAAAGTGAACAATGCAATCATTCACAATGTACTGCTTGACCAATGTACTGCTTGACCTCAAATCAAGGTCCATTATTTATTTGGCATGATTTGGCCTGAAAGTTTGTACAGAACAAGTGTTGTGATGCTGAGTGCCAGTCTTTGGTATGACCTTGGCTTTCATTACAGTCAGTGTAGATTGGGGTCCCAGAGATAAAACATTGTACCAAATAAGGGCCTGCAGTGGCCCAATTAATGCATATCAAACTGGGGGTCCTTCAAATAAAAAGGTTGAGAAGTTGGAACCACACGATATTCCATTTTCGGTTGGCGCACTGGATGAACTACAAGGGTGCCTGCGCAAATCAGCATCTTTAGTTATGCACGGACATTGTGTCAGTGTTATGTCAGATCAGAGCTCGCCAGACTATATAAGTGTTATATTCCCTTATATTATATCTACTTTATCCCAGGTACAGACAGCCAAAGAGTGAGAAACTGTAGTTTCTGTACATAATATCAAGATTGAGGTATTTTAAAAACGGATTGGGAAGATGACGTTCGTAGACGACAGCACCACTGTGAACGACCAGCAGCAGCTGGACCCGAGTGGGAAGCTGGTCATCAAAGCCCAGCTGGGCGACGACATCAGACGCCTCTCCATCCACAACGAGGAGATCACCTACGACGAGCTGGTGCTCATGATGCAGCGCATCTTCCGCGGCAAGCTGCACAGCAACGACGAGGTCACCATCAAGTACAGGGACGAGGACGACGACCTGGTCACCATATTCGACAGCTCGGACCTGTCCTTCGCCACCCAGTGCAGTCGAGTCCTCAAGCTCACTCTGTTCGTTAACGGTCAGCCGCGGCCCCTGGAGTCCGGTCAGGTGAGATACCTGCGAGGGGAGCTCGTCCAGCTGAGGAACAAGGTCAACAGCCTCCTGGACAGTTTGGAACCGCCCGCCGAGCCTGGTGTGGCCGCCGCGGCCACAGACAGCGAGCCGGTGGAGGAGACCGAGGGGAAGATCATGGCGGCCGAAGCCATGATGAAGCAGGCCCAGATCACCTTCGACCCTTTGAATAAGCAGGGCGAAGAAGCCAACGCCAACGTCATGTCGGCCTTCGGATTGAGCGAGCAGCACCAAACGTCAGCTCCCGCCGGTGGTGCAGTCGAGGAACAGCACACAGGAACCCCGGACAGTAAAGCCTCTTCCACAGCATCCGCAGCCCCACCGGCTCAGGCCCAGACACCATATGCAGGAGTACATCAGGGACCCTCAGCGTCCATGGAAGGGGTGTACCAGCAATTCCAGGTTCCAGGCACCCATGCGTACCATTATCAGGTTGTACCAGCACTATCCACCACCTTACAGTCCGTACAGCATCTACAGCCCCAGCAACAGCATCCACAGCCCCAGCAACAGTCCGTACAGCAGCAGCAGCAGCAACAGCAGCAGCAACAACAGCAGCAGCTGCAGCAGCTGCAACAACAGCAGCAGCAGCAGCAACTGCAGCAGCTCCCAACTGCGAGACACAACGTACATGATTATACAAATCATGTACAATTCCCGATCTCGCATTTGCAGGCACCACCACCTGCCCTTGCTCAGGCTCCAGCACCAGGCTTCCAGGGTGGCCAGCAGCAGCCAGCGCCACCCCAGGGAGCTCAGGAGCAGCAGTATCAGAACTACACCCCCACAGTCGTTTACAGCATGCCCCCCAATGCCACCAGCTCCACCCAGACCCACCCAGGGTACACCCCTCCTCCAGGCGGCAATGCCAACCCCCCATCACCAGGGGCCACTAACCCCTATGCCCTCAACCGTCGAAGTTACGGCCAGGGATACACTCAGCCAGGCCCTGGATACCGCTAGAACCGACGAAATACATATCACATCGGCCATTATCTGACCGTTTCTTTTTGAGCTTACAGCTTTTGTCCACACACGTCTCACACGGGTAGTGATTTTTTTTATGGCATCAATATAAAGTTTCACCACTTTCAATCTGGCATCCCTATTTTGGACATGCCATTATAGGTGAAGATCTTCAGAAGTGTTCAAACTTTCAAAACAACTGTCTGATCTACATGGACACATTGAAGTACTTAAACTAGAAGTGCCCCTCGGGGCACAGGTCTCCACCAGGATTGATATTTGGATCAAATCTGAAGGACTAATATGAAAGTGTTGCACATAAATGGGCCTCCTGGTGGCAAGGCAAAGGCTGAATTGAAAAATGCAGGCCAGAGGTTTTTCCTTGGGCTGTAGGGAGTGTGCACACGTTTTATGCAGATCAGTGCATGTAAAGATGTGACTTGGCCTGTTATAGCGCCACCATGAGGCTGATTTGAAAAATGTCAAAATGTCCTTAGCCTAGTGGGAATATGTGTGCACACAGTTTCACTGTACTCGGGCCTCTGCGTTCATGATTTGCAGCATTTTGTACAAAACGGGCCACTCCTGAAAACTTTGGAAAGCAATCTTAGCCAATCAGTGTAAAATCTGAGAAATCCAACAGACTCGTGATCATATGACAGTGATGCAGGGAGAATGTTTTGCCATGGCCTCTAGGGAGTGTCATGCATACAAGTTGTACACAGATCGATGCAGTTATAGGTAAAAACAGGAATGGGCCTGTTATAGCGCCACCGTGAGGCTGATTTGGAGAAAAATAAGTGGCCTAGTGGAAATCTTCTTATAATTTCACGGAAATTGCACACTGTGTTTGTGATTTGTCTCATTTTGTTCTAAACGGACCAATCATGCGAGCTTTGGAAGCCAATCTTAGATGGAATATGGGAAATGGTGCACATCCGTGTTGATCACATGACTATGGAGATAGTAGTGTATACTAAATTGCGTGATGTATGGATACAATATGTACAAGTAATCTACAGAAATGTGTTTTGCCAAAATTGGCCTCATGATGGCGCTATAACAGGCCGTTGTGGAATATTTGGGGCAGAGGTTCGTCGTTGGTGTCAAGTGTGTGTGTGTGTGTGTGTGTGTGCAGTTTGGCATGGATGGGGCAGCGGTGTCGGAGATTAGCTGGTAACAGACGGACGGACGGCCTGGTGGAGACAATAACTAGTTCTGTCGTTACTTTTTTTCTTCTTACGATAATTGCTGATCTACTAGATCAATGGTTTTCAACCCTTTTCATTTCAAGTTCCATTAGTTATTCAGCATTTGAGCCACGGACCACCATTTGATGACATTTAGCCTCTCAGATCCAAAATTATTGAAAGAATATTGTGTTGTCGTTGATCAAAATAACAATCTATACAGGCTACATTATCTAATAGTGTTGTAGACTTCTTGAAAAACGAAGTAATGCAGATGTTTAACAATAATTTAACGGGTCCATTTGGTTTTGTTTTATGCTCTCAAGAGTTAATGATCTAATAAGGATCCATTACCAACTCTCCATCATTTACCTGGTACCACTCAGCCTGGGCAAGACCTACGCTGAAAAGACTATCAGCGGAAGTTGCGGGATTTTAGCAGAAGTATTGCCCAAGGAAATGACGTTGATGCATTACAAATCAGTTTACATTCTCTGCGAATGAAACAAGTGATTGGTCTGGAAAATATCGCATCCGGGGGAAATACATTTGACGGATGTTCCGGAGGATACAACCAGGCTTTTCTTTTCGCAGATAAGTAAGCCTGGGACCGAGGCTAGGTACCACTGTACTAGATTGATGCCAACTGATGCAGGGGCAGTTTGTTGTTTTGTTTGTCCTGTAAAAACATTTATTCACTAACAAACGCTGTGCCTAGCGAACATGTTGGGGAATATCTTCGGCCAGTGTGTGTAGCTGTGATCTGTGCTCTGGTGATTCTGTTGGACATTGCAAACGCAATCGGAGCAACGCCACGGAAAGCACTGAACAATGGGTGGCCCATGACTCCTGTGTGTACCCGCGAAGACCTGCAGAAATTCCACCTTAAGTCATGTTAGTGGGATTTCATCTGATTTTATTAAAACAAAAAAATACATTTTGTCCCTCTGCTGATACTAAACTAGACGGGAGAAACAATCTTGACACAGGATGACTCCCTCAAGTTGGTCTGCTGCTGTAGACTAGGACAGCATCAGAGAGAGAGGGAGAGACCAACTTCTCTGGCACTAAATGATTCTTAAAAGAGTAACTTAGTAAAATGGTAAATGGTGCATTTTATATAGCGCCTTTATCCAAGGCGCTTTACATTCACACACACATTCATACACCAATGGTGGCGGAAACCATGCAAGGCACCAACCAGCACATCAGGAGCATTTAGGGGTTCAGTGTCTTGCTCAAGGACACTTCAACACTAACTCTGGGGGAGCCCAGGTTCCAACTGGCAATCTTGCGGTTACTGTAAGAGGCAGGATGTCTACAAATGGGTCTGTCTGTGAGTGGGATTCTCTGTTCTGTTTTTCAACACTAACTTGATACTTAATTTTGGTATAATAATCGTTTGGTAAGTCCATCTTTTTCTAAGTCGTATCACAACTGTGTCCCAGCCTTACTCATCTGCGAAGAGAAAAGCCTGGTCACAACCTAAGGCAGAGTGTATCGGCGGAAGTGTCGGGCCGGAACACCCGTCAGATGTATTTCCCCCGGATACCGTATTTTCCGAACAATCACAAAAGAATTTTAAAGCATCAACGTCATTTTCTTGAGCAGTACTTCCGCCAAAATCCAGCTGTATACTTCTGCCGATACACACTACACAGTGTAGGTCTTGGTCTTGCCCAACTTGCAACTGCCGAGACTAAACGTATTGATTTGCATTATGTGGGAAACAAAAACAATGTGACACTAACCGGAACACAATTGTTATTTTCAACGCCTGGCTTTGTGTGTGCCGCCCGTGACATCATGTGCGTGGCCAAGTCTATGGACTTTTTGTATAATAATTTCTTCCGTACAGACTTGGCTGAGTTATACAATGACTATCATGGGTCTGGTCCACAAGATTCGATACACCACCAAGATACCCATGTACCTGTCTAAATACTTCCTTAATGTAAACGAAGTCCACACCCACAACACCAGAGGGAGTGCAACAAACCATGTACAACCCAGATTCGGCACAAACAAGGGACTAAATTATTTTCGCTCCTATGCCACCAAAATGTGGAACGCCCTACCAACAGTCATTAAGACATGTGAATCCCTTGGCTCCTTCAAAACCGCTCTCAAAGGGCACCTACGGATGGCTGCAATTCGAAACTGGCCTCTGTCAAATCTGAATCCCCCCCCCCCCCGCCCCATTTCCCCTCACTGTATATGTATCTTTTCCCTTTTTGCTTCCTATATGATGAATTCCTGTTCTGTTCTTTAGCTACATAGAAGTGTCTATTTGTATGTCTCTAAATGTTTTGATGCATTGAACAATGTGGACCCTGTTGTAAACAAGTGTAATGCTTAATTGGGTCGTCCACTCACAGTTAACAGTCTTTGTATTGAGTTTGTGCTTAAAATGTACTGTAAATTCTACAAACTGTTAATAAATATTTCAATCAATCAATCAATGCTTTCCTCCACGGTGGAAGGTGGTCAAGTCATTGTGTGTCCAGTGCTGTACTATTTGGCTCCACTTTTTTGTGCACGCTCCCGGAAGGCGAAGGACGTGTCTCCAAAATATCTGTTATCTTATATTAAAATGCCATGTGAGTGGACGCCTGTGGACGGTAGACGTCAAATGTCCAGATTTGATTGGACGCTAACAAAAAGTGAGCGTCACAAACGTAACAGATAGCAGATCTACAGGCCTATAAAGTTATGACAAATCTTGACAATACCTAATTGCAATAGGGAGGCCAAGTTGAAACAGCCATGTATCCTGCCAAAAACAACAATCTAATATGATGACTAACATCCCTCCCTTATTCAATTACACATAGTCATAACAAAACGAGTTTAAATACCTTGACGAGAGCGTCCTCCAGGTGGCGTTCGTAGAGCTCATCTTGAACCTTGCGTAGATGTCTCCTCTTCTCGAACCTCTCCTCGATCATCAGACCGGCTTGGACCTTCCTGTCTTCAGCCACGTGCCTCTGCTGGTCCTGCCTCTCTTGCTGACGGTGTTGCTCAGACACCATCCTCTGTCTGTAGCTGGATGTCACGTAGTTCCTGGACGCCTGCAAGCATTTAATGTTTGTGTTAGGACAAAGTTTGTGTTAACACATATAAGCTACACAAAAAGCTGGACATAGGAGCGGCTATCATCGCCCCTCAAAAATCCAGCCATGAGTTCAATATAAATATTTTATAATAATGTAGGCTAATATAACGGATTTGAGGTTCCATCACCTCTCAGAAATAATACCTAGGCCTACTTAAGTACAGTTACAGTACTTGAGTACATGAGTACTGAGTTACTTTACATCACTGAAACTCGGTACACATCGGCTGCATGATACCGATACCGATGTTGTCAAAAAGTCAATTATATATCAGTCGGGCTCTTTGGTTATAACCATCAGGTTGTTAAACACCGGCTGTCCCGACGACACAGGTCACCACACAGGATTGCTTTGTCTGATTTATAATATACTTAAACTAGAGCGGTGCCCATTTGGGCACTGACTGTTATTATATCTGTCTGTGTCCCTTTAATGCCCATATATTGAGTTATTTGTCAGGTAGGCTATGCCCAATTATGGAGTCTAATGCAGATGTCAGAACAACATTTGGATGTCAGAGCAGGCCAGCTCCATATATGGAGCCTTAGAGTATACTCTAAGGACCTTACCCGTTCTGAATATATGTAAACCAAATTATGTACATTGTGGGCAATGCGATAAATAGATCACATTACTGATTGGGAGGGAATTGTCCTGTCTCGCTATAGCGCACGTAGGCTACGCTATCGCAAACATAGCAGATTTACTATACTTACCAGAGTCATCTAAGGCCCCTTTTCCACTATGGGGTGGAACCAGAACCAGAACCAGAACTTTCCAGGACCCAGAACTACCAAGAACCATGTGTAGTTCCAGAACCAAGTTCTGCTTCCGTTTCCATATAACCAGAACCATATAACCAGAACCCCCCCCCCCCCCCTATTCCCCCACTGCTGAGTAGCTCGGCCAGCAGGGACACCCCCCCCCCCCCCCTGGCACGGCCGGGGGGGTCCCGGAATACAGAGATATTCATGTTTAAATAATGACTGGTTATTATATTCAACAGTGGTGGAAAGTAGCTATGTATATAGTATTGTACTTAAATACATTTCGGCCATTTGAAAATAGACAATCTACAAGATCGATGAGACACATGTGAGCTTGTAGATTGTCTATTTTCAAATTTATTTGCTTTATTGTACTTTTCTAAACCAATAATATGAACATATTTTTATATGCCACATGTCACATATGCCACAGCTGTCACATATTTCCTATACATAATACATATACTGTATATGCACATACTGTAGTGTATGAACATGGATGCAGCATACATTCTGCATATAGGCCTATATTTGCCGCTATATAGGCTATATTTGCCCCATTCCATGTGGGGAGTGGGAAAACAGTAAAACACCCGTTTTAAATGCATTAGACCAGTTGTTCTCCAACCTTTACCTGTCTACAATATTTTGCTTAAACGGCAAGAGAAAAATAAATCTCGTATAGCTCATATGATGCTAAATGATAATCCACCTTTTGAATATAGCATTTAACATGAGTGTAGGTTGCAATTATAGTGCCTCTTGAGCAGATTGTGCCATAACATCCAGTCCAGTTGTAATGTCAATATCAAGAAATGTGCAAATACAAATCATTTAACCGTTGTGCTAGTTGAATTTAATTTAATTTAATTAGTGTTTAGTATTGTGTACAGCACATTTCTAGTAATGATATGCCTAATGCCTTGCCCTGAAGAAAAAAAAAAAGTCTAGTGCACACTACTGTCCGTGTATAAAACAATATACTCTACTAATCTCCAGTAGCATTAGCCTCATAATATTGTGCTTCTGTTCTGACAATTTAGAATAGATCATGGCTCTCTCACACACACACACACACACACACACACACCCCCGGACACCCCTCTCTGCAGTTAGCCTAGCTGTTAGCGGTAGAACAACAACTGCAAGCAAACTCGTCGCGACAGCTTTATGGCTCTCTCTCTCCCTCACGCACACACACGCTCTTTCTCTCCCTCTCTCGTGGCCATAGTGTTTCTGTGGGCTTTTCCAGGTTATTTTTCTGTGTGTCCGCGGCGCTGTGTCGCACTCAGAAGTTTTAAATGTGCGGTGTTGTGTTGTGTGGCTGACTGGCTGTGCGCTTCGCCTCGCTCCGGTCTCCTCAGTGTTGTCACCTCAGCTCAACCAATCGAGAGCAGCAGCGCTGCTGGCCCCGCCCATAGGTTCCCAGAACTCAGTGTTAGTACTACCTCAAAAGCAGGGCCGGAAAAAGGTTCTGAGAACCTGGTCTGAAACCGTGCCGTACCGCGCTGTGCGCTGTGGAAACAAACTCAGAACTAAAAAAAATAGGTTCAGGTTCTGGATAGTTCTGGTTCCACCCCATAGTGGAAAAGGGGCCTTAGAAGAGTTACGATATTGAGGGGGCAGAAACCTCATGCAGCCTGGAAAGGGACAAGCTGGAGTTTGAAATACATTGTTTTCAAAGAGGGCGGCGCAAATAAGAGCAATTTTAGGCATGTGTGAAACATGCCAACTGTTTTAAAGTATTGTACAGTAACAACTAAAGTCTCTGTAATGTTTATCTTGTACGATACTACAAAACAATTTAAAATAAAGGGATTTAAGTTCATTAAAGCTGGGCTGTTGCCTGCATTCTCTGCCTACTTCCGGTCCAGGACCTGTCCCTATTTGTTGCTGATTTGTTGTCCCCGGGGCCGGGAGAACCGCCATTGGACTGGCGTGTGTGTTACTCTGTCTTTAATCTGAGTTCCCAGAAATTGAATTTACTCTGTTTTACACACACACACAAGCTCGCGCGCACACACACACACACACACACACACCAACTAATGTGGCAATAAAGTTGACATTTTTGATCGGCTATTATTTTCGTGTGACGGTCGGAATATAAAAACATGTAGTAGGCTAAGATTGCGTCGCTTGCCGAAAACAGATTTCGTGTGTTGTTCTACAGATCTAGTCTAGATCATCTACGTACAGTAAAACCTTTCGTTAGACGAGTTTGCGAATCAATTATTAAAACCTAACGTTGACGTTAATAGCGCATATGCTTACCATGCTTGCTGCAGAATTGGTCACACAGCTACAGGTGGATCGTTGTTATATAAATTAATGGGTAGGCCTATTATGAAGTTGTAAAGTTGTAGTTGAAACAAACTGTTGCTCTCATTCAACATTTTGCTTGGCTTCCGCCTCCTTTGTTGTGATTCTTGTTATCATGGTAACCGCGGTGCGTCCGTGACGCAGCTTAAAGGGCCACTTCACCCCTTTTGCAACCAATTCTTATTTTAATGATGTTTGGGAGACAAGAAACACTTTCCTGTTTTTAATTTATTTTTAATGTTTTTTTTGTGGCTTTCGCCTTTATTTTATATGTTTTTATAGAGGGACAGACAGTAGGCTGACAGGAAATGGGGAGAGATGGGGGAGTGACATGCAGGATCGGGAATCAAACCCGCGGCACACTGCCAAGCTGGAGTACCAGCCAAGGTGCCTGGCCTGGACCGCTGAGCCACGGCCCAGGCCTTTCCTGGGGGGGGTAGTGTGTGACGGTATGGACATTGGTCTCACTGCTGGGTTACTACAATGACCATAATGCTATGCTGCACTCACAACTCATACCGGAGGGCTGTCTTTGTCTTACTGAGACAACGAGACAACATGTAGTCCAGGAGTGAGACCAGTGTCCATGTCATTATGGACAGTGGACACTTTGAAATACTAGAATATCTAGAAGCGCATAAAAAACCCAGGAAAGTGTTTATTGTCTGCATGTTTTGTTTTTCTTCAGCACAATATTTTGTCGTGCGGGACTATCTGAATCTGACTAAAACTAATTACACAGGACATTACACAGTGCTATGGCTACCTAGATCAGGGGTGGCAACTTTGAATATGGAGGGCCACTATATTTCCACACTCACTCCAGCGGGCCACATTGCATATTAGCCTAATGTCGTAGCAAAAGATAGCTGATCTACAAGCTAAAAACGCGTCGCACTACGACGCATATATAATTTAGGCCTACTTAATGTTCATAACATTAAGATCCATAAAGATTAAAAGTGAACACAATATAAACCATGTTGTCCAAGTACTAATAAGCAGCTGTTGTTGGCAGCTCATATGTTGTTGGAGTGAAAGAGAGAGAAAAAGAGCGACAGAGGAGGGAGAGAGATTTTCTTCAGAGTGAGATGACCATCACATGATTAACACCATAAGTCATTTTCTACAACTTTTATTTGTTTTACAAGTAATACATATGCACTCGAATAAATATATTATATACATCCTATCTAAAAATAGAGTTAATCTAAATAAGGGCTACCTGGTGTCTGTGAACTAATTGAACAGTTGACTATTTACTGGCCTGGGAATGCCTCTAGAAACATACAGTACTATATATACTAGCAATAACAATAGTCTGGTTGCTATTGTTGTTATTAAAGATGAAAGATGAGTGCCTCTGGTTTTAAAGTAGTGGGCCGTACATTGGTACATTGTCTGGCAGACTGATGCTTATGCATGTCATGACCATATGGAAGTTAAAACTGGCAATGTATTATTACCAATAATTACACATTAGAACCAAAGGATAGGAAGGGGCAAAATTGGCCCAGATTTTGCACTACTGTTTAAGTAACCTTGAGCAAGGCACTTGATACCGATGGTGTATACTCTGCAGTTGCCACTGAATTGCCGTCACCGCCCTGTACAGGTTTTATCCCATTTGTTTGTATAAGTTTTAGTTCTGGCCAAAAAAGATAATGTATTTGTACACCCAAGTCTCTTTCCAAATGCTGGTTCTCTCTAGGTCTTCATGTTCTCATCGTTCTGATTTGATCTGGGAAAACACAGGCATAAAGCACCACATCATTAAAACGTGCTGCAAAAAAACAACAACAGTTACTGAAATGGTCTAACTGAAAGCTCTTAAAAGGGGTATTTCACTAACACTTCTGAGGTCATTTTAACATCTAGTCAAAATCCTAGGACATGTTTTTATCCTGTATTTTTGAGGCGCTAGCCCATCCTATAAACATCTATACTAGTGTTTAATGTTTGTGTTGTCTGAACAAACTAAAATGCCATTGACAATGAATGGAAAATGTACGTCATATGTGTCTGAGCAAATCGGCTGGGTATGTCGGTGGGAACCCTTGGCCAATAACGGACCACCATTCTTGATGATGATGTGCGATGATTAGAGCGCCCCTCACTTCACACAGGTGTGATTTTAACATGAATTATTCTGCTCTGTACTTGTGTACCGTTTGCCTGCTTTATGACCTGTACATATGGCAGAATTGACAATAACGTTGAGTTGAAATAGGAATCTGTTTTTAAACAAAAGAAGCAACACAAATATGGTATTAGCTTGAGTAGGAATACAGACGATCAGTCAGGGGAAGAGAAGGGGGGTGCTAACTGGGATTACTGATTTGTCAGTGTAATAAAAAAAAAGGTACTGTATAACAATCTACAGGATTAGGTGGTTGGGTAGAAATCTGGGGATGTATCTAATGTTCTACAGCTACTGTAAATTGCGGGGGACTAATAAAGGACAGCACAAGACAACGACGAATACTCACAGTGAAATTTGCTCTATGAAAGGATTCAAATGAGATCAAATCAAAAGAAATTAATAGAAAAGAAAGGGTGTTCTGTCCATGATGTGGGTCAGGCTGCTCTTGATTAAATGTTATACTATAATGGAAATTAACAGGGACTTCATGATCAGAAGAACAAAAAAGCAGGAAGAAGGTAATATCAGAAATGTAATGTACAGTACTTGTATATCTAATAAATGCAAGCTGCCAAAAACATCAACTTAAGCTGGTGATGAATCTTATGTAACTAATCTACAGATTTGGGCATAAGTAATTTATAATTTATTAGATACGGTAGATAGACATAAGGTTAACTGTATTATGATACTTGGCAAAATAAATAATACGTTGTGGTGTTGAATGTGAATTTGGTCCTTTTGTCACATGACCAGTTAATGAAGAAGCTATCCAAAACATTGTCACAAAACAGCAAATCCTACATTTGTCAAATTATATTCATAATTAATTATAGGCAGGATACTTTTATGTGATGCGTTCATTGCGTTGTGAGCTTGTACATTGTCTATTTTTTAAAGATTTTTCAATAGGGCTTAAGTGGTTAATCTTTCAATTGTAATCTAATCTAATCATAATTGATTCTCATGTTCATTTTCAGCCTACCTTGAAGCCAGTCGACCCCCTCCTGTAAACCTTCTCCCTTGAGAGCATCACTGGCACTGAAACATAACACATAATCACATTAAAATATGGTCACATTCACACCAGAGAGCTTTGCTGCGATTAAAACGAATCCTGCTGCGCATTTTCAGAAAGTGCACTTCGTTTGGCAGGTGTGAAGGCTCATTCGAATCCTAATGCGTATCAAAGAACCGCATTTTACTCCAAGCAAAAACGGGGGTTTCGCTTCGCTTCCAATCGCACTTGATTACGATTCGGTGCAGGTGTGAATGCAATCCGCAGTAAATAAAGGAAATGAAGCAAGGTGAGGAGCTGAACACAGTTGGAGACGGAGAAGGCATATTTTACGCAGCGCAAAGATGTCCCGTTACCGTGGATACTAGACGTGGTCGAATGAGGAGACTGAAGCCCTGATCGAAATGAGGACGAGTACATTAATCAATTGCTTAAGAAAACACATAAAAACACTGCAGTGTATTATAGCCTACAGAATATTCTGTCTGTCTGTCTGTGCCGTAAACATGGAGTGCTGTCACTGTGTGGGGACTGGGGAGCAGGGACTTTCATCTCGATAAACTTGTAAACATTTTGCGCTGCTGACTGTTATATCAGTGTGCTCAGCGCTGTGCCTCCATGCCCAAAAGTGCGTGGCGTGGCTGCATGTGTATAGTGAGAGAGCGAGAGAGCTGGGGTCCAGTCCCAGACGGCACGACACATGCACGTTATGAGTATAATTTTATCACCATAGATTTCACTGTGTTGTAGGCTGTGTTGTAGCCTAGTTTTATGAATGGAACACATTGATAAAGGTCCCCCCTGCTGCGTTTCCAATTGCTACGGATGACAAACGGCAGCAAATTAAATATGCAAGAATCCCAAAATCTCCGCCCATACGCATGAGTCTACCGAAGTATTAGGTGAGAATGTGACCTAAGACACCGGTTCTCAATGTGGTTTCCGGGGACCCCCAGGGGGCTTGTAGGAGCGATAGGCCCCAAATGACTAGTCAACCGTAAGTGTGTGTAAGAGTGTGTGTGTGTGCGTGCGTGCGTGCGTGTGTACCAGATGTGCCATGGCTTGTCTTTGATGTTCTCCAGGCAAAGCAACTGTGACACCTTGACTGAAGACAGCGCTTCTCTCACATCCATCTTGTTGGCAAAAAACAGGATGGGAATTCTCCTGTGTTTAATGTCTGTAGCCAGAGCAAGAAGGACAATACGTTAGTGAAACTTTGAGTTTATAATGAGTAACATCTGTGCAACCGTGATGGAAAAGAAAGCCAAATCACATCATACCAAATAATCCTTAAAACTAATAATTCCTAGGTAGACTGTGGACGTCACAAACTAACTTCCAGACTTGCAAGGAGGCACACTGTCTGATCCGCACCAAACTTGGCATAACACTATTCAGGGGTCTGTCATGACTCATGAGAATACCAGGGGCCAGGTGTGGGATTAGATGCTCTACTAATCTGCACCAAAGTTGAGACAGACCCCTGAGCCCTGTTCAGGGGTTTGGCATGAGAATAGTGGCATCCAAAAATCTAAATTTGACATATATTGGGCCTCAATTGCAGCGTTTAACAATTCAAATTGCCATAACTTGGTGACCATTGCTCTGATCAGCACAATATAGGATTTGGATAATATAGACTAGCGCCACGGCCCACAGAGGGAAAATAAAAGGTGTAAGGCAGAAACCTGTGGCCTGTAGGATGATGTTATCATACAGTAGGTGCTGACGTTGTGTAGAGTGGTTCTAATGGGATTAGAAGGCTGCATGGCCACCTGAAAATATAGTAGCTCAAAAACCCTGTCAATTTTGGATATTTCCAAAAATCTTCTAAAAATGTCTAAAACTGCAGATTTACAAGCTCACAATTCTTTGAGATGCGACATGTTATGGGCTTGTGTATCAGTTATTAACTTTTTTTTTAGGTAAAGTAAAGTTGGGATTGATACAATGATTCATACAAGTACAGCACCAGGATAACAAATAGCACACATTTACCTGGATGACCTAGTAATGTGTCCAGCTCTTCTTTGGCGACTACCATCCTCAGTTTGTCTCCACTATCAATGACAAAAATGATGGCTTGACCCTCCCTGAGGAAGACAAGGAAGCCAGACAGGCCTTGGTGAAACTGTACCCCAGTCAGAGAAGGCTGCATGGCAATAATAACGGTGTGATTTGCACACTCACTTGTAGTAGTGCTCCCAGAGGTTTCTGTATCTGCCTTGGCCAGACATGTCGAACACTGTGAAGGAAAGACTGAAGAGAAGAGGAGAATACAGTAGAAGACACTTAACTGCAGTACAGAGTAGTAATGCCTAAATTATACGGTTTGTGTCGCTGTTAGCTTTTTAACAGACTTGTGGTGGAAAGTTGTGCTGCACGATTGCTCAAATGTGAATCTTGATTTTTCTCGAATTGAGATCACGATTCTCACACGATTATCATTTTCTTTCAGGAAAAGAAATATTGTCTTTAGTCTGTAGTTGCTGAACATTACTGCGTTCAAAATGTGGCACCTGGAGCCAACTACTGTGGCTTTAAACAGACACCATCAAAGTGCTTCACTCACTTAATGTCTCTCTCTTGTAGCAAAAACACAAGTAACTAAAATTAATTGGACAGCCAACTAGTGCTGACTGATTCTTGCTCAAATTTAGAAAATATATCTCATAGACCTGTGTCTGAATCTAGATCGCAACCTTTTTCAATTAATTATGCAGCACTAGTGGAAAGTAACTATTAGCCATTTTTGAAATCATGTTCCACTGTTTTGTTGAATACGGTACCTTGATGTCTTGAACTTCTCTATGCTGAAGCCAATGGTTGGGACGATGTCTTGTGTCTGGGCCTGTGAGAAACAACAACAAACAAACATTGACTTAACCACTGCAAATGTGGTGGAATATATTAGTAAAACATGTGTAACTCTGTATGAATTTTTGAACAAAAGTTGGCATACAGCAATATTTGAAGGTGCAATATGTGTCCCAAATAAGAATCCATGGTATGATGGGGAAATAATTGGGGTCCAAGTTTTTATATGTGATACCTTCAGAGAACACCGGTTTAAAACCCCTGACTTAAGTATTATAGTACAAAGCATTACTGTTACTTGTCCAGAGGACACTACAGATATAAATCATGGCACACGTACATTGGACGGTTTGAGCCTGTTGATGATGGTGGTTTTGCCACTGTTGTCCAGGCCCAGACAAAGCACATTGACTTCTTTCTTCTTCAACCCCAGCCATCCTGCTAGCTTGTCAAACAGCCCCATTTGGCAAGCCTGCTACCATCAGCTGCCTCGCTCTCCTGTCTTACTGTCAAAGAAAAAAACATCACCATCACACAAATTCAACATCTTTGGACACCATTCTCCCAAAGCTAGATGGTCAATGGTTCATGACTATAGTAGGCTACATGCTCTCATCAGTGTCAGAGAAAATAATTAGTATGCATAAACAAATCCTTGAGTATGTACATAAACCATTTAGACATGTAAATCTCTTGACTCCTTCAAAACCGCTTTCAATGGGCACCTACATAAGGCTAGTACAATTCGAAACTGCATGGCCCCTGTAAAGTCTGAGTCCCCCCCACCCCCTTTACCCCAGGCCCTAACTGTATATTTTTTTTCTCCCTTTTTACCTCCTATGATGATTTCCTGATTTTTTTAAGTCTCTAAATGTTCTGCATACTGTTAATAAATACTTCAATCAATACATTTGAATACATTTGTTTGTTTGATAGGCCCAGCATAGCCCTTTTCAAACTGTGTGTTATCTCAAATGAAACTGCACTGAGCAAAGTGTAGACTATAATACCTAGTCACTAAGCTGGTATAGAACCAATGTAAGTGTTATTCACGTTTACACATCTAGTTAAAACTCAACACAATGTACTGTCTTGTTGAGTGCAGCTTGCAATGCATACTGTTAAAACTACTGCCGTGTCGTGCTATGAAAGGAAACGACACATTCGTCATCATTGCGCGTCAGTGACAGTGTCTTCGTTTTACAGCATATTATTATTATTAGTTATATCACAACAAATGTTTACTCTCAGAGTCCACAGCACCTTTAACTTAATCGTAAACCCACGTTAACGTTAGCTGCCATTAAAATTATGCTTTTATTATGTGCGACCGTGTTGGTTTTAATCCCTTGCTATGCTAGTAACTACCTATAGGACTAACACTAGCTAATGCTGTTAACCTCGTTAACCTTACGCCTACGTTAACGTTTACAACCAAGGCTAACATGAACTGTAGCCACAAAACGCTAGTCAGATGAGGTGACACAGAATAGCAGCCAAAATGACTAGAATCTTGCATTGGCTAATTAATTTGATAACAAACCAGGCCAGCAGTTTGCCAATAGCCACTAATATCACTATGTAACGCTAGCTTCCCTTTTCTATCGCTCCAAAACATGAGATACTGTCCTCACCTACTGCAAATTCTTCAGATCACACTTCCGCAATGCATTCAGTAGTCTGCTATTATGTCAAATTAACATTTACGTTTCCAAAAAGGTGTCCAGTGTTTCATTCATTTCTCTTGTAGTAGTCTAGTCCTGGCTTGAGCCTGTAAAGTATTTACACCTTGTTGCTTGGAAACGAGGGTGCGCTCAATTTGCTTGACCCAACTGCCATCTATTGGTCCTATATGGTATTGTATTTTTGAAGGGCCTATAATATACAGGTTTAATGTTTGTTTTTAGTTTGTTTGTTTTAAAAACGCCATCGACATTGAAGGGAAAATATACGTCATCTTGTCCCTAACACAAACATTAAATGCTATTAACAATAAAGAGAATGTAATTTTTGTTTTGTCACCGTTTGTTTTAGATCACCTAAACATCACCTAATCCAGTGGTTCTCAAACCTTTTCATGTCAAGGACCCCCAAATTTACACTAATTAGCCCGCGGACCCCCGTTTGAAAATATATGCCAGGGACCCCCCCATAAGAGAAAATCTTTATGGCAGTGATTTTCAACCCGTTTAATTTCAAGGACCCCAGTTTGACATGCATTAGTCTACGGACCCCCATTTAATAGCATTTCTATCTCTGGGACCCCCAATTTATATTGTAAAATCAATGCTAAATTAGAAGGCAAGAATATTGAATGAAATGCACTTTTACCAACTTACCAAGACATAACAGACAGAACAGGGCATACTCCACTATTATATCATGTATAATGATAAATGTGTAAATGTACATTTCTATAAAAATCACACTTGTGTGAAGTGAGGTGCGCTCTTATCATCATACATCACATTCCGTGCTCAGCCAATCAAATCATCACAAAAGTCATTCTGGCCAATCACTTTTGGCGTCTTCACTTTTCTGCCCTCACTTTTATCTTCAATGTGTACTTTACTCAGAAAAATCTAATCATCGCTATGGGGTGATCAGCCAATCACAAGCCAACACAAACCGGAAAGCTGGTTAACTAAAACATGGTTGTATTTACAATACGATACAGTCAGCTTGAATGTCCGTTCACAAACTATGGGCAATCTTTCTATAAATACAGTGATAGAGGTTGGTTGTCGATGACCATAACTGACTGCATTGCATATCAGACTCCGAGATGTAGGCAGATACAGTACTTTATATATCTCATGGACCTGAACTCAGTAAACCGAGTTTGGTATTTAGCAGAATGTGGTGTCTGCTACACTTACCTACACAGTAAAAGCCTCAAATCAACACTTTCTTTTCAGTGTAAATGAGACACTGACAACTCTCATAACATCCCACTTGCTGATTAAACTTGACGTGTCGATGCAACCGATATGCTCATTTATGGGACTAAAATGGATGAGATTTCTGTACATGCGCATAAAAGGACTGACAGATACATAAATGGGCATAAAAGGGACACAGGTAGACAAACAGAAACAGACATCTCCATTATGGGCACAAAAAGGACAAAGCCCCAACACTATGACACAGACCTATTGGTCGGATCGGCATTGCGACACATACACGCACGCTCAACAGAACAAAGACAAATAAGAGTTAAAGCAATGCAGATCTCAAAGCAAAACAGAGATTAGTCTCCCTAAATCTATAGAGACCGAAGGAAAAAATAGAATAAGAAAGTGAATAAAGAGGCCCAATCATTTACTTCCCCTCAAATTGGCCATCCAACAAGGTAGTTTAACAAAGCATACGCAACTTAACGTTTACGACAGATCACTGTAACTTTGCCATTCATTTCAATATAAGCGATGTGTTGGGTGCTCACAGTATGTCGCTTGGAACACCCTACTTTGGGTCTGGGCAAGGTTTGGGCCCTCTGGTCTGATGCAAGCCCCCTGAACCGGGAGGGATTTCTCAAGCGCTGATCCACTGGTGGTCGACTCTGGTAGTGCATAAGACTCAGGGCAGCAAAAGAATGAAGATTCGACATCAATAACTACTGTAAGGCTGTGGTGGTATAGAGTAAAGTCTTCACAGGATCAAACAGTCAACATCTCTGCAGTAATCCCGTGCTGAAGTGAAGATATATATGGACTTGCATACATTTAAATATCAGTTCCTTCTTCTCCAGGGCAAGTATTGGTCTTGGAACAGCTTCGGAATTCTGCAGGCGAACAGGAGAGTACGATGGACCTTCTCCAGGATCAGAAGAGTTGGACAGTACTACTCACTGAAGGGCCACTCAGTCCTGTCCTGAATCTCCACAAACACCCTGGGCAGGCTCCTCCCTCCTCCTATTCTGACTCTATTGGATCTCCTCTATTATTGGACCTTCCCTATTGGTTACAGGATCTTCGGGTATGCTGGCGGCATCCTCCACCGCTAGCATGTCGTGTTTCACATCCAGTGGAGGGGGAGGGGCCGGGCCCCTTCGAAGTCTGCTCAGCGGAGTGATGGCGTGCTGGACGGCTGCCTGGACACCGGCGTACATAAACACCAGGCTGAAGAGTATAATGATGAAGAGGAGGACCGGAATCTGCAGCGTCACAGGCAGGTCCTTGAGGAGCGCCCTGACCAACTCACTGATCCCCTTGCCGATGTGTTTCAGAGGCTCCGTGACGAAGGTGGTGATGGTGATCGATATTGCGTTGGTCGGCGGTACCAGCAGGATTGGGTTGACCATGAGAACTTCATAGTACATTTTACAGGGGTCATCTTGAAGAGTCCATGTCGATCTGAACCACTCCTTCAGGCTGTCGCTCCAGTCAGTCTTTGTTATCCCAGTGCATTTGTCACTGAAACTTTCCATCTTCACAATGTTGTTCAGGTGTTCAGCAAAAGCAATCTTGTAGAGGTAGAACCAGTTCCAGATGACACTGATAAAGAAGCAGACAGCAAACATTCTCTTGAATTGGACAAACCAGGAGACCACCGACCACAGTTGAGTATTAATGATGGCCACTATGACCAAGATACACAGGGACGCCTTTAAGATGGTGTCGAGCCCGACGTCAATCGTGTCCTCAAAGTGCATGTCGGAATGGTTGATGGAGTCGGAATGGTTGATGGAGTCGTCGTGTTGACCCAGTGCAGCATGCAGTGACAGGCTGCATACTACCAGCACAATGAGCAGGAAGCTGGCACAGGGGATGGACATTGTCCAAGCAGGTAGCGGTTGTGTAGTTTGCAAACACAAGGTCAGCAAACACAGAGAACTATGGTTTCATAAATAGGTCCAACTCCAAACAAATCAACAAGCCCGCAATTGGACTTTTCCGGTTTCATTCTCAAGAATCAACACATGTCGCTCCATCGGCTGTTTTTATAGCGGCATCTCAATAAGGTCAGAACTCGTATTGTGATTGGCTGAGACATAATGGATTAGCCAATCAAACTAGTTTGCTGTCAAATACGAGGTACTTTTGACAAATATGAATGCAATAGCATAAACTATGTTGAATTCTGTAGTATTATATGCATTACAGAAATTACATTGTGCATCGCTCCGCCTTTAAGGGGCGCTAGCCCCTCCTATGCCCAGCTTTCCGGGTTTGTGTAAACAAACATTGAAGACAAAGTGAAGACGGAAAAGTGAGGACGCAAAATGTGATTGGCCGGAATGAGATGATATGATGGTATGATGATGTATGATGATAAGAGTGCCCCTCACTTCACACAGGTGTGATTTTTGAGGGTACTAATGATTAGTTTCAGTTTGTTGTTTTTGAGTTAGTTAAAGTTGGTTATTTGAATTAAATATGTATTTTATTTCTTACCGGTAATTATAAAATTGCATCAATCACAATTCATAAACCTATATATAGGCTATTCTTTCAAGCCATTATTTATTATTTACTAATCGTACAGTTCAATACCTGTGTATTGCATTCATACTGTATCTGTGCTCTCTGACATACCTAGATATGATAAAACAGGTTTACTAATTATTTTTGATGGTTAAAACTGGTTGAATGTCTGAAAATACATGAACATGAGTCCAACACACACTGATGAGAACACTGTCAAACAAGTTCTTATAATCTCTGCCAGTCTGTCTGTCTGTGTTTCCGTCTGTACTTTACTTTTCTCGACTTCTAAGCATCCGACCGTCAGACTTCAAACTTGGCGAGCTTGTCCAGAACCGGCGATCCAACCAATATGACCATATAGTAGGAAATATATGGAGATCTGGTTGTCCAGAACTGCCGATCCGACAGCTATATGGGACCGACCAACTTCAAATACGGAACTCATATGAGCATTAAAGGGACACAGGCAGAAAGATGTGCATGTACGATCTCCATATGGTCACAAACGGAATATATTGATAAAAACAGCAATGTCGCCATTTGTGACGTCAACCCTGCTATAAAGTCAGCTGATGGTTCAAGTTAAAGGACAAGCAGTCACACTTAACCGAGTATTATTCCGTGCTCTAATCTATTTGTGTGAAATTGTTGGAACTATTTGAAGGTACAAACTAGGATATTTGGCTGGGTGTTTTGTACAGGGTCCTTTATTAGAACCTTGAACCACCTTGTGAACCAGACTACCGGTCAACCTGTATCCGAGTAGTATCTTTTATGGGCCACTGCAGTTAGGCCTCTTGATTCAAGTTTTAATCGGACACCACTGCCATGGCTCTTGGGCTTCAAGACAACCAGTCAACCCTTATTTGAGTAGTATGGTACTTCATGAAATCGTAGTTCTCAGTGTAAGGTGATCTTGTGTTTGCAGACACCTAGCTAGCTGGTTAGCCTGGGAAATGTCCCTTCGTTGTACCAGCGTCCTCATGCTCATTGTGCTGGTAGTATGCAGCCTGTCACTGCATGCTGTAGTCGACCTATCCGACAGGCACTTTGAGGACACCTTTGGGCTCGACTCCGTCTTAAAGGCGTCCCTGTGTATCTTGGTCATAGTGGCCATCATTAATACTCAACTGTGGTCGGTGGTCTCCTGGTTTGTCCAATTCAAGAGAATGTTTGCTATCTGCTTTTTTATCAGTGTCATCTGGAACTGGTTTTACCTCTACAAGATTGCTTCTGCCGAACACCAAAACAACATTGTGAAGATGGAAAGTTTCAGGGACAAATGCACTGGGATAACAAAGACTGACTGGAGCGACAGCCTGAAGGAGTGGTTCAGAATGACATGGACTCTTCAAGATGACCCCTGTAAGACATACTATGAAGTTCTCATGGTCAACCCAATCCTGCTGGTACCGCCGACCAATGCAATATTGGTCACCATCGCCGCCTTCGTCACGGAGCCTCTGAAACACGTAGGCCAGGGGATCAGTAAGTTCATCAGGGCGCTCCTCAAGGACCTACCTGTGACGCTGCAGGTTCCCGTTTTCCTCACCATTTCACTCTCCATCCCGGTGTTTCTGTATGGAGGTGTCCAGGCAGCCTTCCAACCCGGCACCCGCATCACCACTCCACTGCGCAGGGTCTCACATCCCTTGGCTGTACTGGACCAACAACAGTCCAAGCCCACCCAGCTGTGGGATGAGTCAAAACAAAGCTTTATTCATAGAGCACACTTGAATCAACCGTGGTTGAGCAAAGTGCTGTACAAGATAAAAACAAAGAATCAACATGATATACATATATACGTGCAGCCACTCACGCACAGAACATACAGTATAAAAACAAAGAATCAAGATATACATATACACGTGCGGCCAACATACAGTACGCACATAACGCCATTCATACACCAGAAGACCTCAACGCTACCGTTCTTTTGATGGACTTGTGTTGAAAAGGGCACAGGATCGTATCCCAAAGGTTGCTTTACGATAGACACCTGCGGGGAATAGGAAGAAAGGTCGTCCTAAAACAACCCGGCGACGAACTGTGACAGCTGAGCTGAAGGAGAGGAACCTTGCATGGTGAGGTGAGAACATGCAGCACAAGGTCCCTATGGAGACAGATCGTCAAAGCCTATGTCCCACTTGGGACGAAGAGGATGAAGGTACCGGTAAGTAACCCTTAAAGATTGAGAAATCAGACCCGTCTGAACGGAGTGGTGCTGTACTACTGTACTATACTGTACTGTGTACTGTACAAGCCCTCCTCCCTGGCCCCTCTGTGTGTGTCTGTGTGCGTGTGTGTGTGTGTGTTGCTGCTCAACAGTGCCATCCAGCGGTATTGCAATGGTACTTCACAGACAGACAGACACAGAAAGTCACTAATGGAGTGGTTAGCACCAATCAAAAACTTGGATTGGGAATATCTGATGGGCAGGGGCAGGCTATTCCAGGACCTGGGGGGTACAGCAGCCGCAAAGGCGCAGTCACCGGTGGTTTCTGACTAGTTCTGGGCACGACCATCAGGCAGCTTTTCAGCAGACCTCTAATAGCCTCTAGTTTGCTCAGACACATTATTCTCCATTCATTGTCAATGGGAATGGGAATCTACACGAATAGCTGAATATAGGAGGGGCTAGCGCCCCTTAAAAAGAATCACACTCACATCACTCTCACATGCCGGGGCAGCTTTGTGGGGCATCAACTACGTCCAACTAAGTCCATAGACTTGGCTGCCACATGACATCACGGGGGAGGGGACACAAAAGCAAACATAAAAAGCGAGAGGTCAGGTTTACTAATTGACAGTTAAAGTCTGGAAATACACATGGACATGATGTGTATTTTCTAACACACACTGATGACTGGTCAATGTATAATCTGAACCTGGGACTAAACTATAACCATACTGAAATAATGAATTCCTTCTTATTATAAAAAAGATCACACATCACAAGTGAGTGGCGCTCCTATCATTATACATCATCTCATGAACAACAGAAATTATGTGATCGGTTATTATATTATAATATTGAGACGCATGGGGACAAAATTTACATCATATTTGAGGTACATATGACCTAATTTCTCCTCTCATTGAATTGAATTTATGTGATTGGTTAGCCTATTTGCTCGTCTACATATGACGTAAAGTTTCCCTTCATTGTAAATGGCATTTAATGTTTGTGTTGCCACAAATTTTACGTCATATTTGAGGCACATGTGCCTAATTTCTCCTTTCATTGTCAATGGCAAATATGAGACGTGGGCCGTGGGGACAAAAGCTGTTTATAGGAGGGGCTAGCACCCCTCAAAACTCACACCCGTGTGAAGTGTGGGGCGATCTTATCATCGTACATCATGATGTAAAATAGACACTATGACGTAACATTCTCCATTCATTGTCAATGGGAAATTAATGTTGGTGGACAAAAATAAGCCGATTTGCTCAGACACTGACGTAGAATTCTCCATTGTCAATGGGAATTTAATGTGTTTGTGTAGGACTGAGATCTACACGAATAGCTGAATATAGGAGGGGCTAGCACCCCTCCTATATTGTGTAGGACAAACTTCAATAAAAATAAAAACATTAATGCTGACTCTTGCAATTTTATTATTTTAAAAAATACTATTTTATAATAGTAATATTTTAAAATGTACAACAACATAGTACAAAACACCACTAAAATACAATTAAAATAAAATAAAATCAACATGGTGGTGAATAGGGTCTAAAGATACAGTAACTGCCTAATTTCAACAATTTAAGTATAGTGATATGTAAACATCAACATATATCCTTTGACATTGTATCATATCGATTTGCAATGCAAATAATCTGTATCAAATCGTTTTGAATGCAAATAATCGATTATTTGTAATTATAAATAATTATAATACTTGTTACTAAGACTAAGTATATGTTGCAACTTGTATTTAGCAAATCTAAGAAGAAAAAGAGGGGGTTAATTACATTTCTGTTCCATATCGCTACACTTGGTCTATGTATTCTCTGTGTACATGTGGACTCCAAGGACCCTCAGGGTTCCTTCCGGGGGTCCAAAATAGACCCTTAGAGCCGATTCATACTCCTATTCTACAGGCGGAAAAAAGTCTGTTCGGTTCTGTAGAGACCACGGTATTTCCTCATTCATTCAGTCCAGCTTAGAGTTCAATTTGTCGGCCATGAAGCCAAGGAAACACCAGTAGTTTGGAAGAGACACAGGCCAACTTCCAAATGCTTGTGGCCGGGAGGTGAGCTCCGCAAAGCGGGCTGCAGTGTTGTCAGACCTGCTGCTCTCCTCTAACAATCTTTCACAACTTCAACAATAAAACAATAAAAATAATTACAAACCTGCTACAATACTAGGCTACACTACACAGAGACACAACATGTGGTTCACATATTAAGAAACAACACACAAGATACCACCTTTCCCCACAACGCACACACGTCACACACGCACAACAGCTTGTTTGTGTGACACAACTGGAGGACGACACACCGTCCGCCTCATGCAGCGAGGGCCAGTCAGATAATGTACCTGCTGTGCGAGGCTCATTTCCCAGCCATAAACATAAATGCATGTAAAGGACCTCCAATATTTACAAGTGACTTCGGCGCTAGCCGTGAGGGAGTATGAATTGACTTTTATAGAGTCAAACTAAATTCGAGTCTGGGACCTTTCTCCGAACTACCTTTTTTCGGCACTATATAGGAGTATGAATCGGCCTTTACAGGTCTGTAACTAACTTGTAGTATACAAATGGAACCAAATAAGATGCATAAGCGCCCATTTGTACGCTCTCAGAATTATGGGGGACGTTATGAGAACCACTGCTTTATGTAATGCTCAGTTGCGTCCACGCACTCTTGCTGGAGAGTGTTTGAGGTGGTCCCCAATGGCTAAATCTATGTCATACAGTGTCACGTTGGAACAGACTCTGGTACCGGAGCTCCAACTCATCACAGCATCTGAACAAAGACAAAATAAACATACAAAACAAAGTGAAAAAGTGAGAGAAAAAAAATTAAAAAAAGAAAAAAGCTAATATCCTGATTAGCTGAACGGTAGTCGTGCATCAAGAATCACGAGACACAGTCAATGATTGGCTGCTATTTATATATTGTTATATCACCTTAAATGGCATTATATCTACACATTGTGAGCTTGTAGAGCGGCTATGTTCGGTATCAGAAATTACTTTGTACAGGTGGGAGACTTACATCTTCTGATAGTTGTACTTGATTGTTGACATCCATGGAATAATAATCCTGTTTAGTGTTTCATTATCACCAAGTCGTGAATGTGACTAAATAGAATAGCTTGTTGTGATCATTGAACGCATGTGAAACTAATGCCCCGTTCACATCAGGAAGCTAGGAAAAAAAAAGCGAAGCTAAAATGATTTCGAAGCAGCTTTTTTTTTTAGAAAGTGGGCTTGTACAAGGTACCTGTCAGTCAAGCGGCCTGGACTGGCCTTGAGACGAGACAGAAAATAGGCAGTCCGAGCAGACGCGCATTTTAAAGTCTAAAATGTAAAATAGCGGCTATAGAGGAGAAATATATATATTTAGTTACATCATAACCTATTTATGTATAAATAAATAATATAATCTTGGTAAACATGCTTGTAAATAACCGAACGAGACGTATCGAGACTCCCTTGTCTACCCCGGCTCATGTGCTCATCTTGGGGGGGGGGGGGGGGGGGGGGGAAACAGCCTCTGCTCCACTCCGCTGTCCTTTTCCCCAGGCCACGACCGAAACCCTCCGAGCGCAGTTGAAGCACCGAGATCGAATGAAATTATATATTTTTTAAATAGCGGCTCTGTGTGTAATGTTAATGTTGATTTAGCAAGAGCGTATGGAAAGAAATACAATTGTATTTATCCAGCACGTCGTGGAAGCAATTAGAACAGCTTGTGTTTACGTGTGGGTTCTGGACATTCAGTCCCAAGTCTCCCGGGGAAGGGAGACCCTATCGCGGCGCTCTCGGTCTGTCACTGACCCTCGGCTTCCCTGTATGTCGTGGGCTCCTCCACGGTGCTCCACCACCCCGTTTGCTTTTAATTCGCAGATTATGTGAAACTTGGACCACTATAGTAGGCATACTTTTATTACTTCATAAATAATCAATATCACCGGAACGGAGTCCGGTGTGTGTGTGTGTGTGTGAGAGAGATTGTTTAGGCTACTTAACATTAGCAATAATAGTTAATAGGGCTATTATATCACACACACACACACACACACACACACACACACAGATTGTGGTCTATCTATCTGGCTATCTACTGTCTTTCAACTTTTGCTATGAGGTTCATCGATAGGCCTACGCAATAAACCAATTAAAATGATTCCCTCAAAAAAAATATTATCTATGCGATTGGTTTATCGATTCAGAACGCAGCAAACCAATCACAAAACACGGGCAACATATTGCATAAATAGAGGGGGTACATACAACTGATATAAAGGCTATTAATTATGTTTTAAAGGTATGATTGACGGTGCCCAAGTTTCAACATACATGCAGCCAGCTACTACTGACACACACACAATGGATGTGCAGACGACCACAGAGCATGCTGCTCATCCCCTCCACGCTTCCCGGGGAGAGTTTGGGGAAAAAGGCAGCGGGTCCGACACGAAAAAACAACCGGTTTGAACTATATTGTTTAGTTGTTTGTCTATCTAGCTAAACTCTGCCTCCTCAAACCACGCTGTGCTCTGATTGGCTAGAAGCAGCTTCTAGAAGCTGAAGCCAGCACCCAGCTTTTAAAAGCTGCGTCAAAGTTAAGTTTTGAGGAGAAAAAAAGTACGCAAAACAAAAAAAAGCTGTTCATTCCAAGCTTCAAAACGAAAAGGCTGCTCTGCATAGAGATAACATGGGACCACGAAGCAAGAAGCTGCTATTTCTAGCTTCCTTGGTGTGAACGGGGCTTAAGGCTGCGATAAAGATGCTAAGGATTCGACAGTGATGCCACCGTTTTGCTCATGCAACATGGAAGTAGCAAGGAACTCTAAGCTGTTTATAAGCATGGCGCTAACCACAGTGACCTGACATCACTGCCGAATCCTTGGTATTGCAACATAGTCAACTCTTCTCCGCTGGAATGTTACCTCTGCTTTAGACTGGGTAGAAACTCATGTTCTTGAGTAATGGTCAAGACTCAATAGTCAGTGTGTATCAATACATTTAAACAGGCCACTATTAGGGACACAATGTCAGTGTGGAAATACCTTGAATAACACCATGCAGAGCCGTACTCGTAAAACGCTTCTTGCTAAGGGGTCCTCCTCCCATCATGTTGAACTTTGTCATTAAGGAAATGGACATCATTCTGTGGAATCATTTGTATGTAATGTCAGAAAACAAATATATAACGTTTCGTTTTTTTCCACTTGCACAGTGCATCACTAGTCTGTGCTTGCCTCGCGTAGCGATACTAATATCACTGCGTAGATATAAGTCGCGTCCCTCTGAGTATTAGATTTTTTTTTCAGCAATGTCCCGCCCCATATTTGCATAATGGGCCCTGGTTGGTTATAACCTGGTTCCAGACAAATCGTGTTGGCTCATCACCACTTCGGCTGTGAAGTCTTCCCACAATTGAGAGGGGCCAGACTTAATCTGCCTTGGGCAATATGCATCGCAAAGGCAGATGGCTACGCGAGGCTAAAGGCTCATTCATAGTCAGGATTTTCGGTGGTGGGGTGACCACCGCTCCGGTGGTGAGCTGACCACCGGAGCTGAAATAACGTTGAACGGTGGTGAGTAAAAACAGAGAGAAGGGCTGGGGCGATGGTTCTCTCTTCACCGCGGCTCCTGACGTCATGTTGTAGTTCGGTGGTCACCTCGCCAACAAAAATCCAGACTATGAAAGAGCCTTAAGTCTGAGCTACCACATGTTGTACAACCAATGCTTTGGACAATTATGAACTCATAGTACAATTCTGCTTATTGAGTAAGTAAAGCTAAAAACACTGTTCATAACCCTGGAAAATCACTACACTCTGTCCATGTGAGTCTCGGTCATGGATGTTAACCATTTACATCATCATTATTAAAACATTTTTCTTTTTTTTTTGCTTTTATATGGAATATGCAACAGACATGAAAACATGACACATTCTATTGGTTTCTTACCTGTCCATAACTGTAAAAATGCAGCCTCTCAGCGAAGAGCCACCAATTCTGGCCAGCTGTTGAACCTAAAGGTGGCACCGTAATAGAATCAATGTCATATATAGTTTTAAATAATCACAATCCAACGGACTTCAACTCACATGCATGTATAAGCTTTCAGAATTCTTACCAGGACCATCCTTTCCTCTTGATTGTTCATTTCTTCGTCAAAAGTGTTGAATTCACCCTCAGTCTCCAATCTTCTTATAGAAGTAGTAGCTGAAGCAGAGAGGTTGCGAAGAACCCCCATACTTCTGTTGATGCGTTGAATTTGCTCTTTCAACTCCTCAAGCATCTCCAACACCATCCTTTGGAACTCTGAAATGTTTAAAAAAGAAACTTGTAATGTAACGGTCAGGCGAAAACTCCATATCACCATATTTAAACTCGTTATATTTAGTATGGATTGATTAATATGCACATGGCGCAAATGTTTTTGAGAGTTTCAAGAGGGCCCTGATCCAAAATTAACTGGGAACCAGACAGTGGCCTATGCTGGGATAAGCATAATAAATATGTAAAAAAGGCCTTCAAATATGTGAAATATGTTAACGGTAAAAACTGAACACTGAACAAAATGTCTTACCGGCATCTGGGATTGGGTATGAGTCTGGTAAGGCGGGTCTACTTGGGCCACCTTTTGAGTGAGAACAAAATTTACAAATTATAAATGAATGCATGCCCTTTTCTCCCAACTAGACCTCTCAAGCCCTCTGATCAAATGCATCTCAAATAACTAAATATTGAATCAAGGAAGGAACTGGAAAACTGCCTGGGGTGTACACTAAAGCCAGAGTAGATGTTAAAATGATCCCACAATGTTTTAAAGTAAAATACCCCTTTAAGTCAGCTGATGAACAAGAAAATACAAAACTTGCCTCTTTGAGGGTGGGCCACTGGTCTTTGGGAGGAATCGTAAGTTCTTCTCTGTCCTGTGTAAATATACACGTGTCAACATCAATCAATATGAGGAAGGAATTAACAATGTTTATTACACGGTTTGGTTGAGTGCTTGATTCTGATTGGTCAATCGCTGAATTCAGCAGGTGTGCTATTTCTGCAGAATAACAGACTGCCGTCTAATCAAAGACTCAGAACACCTGCTGCACTGCATGAATTTTATGCTGATCCAACATGACAGCCAAGTAATGTCATTTACAACTAAACGTTGCTCTCAAGAATGATTTTGAAAACATTTGAAGCGAGAAATAGACGACAGAATGATCGACACTTTGTTTTCCGAAGAGACAGTGTTGATGGAATACATTCATTACCGTAAGCAAGGAAATACTTCATGTTGTTGTTACTTTTGGGTCAATTTATGAATGTATTACTATTTATTAACAAATTCCCTGCCAAGGATGGTGCCCCTATAATGATAATAATAAAACTTTATTTGTATAGCACCTTTCATGACATGAAATGCAGCTCAAAGTGCTTTACAGAGCAATGGAGAAAAAAAGAAAAGAAAAGCAAGGCATAAACATTAAAAAACAAGAGCAGTAATGCAATACATAGGACATGAATAACAAAAAAAATTAAAAGATCAATTAAAAGCAAGGGTGTAGAAGTGGGTCTTGAGCTGTGCTTTAAAAATGTCTACAGAGGCTGCCTGTCGAAGGTACAGTGGGAGTTTGTTCCACGCCGTCGGCCCGTAGAAGCAAAAAGCTGCTTCTCCGTATTTTTTAGTTGCCATTTTTTTAGGCAAAGCGAGCAGGCCAGCAGTGGAAGATCTTAGGGGCGGTTTGGGACATATTTAGGCAGGCAGTCATGTAGGTAGGAAGGTGCGAGACCATTCAGAGCTTTATAAAAAAGTAAAATAATTTTAAAATCAATCCTAAAAACAACCGGAAGCCAGTGCAGTGAAGCCAAAACTGGAGTAATATGTTCTCTCATCTTAGTTCTAGTTAAAACTCTGGCTGCTGCATTTTGGACAAGTTAATCTGTCAGTTGTTTTCTTAGGCAGTCCAGAAAAAAGTGCATTGCAGTAATCAAGCCGAGAAAAAACAAAGGCGTGGATTAGCGTTTTTGCATCGTCCAAAGACAAATAGGCTCTGATTCGTGCAATATTTCTAAGGTGAAAAAAGGCAATCTTGGTAACATGATTAATGTGTGAATTAAAATTCAATTCAGAATTAATAATGACCCCCAAGTTCTTTACTGTACTGTTACTTTATACAGTCAGGTTGCCATGTCTGCTTATTATTGATTCTTTCTGCTCACTAGAACCGATTATGAGAACTTCTGTCTTATCCTCATTTAGCTTGAGAAAGTTCTCACACATCCAGCATTTGATGCTAGACAGACAGGTCAACAGCGGGTCTAAAGCACAGGGATCATCTGGAGCCACAGAAAGATATAGTTGGGTATCATCAGCATAGAAATGAAAATTGACTCTGTGATTGGTAATGAGTTCTCCCAATGGCAGTATGGCTCGGCAAGGCTTGCTTTGCTGCCACGGATGAGAATAGGGCATATAGCAGTGGGCGTGGTTTTCTGGCACCACTGAAAAATCTGCCATTCAATTTTCCCATAGAGATTGACAAAAATATATATCATATATATATAATATATTTAAATTATTTTATGCCTAGAATAGTCTGGAGGATCCTGGGAAATCATGACCATAAAACCTTTAATAGCTAAACATAGCACATTAAATTAAATGTGAAGACCTCTGGCTTTGCCTCTGTGTTTAATCATCCCGTTGGGGGTTATAATTCAACAACAACCAGCACACTGACAATTATCCCTTGCATATCAAACTGACCAGACCCAACAGGCAGAAGTGAAAGTGCATATCTTAGATCAACATATTAGTGTTATATGTGACCTATTAAAAATAAACAAACTTAGTACAGACTAAAATTATCAGTGTAAAGTAATTCCTTTGTAGAGTGCAGTTAGTGCACAAATGAAACCAAATGGTCAGTCACTCAAGAGTTAAATCAATACTGAGGATTTGACTGTAGTTTCATGCATTGAAATGGACTACCGTACTTACGTTTTTTGGGTGGTGGGAAACTCTGACTTGGCCGTGTTGAGTCAACATCGCTGAAGTCGCTGTCAGTTCCAACCTCCAAGTCTGAATTGATTCCCAAAGAACAGTGAAAACATTTAATTTCAGTGAATAATTTAATAACAAGAAATGTCATCAAGACTAATAAGATGAATTACATTCCATAAAAGGAAATAAGGAGTTCATTCATTACCCTCTACCAGTAGGGTTCTGGCATCTCTGGGAAGTTTGTGCCCGTGGCACCTAAGCAAGTCAAGTAGCTCATTTAATGCCATGGTCGTGGGCTTTGTAGCCTTCGCCCAAGCTGCCAAGTCTTCGTGTAAAGGTGGTGGGTCCATGTTTGTTTCATCCATCTTCTCAGTGTCACTTCCACTTTCGGATTCATCTTCCGAATGAATGGTTCTCAACCCGGCAGGACCCGGCAACGCAGAATCCGGAAGCACGTTCTCCGGTTCCCCTTCGGATTCATTCTCGGAATCTGGAAACGCAGCTGCTGCGGCGTTACTGCTGGAATTGTGTCCGCCCAACGATTCCACCACCGCGCCCTCGTTTGCACTAGTTTCCACCGCTGGAGTGGACCGCTCCGTCTCGGACATTGGCTCCCTGGCCGCGCTCGGCTCCGCAGACCCCTCTGGTTCGGAATCACCGCTGTCCATAGCTACTAAGGCTGCTATGGTCCTGTTCCTTTGCCGCTGACCCTCTCTTCTTTGATGCTCAGCAGACATGGTTAGCAGCCCTGAAATTTCACAAATAATTCAGAAAAGAAACAGTTAATTGGGATTTGCATTGAGTTTCATTTAATTATGACAATAAGTACACTATATATTTTCCATGTGCTTCTATTAAACCCTCATGTGGCTGCTCCATACATATTGTTGTATAACTGTAGGAGCCAAAGCGCCAATTTTCTAGGGTTCCAGTGGTTAAGAAAAACATAAAATCAGACCCGTCTGAAGTGAGTGGTGCTGTACTGTACATAGTACATACTGTACAAGCCCTCCTCCCTGGCCTGTCTGTGTGTTAAACTGTGCAACAGACCAACAGTAACACTTGGTGGTGAACAGACGCTATAACGCTATTTTCGTGCTTGGACCATAGCCTGTAAAAAATATGGACAAAGCGTTCCCCGGGTCTAACATGAACGTAAAATGAAGCCTGTCAGTCCTTGAATTGTAAGTCGCCATCTTTCTAGATCCGTTTGGGCCCAGCTGGCCCATTGGCTGGCCCAGACAACGAGGCGGGACTTCCCCCTTCTTCTTAGTTGGTTTTTATTTTGACTCGAGTGGGTGGGGAATCCCGATCATAGACTGTAACGGTAGCCACGCCCCTCAGAACATGCGCGAATTTATGGTAATTTCATTTATAAATGGGACCATAATTTTCTGAAAAGAATATTATGACATTAGAAATGAGACTTTAAACTAGTGACTGGAATCAAAAAGTATTCATGACCATGTTTATTAAGGTAATACAGTCTAGGTGAAGTTGGGCCCAAATACATGGACTTCTATGGGGCTATGGTATGGGGTTTTTTAGGCCCAATGACAGCGCCACAACAGGCCATTATATGAACTTTCAGGAAATCCCGATTTCCTTGTGGCTTCACAAAATATCTGTCTGACTGCCCCCCTGGCTTGGACACTGTCACAGACCCATGGACACACATAGCTGTTTATAGTGGTTACACCACTCAAAAACTAGCTCTGGTCCATAGCTCTAATGCGTTGCATTTAGAGCTATGTTACTCTCAACTTCCGCCGCTCGCATGACTGCAGACCAGCCTCTCGTCTTTACTCTTTAGCGTAAATAAAAATAACGTTTTTGCTACTCACCAAAACAAAGGCGGGTTGTGTCATTAGAAAGCATACTTTCCTTAGTGGACGTACTCTGAGCCCCCCACCACACGTATAAACGGTACTTTTTGGCCAGAAAGGGATTTTTTTTCCACCGGAGGTAAAATATTCTCTATGAGGCAATTCTCTGGGCAATATCGGTAGAAGGCGCAGTGTAACTATACTATGGGCGCGTTCGGAAATAGCGCACTGAGCGCAATGTGCAATGCAAACTAATAGGCGAGTGCGCTCCCGGTGCGCATTTCCGAACGCACCCTATATATAAAGATTACATTGAGTTTATTCGTTTTAGTTTAGCTACGTAGTGAGTTGAACAAATTGAAATACACATTATTTTAGCGGTCTTAGACATGAAAAGGTTTAAAGAGTAAAGACTGGTCTACTGTAGGCACAACAACACAACATCGGGGAACGCTACAAGCTAGCCTTTAGCCAACTTCAGATCAGTTGCATGGTGGAAACAGGAAACTGTTACACCGTGAATGTGAATTAGCATTACTTAAACTAGTCAGTAACGTACATCAGACTACTTACAACCGACAGCAGTGAATCTATGCGGTTGAATCTTATGAAAACATGAAATGATAAAAGCATAAAAACACAGCTCCAACGCGCCAAGCAGGCTCTCGTCGTTTTACGTTTGTTTGTTTTTTTGTTTTGGCAAACCGGATTATCCGGTCTGGATACAGTGTTGCCAGAGTTTGTGAGAGAAATAAGCGACCAGGTCTATGAAAACCAAACGAAGCGAGCGAGCACTTGTGAGCTTGTAGATCTTCTATTAAAAAAACAATATTTTAGTACATTTGGAAAATTAACACAAATCTTGTATTTGGGGGTTCCTGACATAACATGTTTTCAGATGGCGGTCCGCAAACAATATATATATTAATTTGGGGATTTCTTGACTTGAAAATGTAACCATGTGGTATTAAGCACCCGATGTAGTGGGTGCATCCCCCCCCACCCCATTTCCCTCACTGTATATTGTATATTTTCCCAGTGCTTGTATATTTTCCCTTTTTTGCTTCCCATATGATGAATTCCTGTTGTTCTTTAACTACATAGAAATGTCTATTTGTATGTCTCTAATTGGTTGTATGTCTTTAAATGTTTTGATGAATTGAACAATGTGGACCCTGTTGTAAACAAGTGTAATGCTTAATTGGGTCGTCCACTCACAGTTGACAGTCTTTGTATTGAGTTTGTGCTTAAAATGTACTGTAAATTCTACAAACTGTTAATACATATTTCAATCAATCAATCAAAGCACCAAGCTGAAACAACATTAGGCAACAAAGCCTCCCAAAACAGCAACTAAAAATATTTATAAGCAAACAACCTCAAAGTCGCTTATAATAAGCGGCCATGGCAACACTGTCTGGATACCGATTAGAACAGAGCGGTTTACTAGAAGAGCATTGCCGCCGCCAAATGGACTGGAGTATGGAATATGAGTTGAATCAGTTGATGCCTTGACTTTCTTCAGTTGACAGTAAGCATCTACCTTGGAAGGGTTCCACAAAGTGATTCAGCGATTGGCACCAAAGAACGTGATCTATTCATACTTATAGTGCCGCAGTTAAACTCATGACTAAAGCATGCAACTTTCAGAATATCATCTACACACCCCAAGGTTTGATTTCAGACGTGGAACCACTTTCTGACTGACCTCTGGTGACCTTGAGGGGTCATTGACCTCAGAGTTTGTTAAATGGAAGTTTTGTTCTAATGAATGACAACTTAAACCCCAATAGTCTACAGAGATGGTGGTTAAGCTCATATATGGAAGGTATTGTGCATTTTACGACTAAAGCATGACACTTTCTACAGTGCTAGCAAAATAAAATAAAGATGCAGCTCTTCATACAGTTACAAAAAGGACTGTATGAAGAGGTATAAGGAATTGGTGGAGATGGTCAAAACCAAGAAAGCTGCACAGGAGCCTGTGGCAGCGAAGAGTAAAAAATGAAAAGAACCACAGAAGAGATAGTTGTCGTTGTTTTAACATTATTGTATTGGTCTTAATTTTTTTAATGAAGTTATGGAAGAAAAATACAGAGAGACTTGATTGATGAGTTTGTTTGGTTTTTATATCCAATGAATATCGTTACAGTATATTCAAAGGTGCTATAGGGCATAGCAGTGGTGGCCATTTTCTGGTTCCATCCATCCAGACTCCATTCTTTTTCAGGTTCCATCTATCCAGACTCCATTCTTTTTCTGGTTCCATCCATCCAGACTCCATTCTTTTTCAGGTTCCATCTATCCAGACTCCATTCCTTTTCTGGTTCCATCCATCCAGACTCCATTCTTTTTCTGGTTCCATCCATCCAGACTCCATTCATTGTTCACATAGAGATTTCCAAACAATATATATCAATCATTCTAAGCCTATGTATCCAGGATCCTGGTAATTAATGACCATAAATTCTGTGAAAAACAAATGAAAAAACCTCAAAACAAAGGCTATTGTATATTATATAATTAAATATTGAAAAATAAATCACAGAATCAAATGTTTTATCGTCATGATTCAGTATAGGGTCCTGGATGGCTTGCATTGATGGCTGCATTGGCAGCCATTGAAAATGGCTGCCAATGCTACTGTACGCCCTATTCATCTCATGATTTTGGTTTTGGGGGCAGTATATGGCGAGCGTTCAGGGTTCATATGTTTTGGGGAAAGTAACTGTTAAATACTCTTAAACCTATACCAGGTGGCAGGAATTTAAGGAGATGTTGGGAGATAATGTGGTACCATTTCTGTCATAACACTTGCTACCAGTGACATTGATGGAGAATCCAAGCTAATATAAACTGACTATATTTTTGGAAAGTTGGCTATTATAGAAGTCATTGTTCTCACATTAATACAAAATCTAATTAAAACAATTAAATGTTCGAAATGAACAAACCTGCCTACTGACAATGTCACCGGTCAAGTCTCTGAACTGTCCACAGCCCTACTCTGAGACACAGACTGAGTGGACAAAAATTGTACCATAATGAGCACTAGAACCACAACCTCACACTCAATGGTCTTTTTCCACTATCTTCATCATCTCTCTCCTCATTCCCTTCAGCCTCTACATCTTCTTTGTCTTCATCTTTGTGTATTAGACCTTATATTAATCATATTGAAAAATTCTGTTTTCTGCTTCAATTAGGTTATTGCTGCTCAAGGCCGTCAGACCTTTGAGGTCAGGGGGTAGTTGGGGATTAAGGGTCTTGCTTATGTATACCTCGACACATTGCCGGGGCCTGGAATTGAACCTGGGACCTTCTGTTTCCCAGGTGGCTCATTCAGCTATGGCCATCCTTCTTGTGAATGGGTTGTAGAAGTTCCAACAGGAACTGTATTGAGAGACTAGGCATGGTACTTTCTCACAGGGTAGGAGAGTAAGGCGACAGTATCACATTCACATCCTAACAGGAAGGAGGACAAGCACAAGCATCTGATAACACTCAATGCCTGCTTTTATCACAGACATGTTCATCAATGTTCCAATGCAGCCAATGCATGACATCAGAGTGTGCATCATGCCGTGCTTTCAGATTCCAAGACGTCCATGGACACTGCTAAAATCAAAAATATCTAAAAATATATTATTAAACCTATAAAGACCCCAGGAACGTGTTCTAAATCTTCTAAACATCATCAACATAATTTTTACAAAAAGGGTTAAGTGGCCCTTTAATAATATCTGACCAGGAATACATTATCTATACTTTTAAGTGTTGGGGTTGAGTACTTTGTCAACCACGGCCTGATTGTCACTGATACTATTCTGGATTAGGATAAAATAGGCCATAGGAGGGACAACTATTACTTCTTCTCCAGTAAGAAACGGAAATTTTGGAGTTGGTGTATACTGGTGGACAACCTGCCGAAACCGTTGAGCAAAGCACCGAGCTCTTGTCTAGTGAGCTGGAAGCCTTGAGAAGGGCTGTGCTCTGGGAGGCTCTCGATCTCCTTCTCAGAAAACAGGATCTTCAGAGCCGTGCCTAGACCCTGAGTCTGCAGCTTTCCCCAGAGACGGCACCTACTACAGCCAACGCAATCCATGATCCTGGAGATGTTCTTGAAATGAAGACGGAACTCCTCCTTTAACACTTTGGCTTCGGTCTGGTTGCCCGCAAACATGGACCTCTCATCAAAGTGCATTGGGAAAGCTTTGGTTGCATTCAAAATCTGCAGCAGCAGTTCCTTGGTGGCGCCGTCTTCAGTGGCATTTCCGGTGTACAGATTGACAAAGGCCCGTTCAAAGTAGGGCGCCACCTTGGACAGAGCCCTCAGCTCGATCAGGTACAGGATGTAGAGATTCTTCAGACGCCGCGTTCCCTCTTGGCCTTCCGTCTCGTCCGGGTCAAAACGTCGACGAAACTCCTCGACGTTCGGGCCCCACCTTTGCTCACCCCAAATCTCGTCTAACAGATACTCGGCACTGAGGTGGATGTTGATGCTGCTGTGGAGGCCGGAGATCAGCCTGTAAAAAACCCTCTTCTCTAAGCACACGCCTTCCAGCCAGTTGTAGAAACCCTCCCCGTCATCACCGCCCCCGTTGCTGGGTGCCAGAGGGATCAGTGGTCGGTACACCGACCTGGGCTTGAAGCAGTTCTCCTCGTAGATGGTGTTCCACACCCTCCAGGCCGGGGGGCCTTTATATCCGGTGTAACGTTCAGGGTTCAACAGAAGGTCCACATACTCGGCGTCCGGAGAGGTCTCGTCGTCCAGCTCGCAGAAGTTGTCCTGGGCGTCGTCGTGTCGTGCCCAGTCCACAAACGCCTCTTTACTCTGGCTACTCAGAGTGCTGTTGATGGCTCCCAGCTCGTTTGTCTGTTCACAATCTGTCATGTCTGACGTGATCTTCTCGTTGTAGATGTCAGCAGAAGACTTCATGCCGTCTGGGATTTGACTCGGCGGGCAAGGCTCTACGTTGCAGTCCTTGATGAAACACTGTCCGGCGTCGTCCGGCCAGAAGGGACACGGTCGTTGCAGGTTGACCTTGTAGTATCTGAAGTAGTCTCTCTCCAGGAGTGTCTTGATCTGAGGGTAGATCTGGAGGTTGTTGACGGCGTCAATGCTCTCGATGTCGCAGAAACAGTCGTCGAGGACCCCCGTCAGGTGACAGAAACAGCTTTGATTCCTCTGACTGCTGCTGGAAGATGAACGTCCCACGTTGCCGTCGTGTCTTTGGTCGTGGCGGCGGTGGTGTTGGAACCAGACCAAGAGCCACAGTAGAAAGAGAATACCGAGCATCTGTAAAGTCAATTTGATTTTCCACATCATCGTTGATATGCTGTGATATACTCTTATATAAGGCCCTATACAAAATACTGTTCTAAGCTAGATTGGCTAACCCCCTCTCGGCAACGATCAAGTCAGCTCTGAGGCATTTCAAAACGTTGGAATTAGATGTCAATCCAAACAAAATGATGTCTTCACAGCATTGTCAATTTGTCGCTCCTTTCAGCATCCAGAGCAAACAGCAGGCTAGCATTACAAAAAGCATCAATGGCTACTCCAATAGCAGCTTTTATATAGGTGGTGACATCACAATTACTTCGGACCTCGGATTGTGATTGGCTGAGACGCGCTTTATGTTTCCAAATATAGAACAGAGAGTGCACTTGTTTTCCATACCTGTATCCTAGCAACGGCTGACATCAGCTGTGAGGGAGTCTAGTTTTGTCTTACCACCCAGTGTTTCTCAACGTGCTGTCTAGGGAAGGGGTCCTTGGGGGTTCCAGGGGTCACCAGCAAAAGTATAGTTAATATGGCATTTTAACCACTTTATCCATTTATATGTTAGCTTATTGGCTATATCAAAAATAGCAGATTTACAAGCTCACAGCGTCTCACTTTGTGCCACGCTGCAACCTTGTGCATCTGCAACGTTTCTGAAAAATATCGAAATGATTGAATAATTTAGTTTTTAACACAAAACGAACAGTGCTGCAGTGCTGTGTAGATTAGGGTCCCAGAGAAATTCTATCAAAATGAGGGTCTGGGTCAGTCATTAGCCTAACCTGGGGGGGTCCTTGAAATTAAAATAGTTGGGAACCACTGCATAGTCACGACAGCTGGAATAGTGTTAAAATATGCATAATATTCAAGCTTCTGTTCAGAATGTTACAATAATGGTCTGGATCCACAGGGGGGCGCTGTAAGCTTGAGTTTAGAATAGGCTGTTATCAGGTAGGACAACCTTCTTCTCATTGATTGATTGAAGTATTTATTAACAGTTTGCAGAATTTGATTGATTGATTTATTGAATATTTATTGACAGTTTGCAGAATTACAGTACATTTAAAGTACAACTCAATACAAAAACTGTTAACTGTGAGTGGACGACACCATAAAGCATTACACTTGTTTACAATAGGGCCCACCATTTTCAATTCATCAAAACATTTAGAGACGTACGAATATACACTTCTATATAGCCAAAAACAGGAATACAGCTTTCCGTAAGTGCCCTTTGAGAGCAGTTTTGAAGGAGTCAAGGGATTTGCATGTCTTAATGACTGTTGGTAGGGTGTTCCATATTTTGGTGGCATAGGAGTGAAATTTATTTAGTCCCTTGTTTGTGCCAAATCTGGGTTGCACATGGTTTGTTGAACTCCCTCTGGTGTTGTGGCGTGGACTTCGTTGACATTAAGAAGTATTTAGACAGGTACATGGGTATCCAGGTGGTATATCAAATCTTGTGGACCAGACCCATTGCAAGATGCTGTACTCTGTCGTCGACCCTAAGCCATTCCAGCCTGTCAAAGTGGGCAGGGGTGAGGTTGGTTCGGGGAGTGAGGCCTGACCAGTTTGTTTTGGGAAGTCTGGGGCCTTGTTTTAAGGGCCTTTCAAGTGCTGTGGTACCAAGAAGTGCATGCATAGTCGAAGAAACCTTGTACGAGGGCTCCTGTTAGGGTCTAAAGGTATTTTTGGTGACCAGGGAGATCATGTATAGGGATCTTGTTCTTTGGTTGACTTTTTTGATTACGTTGGTGGCCATTTTATCACCGGAAAGATTTGCCTCCAGGATGGAACCTATAGGTATAGGCCTAGGTAATTTCATCTTTTCGTGTGATAATATTGTCACCCACTCTAACCAAGAAGCCATCTGCTTAGACAACATGAATATTCTAGAATAGATTAAAAGGATCTAAATTAATTTCCTGTGGCAGACTAGTGAATATCCAGGCTAAGCTGCCTCCCGGTCTGATACTGATGGCATGACACCATAAAATAATAGCTGACAGGAAATAAACTTCGACCCGTTACCTAGGCAACCCATGAATTCAGAAAGAACACATCGAACAATATTTACAGAAACTATATGTAGCCTTTTTGGGGTATGTTGTGGTATTAAATTATGCTGTGGAAAATAAAACAATGCTTTCTCCATAGCGTAGGCTATAATTAAATAGAAGAATAATTGTATTTACCTTGGACTAGACTTGGCAGCCATATGACATAATTTCAAAAGCCAGACCCATATATTATTGTTCAAGGGGTCCCCCAAGAGTCTTTACTCCCCCCCCCCCCCCCCCCCCCCCCCTATTTTCCCTTTACAGAAAATAATACGATCTATTCTACAAGTGATCATGTAGATCTCCTATGTTTTTCAAATGATAACCTATTATGGCATGTCCAGCAAAGGGATGCTGGGGTTATGTCCTTTCAAGACACACTATCCTCTACAGTTACACAAGCCTTCATATGACACCAGCCACTGGTCAATGACTCACTTCCTCCAGCCCGCAGTCAATGGGGCACTCTGGACGTCAATGACGATCATGTTCATTTGGAACCAACCGAGTGTCACATGGTGATGATTGAGCGGAGCCTGCCTGGAACTGGGTCTAAAGTTGAAAGTGAGTTTGTTTTGCTCTATTGGACAGGGTTAGAAACTTCCCAATGATGTCTGGTTCCCTGGCAAGGTGTCTGATTGAAAGGATGAACTTACCAACATTTGGTCAGTGGCTGACTGTATTGCTTTAGCACATTGTTGATGCAAAACAAAATGCACACAATATAAGCCATAGCGAAAATGGGGGGCAAATACTGTACACACACACACACACACACACACACACACACACACACACACACACACACACACACACACACACACACACACACACACACACACACACACACACACACACACACACACACACACACCAATATTATTGTGCCAGTTTAACGACTTTCAAGCTGGTGTGCCTATTTTCAAAAATAAAATAGATCTACAATCTCAACACATTGCATCACGATGCGTTGTGAGACGAGGTGAGATTAGAGATTGTAGATTGGCTGTTTATTTGGGTGTCCTTGGCATGGACAAATATTATGACAACACCTGGATTAATTTTGGCCTCAAAGTAATCAAAAATGTTACGCTCCTAGTTTGAAAATTGCATGGATAGCATTGCATTTGCAAACTAGTGATAATTATAGAATACTGGAATGAATGAACCACATTAACCTTGTGTGTGACATCATTGACTGGGTTGTCAGTGAGAGAGAGCAGAGATAGCTGTGATGCTGCAATGGGACCATTGTGCCTGGAAAAGCCTGGCCCCTCACACATAGACAAAGAACCCATGTGTTTGGCCTTTTCAATATCTTTGAGCACTGAAACTGACCCTCACAACAACACACACACACACACACACACACACACACACACACACACACACACACACACACATTTCTGACAGTACTGTTCACTCACATTGTTTGTGAGATAGTCCTGTGAATGTTCCAGTTATTAGAAATCAGATATGTGTTCAGTTGTCATTTATTATATTCACCAGTAAAAAATATCAGAGCGTCACAAACAGTCAGACATGTTTAATACCAGGGTTGCCATGCATTGTCTGTTTATCTTGTGGATTATGGTGATTAGTGCCCCAAGCAGACTTTTCAGGATCACAGTGAAAGCCGCCCCTTCTTTACGGCTTCCACACTCAATGTGAGGGCTTAACAAACCATTCTGAACGGCTGGCTGAGGTCACAATATCTGGCTTTTATGTCTTTCTCCATAAGCTGATTGGTATGATCACGGAGAATGATGCTTTCTGTTTGTTCCCTGCCTTAAAAACAAGGAGGTAAGACCCAAACAGCAGCCGAACTGCATGACCTGAGATGACATCAGTGTTGGTCAAGCAAGGGTTTCTCATTATCTTGATGGGGCTCTATACCCATTCTGACCTGAGATCAGATTCATACGAGGTTTCCGCCGGACACACACTGGTCTGATGAACCCATTCTGACCTGAGATCAGATTCTAAAAATGTCAGTCGCTCTTCGATTTTTCAAAAATAGCAGACCTACAAGCTCGTATCGCGCCACTCGGTGGCGCGATATGAGCTTGTAGATCTGCTATTTTTAAATAGCTAAAGCATAACATGATGCTGACACCAAAATGGGTGCCCGGTCAGAATGGGTTAAGGGCAACCGTCAAAATCATGATTGGAAAGAATGGAACATGGGACAGACCAGACCACCACACAGCCCCCTCTCATATGTGCCCTTGCTACACCTGTTTATCAAAGTGTTACCTGAACCCTGCCCGGTAACCGTGAGAAAAGGCACAGGGAGCCACGAGTCAGGGATCAGAGGGGTTTAAACAACATAACAAATCTCGTCTCGGACTACAGGATTATAGTCAGACAACACAACAACAGAATGTGGTTTTACTGGCCTGTCCAGGTCTCCGGTTCGCCAGTATAGGTGAACTGGTGTATGAGAGATACCCTGGCTGTGAGTTAATCACTTAAGCCTTCTTAAAAATAAATAAATAGCTGATCTACAGTTCACAACACATTGTCTCTGTCTTTAGGCATTTGTCATCTATAATGACAGTGGTTCTCAAAGTGGGGTCCGGGGACCCCCAGGGGTTTGTGGGTGGGTTAAAAGGGGTCTGCAGAAAAGGTTATTTTCTAGCTGGCAACCATTTATTACCTACTTTGAGAATCTGAGAGTACTTCCGACAGACTAATTGAGTCAATACTATGTGTTTGTTTTTTGCTTTCTCATAATGATAGAATTGTCTTTAAAGGAGTATATCATTTATAGAGGGTGATGTATGACAACGTTCCGATTCAACGCAATCTTTTCTAACATAACTTGTGACTATCTTTTGAACTCGAATAACCCAACTTATAATTGTATTTATTTTATTTTTGTTTATTTTTGTTATTTATATTGTTTTTGTCATCTGTGCTTAAATTATATTGTTTTGTGTCCTACTGTTTACACTTGGTCAAATATGCATGGTTGTTTGATAGGACTGGACTTTTTTTGTTTTGTTAATGTTTTATATTGTTTTAATGATGACGATAACTGTGGGGGGAGGGAGAAAATGGGGAAAAAAATGGTATGTTCAAACTAAACTTAAATTGTTGAAACCTGCTACCAATAAACATATATTAAAAATAAAAAAGAGGGGCTGCAGCTAAACCGTCGCTAATGGAGTCTGCGGCCAAATACTTCAAATGTATGTACTACAAATATGAATGTTTGAGAACCACCGATAGGTTACCCAAAATAGGGATGCCTGCATGATAAGAGATGTACCCTCTCCTCTCCATTCATAAACTTGCGAACAGAACACATTCTCATGTCATGGATGAATGAGTGACGATAAGCTCTACAATTTGCCTGTGTAACAGATGCACGCATTATGCTCACCCGTGACTTCCCTTGCTGCAAATAGATTGGATCTCATAGCAGATACAGAGGGATGACAGGGATCAGGAACAGGAACCAGACAGGAAGTTTTGGTAGATCTCCTCTCTCATCTTTTATGTCGGCCTGCGATCTTATCTGACAGGCACACCGGATTGTCAAATGTCCTTCATGTTCTAATGGAGAAATACATTTGACTACTATACTGTTGACTGGTTGTTCTGACCTGACATATACTGTACACAGAGTACACTAGTACAGTATCACCTTTCATTCAAGTATATTATTACTCAAGTACTGTTTTTGAGGGGCGCCAGCCCCTCCTATATCCAGCTTTTGGTGGGTGTGTGTGTGTGTGTGTGTGTGTGTGTGTGTGTGTGTGTGTCCACACACTTTGTACACACAAACATTAAATTCCCATTGACAATGGAGAATTTCACGTCATGATGATGAACGACGATAAGAGCGCCTGTCACTTCACACGGGTGTGATTTTAAACATTTTGAAAGACTTTTTGTACTTTTACTTTGGTGCTGTATGTATATTTTCTGATATACAAAGTTTTACTTGTAACTGAGTATTTTTAAATTGTGGTCTTGCTACTTTTACCTTTACCTTTGTAAAACATCAGCATACTTCAGATAGGCATGGGCAGCACACATACGCGTTTTGGCAGAGCCTGTTCATGATGAGGAAGGCTCGCGGTGCATACTTAGTTTAGACTAGTCATTGGTTAGACATGGGTTAAGGTTAGGTTTAGGTGTGCTGCCCCGTGGGAGGTTAGGGTTAGGGTGAGGGTTTGAGATAGGTTGTAGTTGTAGGACTAATGACTGGTCTAACCAATGACTAGTCTAAACCAAAAACTGTCTAAACTAAGTACTGCACCCGAAGGCTCTGCAGAAACGCAGAAACTCGTTTGTGAGCCAAGATTAACAGGGTTAAAAGTTTTATTCATTTTTTTTTTTTTTTTAATGGATTGCAGCTTTTAACATTCCAGCACAACTTCAGCACCTTTTCAGAGAGACAGAAAACATGCACAGGCTGCTAAAGTAACAATATCGCTATAACAAATAATCTAATGATCTTAAATAAATCCCTTTAATTGCAGGAGGCTAGACGATGACTTGGAATGTTGAAGCAGTTGTTGCAACACTTTCCTAATTTGTATCGTTTTGGCAGCATATGCTCTTTTTCAGTCTATAAGTTGGTGATCACGAATGAGCTAAAAGAACTTTGACCTCCTCCACGTCTCATGTGCACAAATAAATCTTTGTCCCCTTCACCGATTTCCGGAACAGGGCACCCGTGAAGAGGCTGCGTCGCCAGATAGCGTGCCAATTGATTCTGTTGATCGTGTAAACACACGGCAGAGACAGGAGAAGTCTATATGACTATACCACTCGTTGCTGTCTGACAGAAACATTGTATCTCCACTGATTCTTTGTTTTTTGTTCCCACAAATGCTATCTCACTTAAGATATGCATATGAATAGTAACTCTTCTGGACATACATGGTTTCCACCCGACAGCGACCTAAAGTAACCTTTAACTGTGTGTTGTGTAAAAGCAGCCCATTCAGCCTGTGGGTTGGGTAGCTCAATATTTTTGCTGATATGGGACAATTCTGATGCTGAATACACTGCACACTATTTCTTTCTTTATGTACTAGTAGGCCACTGCATTAAACTCCACTTGGTTATTGCAGGAATTCTCACGAGAGTCAAAAATAAATCTGTTTTCTTTTTTTGTACACGTTACTACCCAAGTACCCATATTGCAGGTAAGCACAGTCGTAGGAGGTAGAGTGGCCATTTTGGGAACCGGAAGGTCATGGTTTGATCCCAACATGCATGTGTGTGTGATGTGTCCTTGAGCAAGACGATGGACTGCTCACCGAATGCTGTTCAGTAGTTGCCCGCTGCACCTCCTAATAGTTAGGGAAGATTTGCTTAAATTGTGTCAAATCTGGAAAAAAAATGCTTACCACTAGCTTTCTTCACAGATGTGTTCATAAAGGTGTCTACTATCACAGAAAAATGTGTTCCAAGCCAACTCCCTTGGTAAACGTTGTGGGAGCCAATCAAAGTTGGAGGGTTGGGGTACCCAGAGAGCCTAGGATAAAAGCAAGAAAATGTCAAATTGGCCAATATGAGGTGAGGTGTGAGGTTGGCAAATAGTTTTTCTTTTGGGGTGCTGAATCCGTTCCAGCCATTACCTTTCGGTCAAAATGACTCCCTGGCCATAAAATTGGCTGCTTTTGTACAGTATGTCCCAGACATGCGTAATAACTAATATGCCATTGTCAATGGATGTCTAAGGGGTTTTCTTTTCTGTTTGTTGTGTGTGTGTGTGTGTGTGTGTGTGTGTGTGTGTGTGTGTGTGTGTGTGTGTGTGTGCACATGCACGTCACAAATGCATCTTAATCGAAACTAACTGTTGAAAGAGAAGTAGACGGACAAAAGAACAATCTTTAACTGAAGCATTTCTTTTCCAGATTTGCCACAACTTAAGCAAATTTTCCCTTATTATAATTAGGATGGGTAAAATTGCACCCGTCGTTTACAGGCAGGACAAAATATCCTGCTACTCGATGAACCTACATGAGCAAGATGAAGTCAGCTTTATTGGTTCTAAATATTTCCTATAACTGCCCAGCCTTACTTTAGATATAGTTCAACAAGGAAGATCTTTTCTCTCACGTTTGCATTTCTTTTTAGGGTAAATTTCACTGCATCACTTCCTCTTTCTTTCCCATGCAGTGTGTGAAGCGTGTGAAAACCTTTCATTCACAATTATATGCATGAGCCAATATATGCGCGTGACATCATCATACCTGGAAATTATGCAGGAACGCCCACTGAGTGGCAAAAAACGACTTTCTGGCCTTGACAGCCCATACAGTACATCCTAACAGAAAAGTCCTGTCTGATTGCATTAAACAATGTTAAACTCACCAACAGCTGTACGAAAAGCTTGAATTTTCCTCTATCTGCAAAGTTTGTGTTTCATAAAAATCCACCATAGAAACGTTATGAGCTACTTTCTGCCAAGAAATGCCCTGCATTTGATTATTTTTCAGAGTTTGGAAGTGCTTGTTTTCAATAACACAACATTTTGCAGCCTCCTGCATCATGTGACATTTAGAAACAGGTGCAGGACGATTGAGTGATTTCCAACGAGCACTTCCAAACTCCAACACTCCATGCTCAATGTTTTGCCACTCAGTCTAGATTAGGGGGGCGTGTCCTGATGGGAAAATCACGCATGTGCATATTCTATCACTCTTTACCTCTGCAGTCAGCCAATCTAATCACGTGGTCTCGGTTTTACAAATATCCATATAGGGGTGCAACAGTTAAATTAATAGAACCGATTGATTTAATCAATTCATTTATAATCGATAAGTAAGCCATGAGGCCCATAGGGGCAGAAGCCTATCTCCTAGCTGTTTCTGTAGCGTGAGAGCTTGATGTACTAATACACGCCCTGGACATGACGCTAGTATGTCGCAGGGATTTACCGCCAATCCAACCCTTGGTGCGTGTGCCAAGCAGGGAGGCATTGGGTCCCATTTTTACAGTCTTTGGAATGACCCGGTGGGGGATCGAACCCCGACCTCCCAGTCTCAGGGCGGACATTCTAACCACAAGGCCACTGAGCTGGTAATCAATCATAAAGACTATATAATCTACATCATTTTGGAACCACTGGTCCAATCCACGGACTGGACCTTTCTGGTAACAATGTAATCCATCCATTTTGTAGCATCGTGTGAATTTCAGAGGATATACTAATATGGACTTCCTCCAGACCATTGCTGCATTTACTGTAGCCTAACCACTTAAGAGGAACAATTACTTATTCATGACAGTAGGGTCAGGGCTGTAAATACCATTTCCTTAGCGATTATCTACTGGCTCACATCACAGCCTGCATGTGAGCTTTTAACCATTTTAAGGATTTAACAACATTCAAGTTAACACTTTTCTCCTATAATGACAAGCCCAAAATAAGGATTGATTAATCGATTTTATTAAATTATCGATCTTTTAATCGATTAAATTGCTTAGGTTGATTAACTGCGTCACCCCTAACATGCACACACTGAGTTCGAGCAGTACATAAGACCTGAAGAGAGAGTGTGTATGTGTGTGTGTGTGTAGGCTGTTATCAGTGACGAAACAGGCAGAAGCGGGCTTGTCTTCCAGGATGTAAGTCAGCGCTTTTATTTCTGAGAAATGAACGCAGGGGAGGATGCATCGCTTGAGGCCTGCTCTGACAGGCATGCAGGGCTACCACCATGGAGCGGGCGGGTGGGGGGTTCTTACAGTCCTATTTCAAAAAGCACACACCTTAAACATATTAAGCTTTGTTACTCGAATCAGCTGAAAAGGTGTCGGTCGCACGTTGTGAGCTTGATTCCGAAAGTTGTGAATAAAAAAAAGAAAAGAAACATTGATAGAAATAGGGACCCCAGGGTTAAAGCTGCATTATGTAACTTTCCTCTTCTACCCCGTTTGATTTTTTGTGTCTTAAAATCTCCTTTTCTCTCTCCTTCTCTCACTCAAAAAACGCACACGCATGCTCTGGTGTAAAACATGCAAACGCAGTTAGTTGGCATGTGATGAAAGGCAGTTTTTAAATCATGATGTGGGCCAACCAAAATACATGGGTCTAAAATAGCAGAAACACTTTGCATGTCCACTATCAATGAGTCGGCTGGCGACCGGAAGTGCAGCGGTGGCCCAAGCTGACCGCGGAAGGGTTGGATGCATATTTACACCCCATTGAATCTTGACCATCAGGTCAGAATTCGTGTCAGATCCTGTGTCTAGGTGAGTCAGACATGACCTTTGAGTCAAAGGTCAAAGGCTTTGACTAACTAAATGTCTCAATTGAAGAGCAGGGAGACAAAACACAACCACCCCAATTGTATGATATGGTCATGTATGCAAGCACCTGACGAAGCCAAACACACACACACACACACTCAACAAAATTACATTTCATTCCTAGGTGGGGTTGGCGAAAGAGCCTTTCCGTGTGGTGTTTGCATGTTCTCCCCGTGTCCCCTAGGAATAACGTGTTCCTTCCACTAGCTACATCCTACCGGGGGAAAAGTCCCCTGTCAGGTGATAAGAAGCGGCCTGCTCACTCCCCCTGCATTGAAGGAAGCATGAGCTCAGTTCGGGCTCTACCCAGGTTGGCAGATGGGAGAGTAGCGCCCAGGATTACTGCTTATGCAATTGGCACTGGGTAAAATTGCGGGTTACAAAATGGCGGGTACTACTGACTAGCATATAAACAGCCATCTTCACCCCAGCTCTCACCTGCATCCAATCATGAACCAGGAAGACAACTTCACAATTTCAATTATTTTATTATAAAAACAAAACAAAAAAGTGACATAAATAAATAGTAAAACAATGTAAAAATATAATGCTTCAAGGAGAACTGTGGGTCGAAAAAGAAATATGCCATAGCAAGGATTTTGTTCTAAGAGCAATTCAGATTGGTCCCCATTTTTCTGTAGAGGAAACGTGAAACTGGTAGCACCGCTGACAGGTCAGCCAAGCTGAGGTCACACAGCTATGGCGACCGCGTAAACCAAAGGAGATTTCACATGAATCATGTTGGGCAGGCCAGAAAAGAATGACGTTTAAATAACAGCCACGGGTCAACTGGTAGAAATGGCCACCGCTCCCAATTTATTTTCATATAAATATAATATATTAATTTATACGTTTTCCACTAGAATGGCTCTATAGCACATAACACAACTCGGGTCAACGTGTGATGGGAAAAAGGCAGCCGACAAAAGTCAAAACAAAGACATGAACCAAAAGGGAGTCGGCGAATAAAAACAAGTCACTTTTTTTAGCTGCACGGCTGAAAATACAAAACTTTTGACGGGCGGCACGCACACAGTCGTGCTGTGCAGAAACCTGTGCTTTGACATGTCCAGGAAAAGATATGCAAACTGATATCACTTTACTCCCATCATTTGTGAAGGCATTCAGATCATTTTTGTACAATCTTAAGAAAAGAGGGAGTATAAGTACAGAACATCAGTCGGTTGGAAATATGTGCAAACATTCACTTGATGACTTTTAATGATCCAAACCCTGAATTCCAAAAAAGGACGCAACTCGTCTCAAACATGGTGACACACCAGAATGATAAAAAAAAAAAAATCTCTACTTAACTGGTGCGAAATGAAATGGAGCATGTGGATGTAGACGTGTGGCAAGATGGAGGATGAACGGACCCGTCCTCTATAGCCTAGCCCTAGCGCACCAACAGGAACGTGAGCCCGGCGATGCCCACTCCGGCAGCAGCAAACAGAGCCGTCTTCATGGAGGAGTCGCTTTTCGCATCTCTGGCACAGCGAGAGAACTTGCAGAACCCCTCCTGTAACACACAACATATACACACAGTTCAACATTAGATATAATAGTCTCTCAGCTTAAGACTCATCTATTTTCTCTGGCTTTTAATCCCATCTGATGTTTGTTTTTTCCTTTGGATCTCTTTGTTATTATCTTTCATGCTTTAGGAGTTTCCTGTGATCATGTCGACATTTCTCCCATTGTGTTTCTTGCTTGTATATTGGGTTTCTTGCTTGCTTGTTTTGCTTCTGATCTGTACAGCACTTGTCAATCTTGGTTGTTTTAAACGTGCTCTATAAATAAAGTTTGATTTGATTTAGAAAATACTGGCGATGATTCAGTATGAAAGGCCTTAAACCTACATATAGGCCGTGTATAATCGCATGCGTCTACTACCAGAAACCGTCTTATTTAAACACTTTCACCCTGGCGTCACCATTTCGGCATGTTGGCAAAACAGCAAACATTTAAATTCTATACATTCCAGACATTTTCTGGAGAAAAGAAAAAGTCATTTATAAAAAATCTCAAATCTCAAAATGCTCAAATCTATTGAGCATATCTACAAGCTCACAACGTGTCGCACAAGGTTACATTGTGAGCTGGTAGATCTGCCATTGCTGCAATTCTTCGACATCATACAGCGAGGTATATAGGGCTTCAGTGGTTAAGCAAGAGGAATTACTTTCACAATATTAACCTGAAAACGACCAGCATTCATGGAAGACTGAGCCAGTTTGCGTCAATATGCTAATTGCTAAACAAGTTATTTTTTTTCTTCCCCCATTCAGAGCGGACTGACTTGAGACAGATCATTTCGGCTATCAAAAAAGGACAGAGTGAAGTAACCCGGGGCTTGCGCTTCGTTTCTTCTGTATTTTTCTTCGGCGTGTTTTTTCAGGGCAGAGGCCACATACATAGCAGAGGGAGAGCACCTGTTCGCCAGGTGCTGCACTGCTGTACAGCCCCCCTTGTTTTTCTACTCGTATACCACTGAAACTCAGTTTTGGCAAGCTTTAATTCAAAGCGCTGACTGAGGCTTTGACTGTTACTACAAAGTCCATCTGGCAGAGGCAGTTGGATGTCTGTTTGGAACCAGCTGCCAGTTGAAGGAGGGAGGGAGGGGTGTGTGTGTGTGTGTGTGTGTGTGTGTGTGTGTGTGTGTGTGTGTGTGTGTGTTTGTCTTGTTGCGGGGGGCGGAGCCAGGGTGAGTCCATTCACAAAAGCCGCCATTGAGCCATATAGCTTTGCTAATCTTTGTGAGGCCAGCTCCATGTGTCTCCCAGAGTCTTACTACAAGGCTACCCCAGAGAGACATTAAAACTTGCCCCAGGTGCGGTTTCAGCTAAACGATGGTTAAAATGAGTGGCACTCAGCAGGTATAACATTAACCTTTGTCTTTTTTTTTAATTCACAACAGATGAGTCACTCTTACAGTCACAAGACAGCCCTTGTCCTACCATTACAAAATCCCATCCGTGTCATCTATCTACATCGGAGGACTATGTAGAAGACTAGTGTGGTTTGGTTTATGCCTTGTTACGGCATACTTGCATTCTTCAGATTCTTGGTTGATGCCACTCTCTAATTCCTATAATCACAGCAGCCCGCATGAGGCGCCTGAATGAATGCTCCCCTCCTCTTCTCTAGAATGACATTTTGTAATCCAGTCAAACTATGTAGACTTCACAGGCCTCGTTTGCACCTAGCAGAGAGATGTCTGCGTCTACATTGAGCCCAGACAGACAGACAGACACACTTAATGTGCCATGTTTAAACACAGGTGTAAATAGAACCCTATAAAAAAAAAAAAAAAGGAGGATTGGAATTTGATTCGGCCAAACCATGTGGTTTCCAAGAATAGTGGCTCAAGAAAATCTGTGTAGTTTTCCAGCCCATCTTGGGTGTTTTGACACTTGGGATTAAAATGGGCTTTCTATAAGATAAGACAATATAAACGTGTCTCTTATCTCCAACGGCAGTACAAGTCTAAGCAGGAAGACAAAAAACTCTAGGATGACGACTGCAAAAAACGGTACCTGGAATCAACAACTGTGACATTGTTTAAACTTTGCACCTACACCGTTTCCTTCACGGGGGCAAACCCCCATCGCTGTAATTGAAGCTCACTTCCGGGTTCTCACTCAGCCGGTTGTTCCTATAAATGTTAATGGCCCAGCAGATGTCCCTATTTCACCTTCTAGCAGTCGCAATACATCATGCTCTCAAAATAAGTCAATGAGGTTTCGGGTGAACTTTAGTTTACCCTAGTAAAGCTTTTCATAAAAACTGTTTTCAAACGCTAGTCTTATTTGAGGGGCTCCAATGCATGGCATTTGGTTGAAGATTGCGTCATGTGGCAGACAAGTCTATGGACTTTTGTTTAGAGCACGTTAAAAACATGTGCGTTACGTAAATGGACTTTAATGTGACGCCGTAAGACGTCTTGTGGCCAATAGAAAAATACTTTATAATAATAATACTGCATTCATGTCAGGAGGACAATGATGATAGTGTAATTTGGCAGCCAAGTCTTTGGATCTTTTACATTTGTGGCAGCCACTTCAAACAAGTGTGATTTAAAAAAAAATCTTATGCATTTAGTAAATTTGTCCCATTCATTTAAAAATGAATGATAGAGTAGGATATGACTATGTTTCTAGGGTTTCTACTGTTCTACCAAGTGAAGCCCTTGCTGCGTTTGCAGCCAATAGCAGTGGACCGGATATAGAAAGATTTGAAATCTCTGAAAAAGAGGCTAAAACACGGTTCTGTAGAAACCATTTTGACCATTCTTTTTTACAGTCTATATGGTTTATATTAACCCATGCCATGTCTCTCATTCAGCTGACCACATCCACATGTACCCCTGCATCCCTATTCTGGGCAGTAGGCCTGTCATAATAGGTGAACATTCAGCAGAAATAGCCTATATACACGCTCACAACGCGTCAAATTTCCTCACGTTGTAAGCTAGTCGATCGGAAATTTCCGGCAAAGGGATTTGGTGTGGGAGGGAGGTATAAAATGAGGGTTGCCAAGGACAGACTCCTGGGGAACCCAGTAAATAGGGTTAAAGTGGTTCACCACTTTCACCTAGCATCCCTACTTTGGGCATGTCACCCTAAAAAAAAGGTCAATGTACAAGCGTGTAGTGGAGCTGTGAGCTTAGTGTGAGCTTAGTGAGCGTAGTGTGGATATTTTCTGTGACACTCTGAATCCTAACTCTGCGGTCACGTGGGGTCATTGTCGAAGCAGCGCCACTGTGAGACCTACCCAGCCCTCATTCTCCAACAGCCAGTCTTTCTTCTCCTCTCCAAGGTAATCGGCTATGGTCTCAGCCAGCTTTCTGCAGCTTGCGGGCCCCAGGCCCGGTTCTCGCCCCTGCTTCTTCCGAGCCCCAGTAGTCCCGGTAGTACCGCCGGGCCCCAGTCCCGGTTCCCGCCCCTGCCCGAGGTCCAGCCCCGGCTTGGTGTCGTCGTCCTCCTCCTCGTCGTCCTGCTCCCGTAGCTGCCTGGCCAGCACCCCGGTGAAGGTGAAGAGGGACACCACCCTCCCCCAGTTCAACTGTCCGTCGCCCACCAGCTCCTCCATGACCTTGGTGAGGCTGGAGCAGGGGTCCGGCCCACACTGGCACAGGAAGGTCTGCGCCAGCGCGTGGAAGCGAGCGTGGTGCTGCCGCTCCATGTCCTGGGCCAGGCACCGCATGGCAGCGGCTGACTCGCTGGGAGGGGGAGGAGAAGAGGCCGTCGATGGCTGCCTCGTGCTGCTGCTAAAGACCGTCAGGTAGTCCTCTGCCAGAGCCAGGGTCTCTCTCCACAGCCGACATGACATTTTCTATTCCACGTCACCAGCATATAGGGAAACAAAAACATGTATCAGTCAAGAGTTTTCTGAAAAACTTGTTTCTGTCAGTTGGTTCTCACATTTTTCATGTCAAGGTCCACCGACCCCCCCATCTGAAAACATTTTGTTCCAGGGACCTCCAGAAGCAAAGATTTTAGTTAAACATTTGCTCTGAGAGAGAGAGAGAGAGAGAGAGAGAGAGAGAGAGAGAGAGAGAGAGAGATATATAAACCTATGAGGTTGTATCTGTTATTTTTTAAGTTTACAATACTGGTTAAAAGCAAAGGTGACAGATGCGTTGCAGATCTGAATGGGTTAAAGTTTCAGCCCTGCATTGGACAATCTTTCTCAACTTGAGAATCCCCCTAAAGTCCAATAATATACTGATAATCAAATACCAAAAAAATAAATAAACCTTTCTTTTATGAATGAGGCTTTATAGACATGACAAGGGCATGTCAAGTTAAAGATCCCCAATAGGCTACTGAAGTCTGACGTCAAAACCACACCCCCTGGGTCATGAAGAAATGAATTGTCCCATTCAAAAATACCACTGACTGGGAAAATAAATGAGTCTGAGCATTCCATCTGGTATCATGTATCATTTTACGACATTTAGTTATTTGATAACATGTGTGCACTGCACTCTTATTTTTTGGCCTTGACTTTGGATAAGTACTTGTCTGGCTTCCATTTGTGCTTGGTTGGTAACCATCAAGTTAAATGTCTCAACAAATTATTCTAGTTTTGGAACACAGCTCCTATAGCTTGCCATTGACAACTGAATCCCCCTGTGGGATCAATAAAGGTCTACTAGTTAGTTGGGAAATTCCATATCAATGAGTGTGCCCCCCCCCCCCCCATTTGAGATGAAACCATAGCTAGGTGCTTTCAACATGTCACAGACACAGGAAAATCACCTTTCTGCTGGCTGATAGATCTCTCCCAATTTCCCCATTTCAAAAATTGTGAAAATAGCAAGCAGATGTGCAAGCTTGTATAGCCTATAGATCTGCCTGCCATTTATTATTTTCCACACTGACACAATCACAACTTGTAGATCTGTTATTTAAAAAAAATGATAAAAGTGGTTAATACTATAGAATAGTAGCTAATAAGTAGCTTCAGCAAGGTTTGTTGTAATCTCGCGATGCCACAACTCAGGTCTCTTTAAACTCACTCCGAATCGCGAGAATACGTTGGTTAACGTTTGCTTGTAGTGCAGTTCATCCATCTACAGTTTCTACACAATGAAAACATCTCCGTTGCAACTGGACTTTTTGTGGAAAAAATATGTACACACAGTATAGCTCCTTGTAACATCAGCTAATATTAACCTTAAACCTCCCATTGGTAGCCAACTCACCTTCTAACTAGAAATACAAGCCTCGATAATGAAGCTACCGCAAATTAATGCCATGCCATTGAGTACTAGTTAGTAGCCTAGTATACCGGCCGCATATAGTCAGCCATTACAGAATAAACTAGCAATGAATAAAGCATGAGCTGTGTAGTTGTGTGGAGGTTTGGTTAGCTGTGTGTTAGCAGCAGCTGTCAGCAGTGTCATGGAGGTTTGTATTAAAAGAACAAGACACAAAGGACCAGGCAGACCGGGGAGGCTAAAACGATGGGCGAAAGAAAAAAAATAGGCCCGCTGTGCAAAAAATGTAAAGCTTTTATCTCTAATCTCGCCTTTAAAAAAAATAAATGTCTAAAAAGCACATCATCGCCGCCCAACCGTTCTCTCCCCGCCACGTGGATCTATCCCCGTGAGGAAAAAAACCCGTAAACGCCACCTGTTTTCATATAGTAAGAAATGAAAGAAAAGCTCTCTCACCCTCCCAGCGATATCAGACTGCTCTCTCCACGTACTACAGCGGAAGGAAGGAAGGACAGAGAACCTCACAGCAGCTGTGCACTGACTACTACAAACTCACTGCCGTGTTCATCCGCTGCATATGTATGCCCAGGCTCCGCCCCCATGGACACCCCCCAAATATTTCTGTTCATATATCAATATCATACTAGATCAGTGGTTTTCAACCTTTTTCTTATGAATTAAAGGCCCATTCTGCAATTGAGCCACAGACCACCATGCACCATTTGATGAGATTTAGCCTCTCAGACCTAAAACTTGATCATAAAAATATATATTCAACATTTTCTAATTGTGTAGACTTGTAAATTAAGTAATGTTAACAATAATTTAACTCTTGAAACCAAATGGACCCTTACGGGGTCCTTTGGTTTCATTTCATTTTACGTTCTCAAGAGTTAAAGATCCATAGGGTCCATTTGGTTACCAACTCCGCATAATTTCTCAAGGGCCACTGGTGGTCCCCGGACCACTGGTTAAAAACCACTGATATATGTATCAATATCATATCATAGATAAAAAAAGAGGAACTAACCAGGTGCTCAATGGAGATAGCAAAATGTGATAATGATAAAAAGGTGCTCACACAGATCAAAAACGGGATCAAGACATAGATAAAAAGAGAAGGATCCGGGCACACAAAGTTAAAAAATGATGAACGCCTTTATTAAATTAAAAAGGCAACTGCCAACATGTTTCGACCTAACAGGTCTTCATCAGGGCCTGATGAAACATGTTGGCAGTTGCCTTTTTAATTTAATAAAGGCGTTCCTCTTTATTTTTTTACTTTGTGACTGTGTGCCCGGATGCTTCTCTTTTTTATCATATCATAGATATTTTCTTTTCACACTTGACAACATTGACCACACAGTTCTGCATTTCTTTTGGTTCTTTATTTTCTAGTTCACTGGTTTTCTTCTCAGTTTTTCTTTCATGTCAGGGACCCATCTGAAAAGTGGTGCACTGCCAGGGACCCTGTACTACACTTCCAGTGATGGACTTTGCAGCAGCAGCAGCCAATCTCTGGTCTGGATATAAGCTCGGAGACAGTGCTGTGCTACGGCTCCTGTTGTTGGGGGCAGTTTTTCTGGTTTGATACTCCCAGTAGCGGTAGTAGTTCTGCAAGACTGTAGTGGAGAGGGCTATGGAAGTTTTGGACATCCAAGCCAACAAGGAGGTCATCATCACAGCCAGCTGTGAACATCCCACTCCACTGACACATGCCTCCTCTATTTGAGCGACCACATCAAACACAAAGTGGATGCTGGAAAATACTGCGGCATGGTCATGCTGGACCTCCAAAAGGCTTTTGACACCGTGAACCACTCCATACTGGTTAACAAGCTTAAAGCTATTGGTTTTGATAGCACATCAGTGAGCTGGATGCAATCCTACCTGGAGGGGAGAGAACAGATGGTGGAGGTGAACGGAACACTGTCCCCTCCCCTCCCAGTGAGCTGTGGCGTCCCACAAGGAAGCATACTAGGGCCTTTACTGTTCCTAATTTATGTTAACGACATGACTTCAGCTTGTGACTGCAACTTGTTCCTGTTCGCAGATGACTCAGCACTGCTGGTCTCGGACAGGAACAAACTGCAGGTTGAAAAGACCCTCAGCTCTGAACTCGGTAGAATCTGCACCTGGCTCGCTGATAACAAATTATCCTTACACCTGGGAAAAACTGAATCCATCCTCTTCGGATCAAATAGTAAACTCAGCAAGGCAGATGGCTTCTTGGTTAGAGTGGGTGACAATATTATCACACGAAAAGATCAAATTACCTACCTAGGTTCCATCCTGGAGGCCAATCTTTCCGGTGATAAAATGGCCACCAACGTAATCAAAAAAGTCAATCAAAGAACAAGATTCCTTTACAGGATCTCCTCACTGGTCAGCAAAAACACCTTGAAGACCTTAACAGGAGCCCTCGTACAAGGTTTCTTTGACTATGCATCCACCTCTTGGTACCACAGCACCTCAAAGGCCCTTAAAACAAGGCTCCAGACCTCTCAAAACAAACTGGTCAGGCTCCTACTTGGCCTCACCCCCCGAACCCACCTCACCCCTGCCCACTTTGACAGGCTGGGATGGCTTAGGGTCGACGACAGAGTACAGCATCTTGCAATGGGTCTGGTCCACAAGATTCGATACACCACCAAGATACCCATGTACCTGTCTAAATACTTCCTTAATGTAAACGAAGTCCACACCCACAACACCAGAGGGAGTGCAACAAACCATGTACAACCCAGATTCGGCACAAACAAGGGACTAAATTCTTTTCGCTCCTATGCCACCAAAATGTGGAACGCCCTACCAACAGTCATTAAGACATGTGAATCCCTTGACTCCTTCAAAACCGCTCTCAAAGGGCACCTACGGATGGCTGCAATTCGAAACTGGCCTCTGTAAAATCTGAATCCCCCCCACCCCCCCACCCCATTTTCCCTCACTGTATATTGTATCTTTTCCCTTTTTTGCTTCCCATATGATGAATTCCTGTTCTGTTCTTTACCTACAGAGAAATGTCTATTTGTATGTCTCTAAATGTTTGTATGTCTTTAAATGTTATGATGAATTGAACAATGTGGACCCTGTTGTAAACAAGTGTAATGCTTAATTGGGTCGTCCACTCACAGTTGACAGTCTTTGTATTGAGTTTGTGCTTAAAATGTACTGTAAATTCTACAAACTGTTAATAAAGATTTCAATCAATCAATCAATATTCAAGTTCATGTTCCATGGGAAATCGCACAAAAGTTTTGGGGACTGGAGATTTGACATCTTCAGCTACTGGGAGTATCAAAACTGAAAAACTGCCCCCAACAACAGGAGCAGCAGCACAGGGGGTCATGCCTATGTTCCCTCAGCCCTATGTTCCCTCAGCCCTATGTTCCCTCAGCCCTATGTTCCCTCAGCCCTATGTTCTCCCATTCCAAAACAGACCCTATGTTCCCTCAGCCCTATGTTCCCCCATTCCAAAACAGACCCTATGTTCCCTCAGCCCTATGTTCCCTCAATCCGATAAGTGCAAGTGTAATAAATGTAATAGTGTAATAAGTATAATAGTGTAATAGTGTAATAAGTATAATAGTGTATAGTGTAATACAGACAGCATTTTTCCCCCAATGAAATTGGCTGACAGCTTGTCTTGTCTCATCATAATAATAAGTTCATAATAATTACTAAAATTAATTAACTTATAATTATATCGGTCGGCCTCATGGTGGCGCTATAACAGCCCACTTTACGTTTTGGCTTATAACTCTTGAACCATATCGTGTGTACGGTTGCAAGTTGGTCATCTCTGTCAACTTTTTGCAAGATTCTATAACCTGGACGTGGCAGAGCTTGCTATGACTCACGTAGTCCTGGGTGTCGCCTCTAGACGAGGCAGGTCACGTACATAGACTTTTAGGTTCGGGTAACTTATGTGAGTTGACCCTGGTATACCTATAGGGCATAGGGCATACCCCGGAGCATTTAGGTGGACCAGGACTGTCAGCTCAGTTAGCCTTTGGAGCATATAAGGGGCAAGAGGGCACGTACTGTGTCATGGCGCAAAAGGCCCATTCATAGTCGAATGAAACTGTGTGCCTGTGGCACCCAGGGGTCCCTGGAAGGGCCTCTGCTGTGTTTATATGCTGGTAGAATCTAAAGCAGCAGCATCAAATATTTGCAAGAAAAACTAAATAGGTAAAAATGGGCAGATTGTTTTACAGCCCAAAACACGCCTTCATTGAGTTGAGTGACAGCTGACATGACAGGCCTCTGTTACGGCACTCCTTATATTAGGACCCCAGAGAACCAATGGGGTAGAACACTCCTTATATTAGGACCCCAGAGAACCAATGGGGTAGAAGACTCCTTATATTAGGACCCCAGAGAACCAATGGGGTAGAACACTCCTTATATTAGGACCCCAGAGAACCAATGGGGTAGAACAAACGTTCCGTCCTCACTGCATGTTACACTTTGCTAGTGCAATTCATTCACAGTATAAAATGTAAACCTTCATAAAACTAAATTATTAAATAATTAAACAGACTCTTAGGTTAGGTTTAGGTGTGCTTCCCCGTGGGAGGTTAGGGTGAGGGTTTGTGATGGTTAACATCGGTAGACTGTAGACAACTTGACTGCGTGTACTGTACGTGCGTTTGATTTGTGAGTTCTCTTGGCACAGTACCATGGGTGTGTACGCAACTACGCATAACAAAACCATGATGCTTCTATGCAATGATTGGTATGAAAAACATAATTGAAGCTGAGAAGTGTCGGCTATGTGGTTGACACGCACTGTGAGAAGATGAGTTCAGATATGTACCAGTGCCACTGTCTGCTATTTTGTTTAAAGCTGCATTACACCTCAAGCAGACTGAAATTATGAACCCTTTTGGGTGTTATTTTGTCCATAAAGTGATGCTATTCTTGTGTGATCCTCAACACAGGATTTGATATATCCAGACTAAAAGTATTAATATTGCCGCCACCACCAATAACCATGATAATACAGCAGCTATCTGCACCCGGGGAAATCACTTTGCCAGCTTGTGAATGTGATGGACATTTCCATTAATATTTAATTTTTGCCACGGACATGCAAAACAAGTGATCAATGATATTACCAGAACACAAATGTATAGCCTATAGTACTAATTGACTCTTGACGTGTCATAGTGTCTACTCTATTCCACTGCGCTACACATTTTAAAATAAGTAATTTATCAAAACTTATTTTTGGGGAAAAGCCGATCTACAAGCTCACAACACATTACGGCATGTTGTGACCTTGTAGATCAGCAATTGTCCTTTCTTCTTAGCCTATAATGACATGCCCAAAATTGGGATTTCAGGGTTAAAGTAGCTATATAGTTACACAACTTACCCAGAAAGACTGGGAAGTTATCCACTGTATACTGGTGGCCGTCCTGAGACAGGCATTATATGTGGCATAATACATGGTCCAAGTATATTCCATGTTTGGGATTTCAATAAATGGGTCTTATACAGTAAGTAGGCTACAGTTGCAGTCCGAGAAAGGGACACTTAGCTGCAAAGGTGAATGGGTGCGCAGTATACTTAATATTAGGTTATTGCAGATGGCCTTTCAGAGGACAGTGTTACTTGGGGACATGAGGAGACAGGAAGTTCTACAGGCTAAACTAGTTTTGTTTGTCAACGTAGCTTAAATAGTTGGTGTCAGTTCATTAAAGTGTGTACTCTAGGTTGATGAGACAACTATGCAATGGAAACATACCTGAGATTCAAAACAGATAATTAAGTACATGATGAGTGATTCATCATTCACTGCTCACTGTTTCACTGTGTTGTTGTGGAGCATTTGCTATAACAAAGTAGATAGACTAGACCCCATGCAGTAGTGTCATTGCTGTAACTTGGTATCTGTAATGTGTTCTGTTGCTGCAGGGTGAACTACTGTATGGGTAGCATTATAGTATAATTGATGCCTTACAGCCCCCCCCCCCCCCCCCCCCCTGTCTGTTTTGGAATGAGGGAACATAGGGCTGAGGGAACATAGGGCTGAGGGAACATATAGGGCTGAGGGAACATAGGCCTGAGGGAACATAGGGCAGAGATTGGCAGCTTCCATTCATACTGGAGAATGGATGGAAGCTTGGTGACAAAGGTGACATATTGGTTATTACGCATGTTTGGGACATACAAAAGCAAGTCATTTTTACTGAAAGGTAATGGCTGGAACAGATTCAGCACCCCAAAAGAAAACTATTTACGCACCTCAGAAGCTCATAATGTCCTGCATTTATCCTAGGCCCTCCGGGTACCCCAACTTTGATTGGCTCCCACAAAGTTTCCCAAAGGAGTTGGCTTGGAACAAATCTTTCTGTGATAGTAGACACATTTATGAACACATCTGTGAAGAAAGCTAGTGGTAAGCATTTTCTTTCCCAGATTTGCCACAACTTAATATTTTCCATAACTAAGTAAGACGCCTGAGGGTGTGAAGCGACCTCGGCCTAAAGGGCGCATCCGCCTCGTTGACGGCAGACTGCTGGGCCAACGTTGGCGCTTAATTGGCATGGGGTGCCAGATCAACATGGAATGAATTCTGTACTGGCCATATAAGGAACATGTCTGTCAGAACAGCTCAGCTCCATACAGTATATGGAGATCTTAAGGGTGGTAGCGCGGACATTCTCTTGATTGTACAGGGTTTGATGAAGGCCCAGGTAGGGCCGGGCCTTAATTTTCAGGCATGTTGTTTTCGTACATACTACATACTAATTCCTACACGGGTTGTGCTTATAACCACGCCTCCGGGCAAGTTACGTTTACTGAGGTTAAGGTTGGGTTATAGGGTTAATGTCACGAGACCTGGGCACCATATACTGTATGGTACTATTCCATAGTTAACTGCAATTACAGTATTAGTATAGTATGCAAAATGATAACATAATGTTAAGACATTTGTATGTCTAAATGAAATAGATGGTTTGTCTTATAGTTCTGTACAACTCTGTGTGGGTGTGGGTATGTGTGTGCGTGTGCGTGTGTGTGCATGTGTGTGCATGTGTGTGCACGTGTGCATGTCACAGTGTGTGTGCACGCGCACACACGTGTGCGTGTGTGTGTCTCAGTGTGTGTGTGTGTGTGTCCGCGCACACGTGTGTGTCAGTGAGGTGTTGTAGGACCCATGAGAACATTATTTACAGTACAGAGTACACCGTGTGCTCCCATTATTTCATAAACAATAATATTGTTGTCTGACCCTTCAGTGTTCGTACTAACAATTCTGAACTCATGGCCACGGGCTGTCCATATTGGTAAGAAAAAGAAAAGATAGGAAAAAATCAATTTGAAAGTAAACTGAAGCAATGGTTTGCTTCAGGTTGTGTACGCAAGTTATCCACCAGTTGTGTGGTTCAAGATTAGATTACGTCCTTATAATTAAATTAACCAAATTGATGAGGTTACCTCATTTTGGACTTTGTTCACACAAGGCTTCCAAATCAATACTGTAGGGCCTATACCTTAGGCTGTGTAGGCCTACCCACTATAGTAGAAGTACTTAGTAGTAGTAGTAGTTAGTTAGGCTACTTCCTACCAGTACTTACCAGCTCTGAAAATGCTGATAACTAAAGATTTAAGAACGTATTGTTAACTTTACCTTTATTTTTTACCAAGTAGTCTTTTGCAGAATGTAAAGTGTTCAGGAGTTCAGATCAGAGACTATATAAACTCTATAGTGAGTGGGAAAGTGAGTTTAACATAGTTTAATGTTGTTTAATGCAATCAGATTCTGTTTGGATGCCAGAAAGTAGGTTTTTTTTGCCACTCAGTACAGTACTGCATACAGTCCAGATATGATGATGATGTCACACGCATACCCTCTATAGTTTAAATGCAATGTAATCTGAGTCCATTAAGTAGATTTGAATGTTCGATATTCCATGTTTATAATGTTGATTGGAAATGGGGGGAAACAGTCAGACTGTGTACCAAGCTAACAAAAGCTCACAACAAATTAACATGTATTTTTTGTTTAATATTCAGAAAGACTTAAGTGTAAGTAACAATGAATGGATGGGGGCAGGGAGTATCAATTGCACAATGAAACTTACAGTAACATCTAAAAGCTGGTCACAGCTGCAAAGCATTAATTTATTGAATATTTATGAACAGATTCATAAACAGTATAATCGATGCCCTAGGCCCTAGGGGCTTGTTTCCATTGTGGTCCTGGGCATAAGGTCCAGAACGGAAGAGGACATATCAGGTGGAGGTGAACGTCATTTTATTTATAGCCATAAAATTATCATTACTGTATCTGTTGTCAAATGCTCTTCATAATGAGGTCTAGGACTTTTTATTTTTCCTTTTACTAATTGCACGTCAGGGGCATAAAACAGCAGGTGCTCAAGGCAGCCCCCATCCTCCCCCAGCCCCTCCTCCCCTGCATTTTCCCGAATCTCATGGCAGATGATGTCACATTTTAGGTCCAGATTTCTATGAAAGAACAGAGTGACATAGAGCAAGTGATATGGGGAAGCGAGAGCGGCAGAAAAGAGACAGTAATTCCATGACACAGAGCGCGGAAACATCGACGTAGCACTGACGCTTCACACTTTTGTGGGTTTCCCCGTAGGCCTAGATGACTGATCTGATGACTCTCATGGCGATGGGGCTCTCTCGCCAAGTCAAGACCGAAACTAGATACATTGCGGATCCTAATGCAGAAAGCCTTTCGCTTTCTAGGAAAGTTAGCACACTGAATTAGAAGCCATTGTTCTTAGTTTGACTCTTGCTTCTGAGATGACCAAGGCAGGTTTCTGAACCTCTGAGACAGAGTTAGTATAGACACAAATGCTAGTGACAACCAATTATATGAGCATACAGTAGGTTCAAGTGGGTTCAAGAGTTATTTTGACTGTAAAGTCCAGATTTAAATTTGGACAAGGTAATCTCCCACACTCCTTCCCAAGAACCTAAACAAGGTTGTTATTAAGTGGTAAAAATGTCATCAGATATATTAGCATTTTGGTGACAGGCCTAACATTCCCCCCTTCCTGCACACACAGGAATTCAATGACCTTTCATATAGGATACACACGCAAGCACGCACACACGCACATGCACACACACACACACACACACACACACACACACACACACACACACACACACACACACAGCGTGCTACATCCATGGTGATACTGATGTGGATGCAGAACGCTGATCTTTGACCATTGTCTAAAAAAAGACAGCGAAAACACTATTCCGGTAAAACAATATTGGCCACATAAACACAATGTCCCTGGTTCGATATACCCGGAAATGACATTTCGTGCTGGAGACAGGGTTTCATGATCAGTGTCACCTGTCAGAAAATGTCAGATGAGTTGCTGGAGAGAGACCTTTATGGGAACATCAGAGAGAGACAATTTAAACTGCACACGGTAGGCTACATGTTCTTCATTATGCATTTCTTTATTGGTTGTGATGTGTTTGTTTGTATTACTGTAATGCAGAACAGCAAACTTTGAGATTATTATATAATTGGATGCATATCTGTGTGTGGACTCAGTAGTCAGAGGACTCGTGCATGTTCCTTTTTATAGATTTCATAGTGTCCTGATGTCTGTTTGGGGGAGTTGAAAAGTCGATATAAAATACAATCAAGAAAAAGACATCTGTGTGATGCGTGGACATTCTATTGAACCTGTGGCAGTTACAAGGATCATGTTCCAGTACAGAACAAAGAACAAAATGGAAAAACAAACGCATTACTTCAAATGTTATAGTTTTTAATTGTATTGTCCTCTTAGTGTCACCTTGGTGTGTGCAGTTAAGGAAATAATCAGAAAATATAAAAACCTATAGTTTCTGTACATAGAAATTCTGTTTTGTGCGTTTCATGGACAATCAGAAGAACAGAACAGTATATCAGTACATGGATGTGTCGAGAATACTGTAGTTTTGCAGCACTGGTTCTCAAAGTGTGGTCTGGGGATCCCCATGGGTCCTTGAAGGGGCTCTAGGCGGTCCCCAGGAAAATGCGGAACAGTTTAAACAAGTATGCCTTATTATATTTTGTATTCATTATTTTGCCTACTGTATATTAAAATAGCCTATCTACAAACTCACAACTTTTAATCTTGTATTACTGCTATTTTCGGTAGAATGTTGATACGAAATTTGGTAGAGATGCTCTGATAATCAGCCGCCGATCTTCGATATTCTTCGATGTTCACTCCGATCGGTGATCAGCAATTTACCCCATCTGTGATCGGCAATTTACCTTATCTGGAGAAACCGATCTTTTACACCATTTAAGTGGTATAAAGGATGACAGATATATTAGCATTTTTATGACAGGCCTAAACATTCTTCCCTTCCATCCCCACACACAGGAACAGTATAGACGTGGGTTTTTGACATATACTGTATTAATTTAGGAAATATTCAAATTTGACTCTTACGCACAAGATCGGTTCAGGTATCGGACCCGATCATCAGAAAAACAATCGGGATCGGTCCCAAAAAACCTGATCGGAGCATCCAATTTGGGGGTCCTTGACAGGAAAATATTTGAGAACCTAAACCGTTCTACAGTATGAACAAAATGTGCTTTGTTAAAACTGGCTTGTGTTTTTTTTTATATAGCAGTCTTTAGAGGAACAGGGTATTGGCAGTGAAATAATGTACATTATGTACAAGACAATAAGTACTTGTCTGCAGTTACACTACATTCCAGGGCAGTATAAACTAGACATGCTGCTGGAGGGCTATACTGTCATACAAACAGATCATCATCATCAAATAATGCCAGTGGTTGGAGAACATCTACGAACATTTACTTATACTTTCACTCCACTGCATTTCAAAGACAAACATTGTATTCCTGACTCATGGGACCCAATATGAGACCCAAACAAAAAATACACTATGATTTATTTGTTTTTGTTCTACATTGGGTTCTACATTTCAATAACCGCATTGATATTACAAAGAAACTTCACTTTGTACTTTTTTTTCTTTTTTACTCAAGAACTGCTCTTGAGTACTTTGTCCACCACTGAATACTGCTAATAATAGAATAACACAATGTCAGTTGTTGAGCTGACAATAACAAACATTAGGAATACAAACTCAATGAACGAGCATTCATGTTCATTACGTATAGCTTCCAACGTGCCAAAGTGTCAAACCTACACTGTAAGGATATATACTGATACATGGTCTGAGGTGAGCTACAGTAACCGTGTGCATATTGTGTACAGTATATGTGAGTTCATCATGACGACTAAAGGGATGGCAACAAAACACACATTCTTACAGCAGTGTTCACTTCAGGGTCAGGACTCAGAACCCCTCTTCTTTATAGCCCTATTCCAGACTGTGGATCTCAGTGGCACCGACAGCTTCAGGCCCAGATCTATAGAACACGAGAGAACAGGACATATTATAGGTGCATTCTTGCTGCCATATAGTTTGATTCATAACTGGGCAACACATTCCCATTTCAGTGGTCCAGTTCATTCTGCTGCATTTTATAAATGTAACCACTGAGCGCTGCATGACGTTAAATTGTTCATTCTGCCGAATATGGGATATTCCGAATTTCAAATTAGACCTAGTTGTCTGCCGATTACAGGATATCCCATATTTGATCGTATTTTCAGTAGCACCGAAGAGCCTATACTTTAGGACGGTACCCGCCCCCCCCGAACCTCAAATGACGTCACATTGTAGGCTCTACAGCGCCGAACCGACTTTTATTCAGCTCTAAAATAGGAGTATGAATCGGCCCCTAAATCTCTCTTTTGGGTCTCCACACCTGAAAAGTTTGGGAACCACTGCTCTAGGACATGAAACACACAACAAGCCACCATATACTCACTCTCAGAGTGTTGTCCCAGGAGGCCGAACAGAACGCAGTGCCATCTGGTGACACTTTGAGGGAACTGATGCGGTTCTCATGCCCAAAGAGGATGGAGACGCGGGTTCCCTTCAGCACGTCCCAGGCGTTCACAGTGTAGTCGTTGTAGCCGGCAAACAGCAGGCGTCCTGGTGGTGGGGAGGACATGTGATTATTTCAATAATCCATCCATACACGTCTTGAATCGAGAAAACCTGGTTGATCTTCTCATTAATACAGTGGTTTTCGATCCGCCCTTTTCATATCATGGCCCATTCTTTATTCGGCATTTGAGCCACGGCACGAATCACAATTTGATGACATTTCTCAGACTTAAAATATGTTTTTGTCGTTGGATACGATTTTGTCCACAATTCCATGCTGTATTGATGACGTTGCTACCATAGGAGAGATAACAGGCAGACGTCGATCAAAAATATCAATTATTCTAGATTCTTAATGGTGTACACATTGTTTACACACTTGTAAATTAATTAATGCAGATGTTTAACAATAATTGAACTCTTGAGAGAGAGCGTATTTTACGCTCTCTCAAGAGCTCTCTGAAGAGTTAAAGATCTATAGGTGCATATGTCCCACATATTATCCCACTACCAGAATCAGAGAGGCAACGTCGCTGTGTGTGCGTCAGCTCATCACAGGCCGACCATCTCTCCACCATGCCTCCAAATTTGCTCAAGGACTCAATGTCTTCACATATTGTATGGTTAATATAAAACGCATTTCAGGCACATTTCAGCCACATCTTTTGCCCCACTAGGCCCACTCTACACAACGTTAGCAAACAGCGACATGACACACCTATGACACACCCATGGTAACATCACTCTACGGGCCACAGGTTTCTGCGTTACACCTGTAACGCCAGGTCGAGCTTCTAGTTATTATAAATCAGTGGTTCTGAAACTCTTCCATGTCAATTACCCTATAGAGAGATGACTTCCGCACACCCGCTAGGTAATTTGGAGCAGGTGCGATGATGACGAGGCATACAATGTAGAAGAAAGGAGGGACACCCGCATACCGCCACTTGCTAGGTTCAGAGCATTTATTGTAATGTAAAGAAGCAACGTTTCGGTCTTGCGACCTTCCTCAGGCATGTCATTGACACCCAAATTGACACTCATTAGCCTGCGGACCCCTATTAGAAAATACTGGCCAAGAACCAACATAAGAGAAGATTTTTACGGCTTTAGCAGTGATTCTCAACCATTTTCATTTCAAGGACCCCCAGGATTGACCTGAATTAGGCTACGGTCTCGCATTTAATGGCATTTCTATCTTTGGGACCCCAATGTATATTGTACAATCAAAGTCAATTTAACCCCGAGAGAGTACAAATGGAACCAAATGGACCTGTCATCTGAGTTACAGACCCATAAGGGTCCATTTGGTTCCTAATTATCATTTAGCTGGGGACCCCCTGGAACTGTCATAAGGACCCCACTGAACCTGCAATATTCCCACACAGCAGCAAAGAGCAAACTAGTGCCCATAAGCACCTGCCTGTATTCTTTCATAGGAGAAAGTGCACTTTTCTTTTAAGCCTACATATTTTATTCTCCAGCCCTGCACTGAACCAATGTGTCCCCTTAACGCTCTGAACCAATGAGAGCCTTGTTCCCTTACCGCTCTGAACCAATGAGAACAGTGTCCCCTTACCACTCTGAGAGAAGTCCACACTTGTAGCACCGAAAATGATGCTGTCCTTCTGGTAGATGGCGACCTCGCGGTCAGCACGCAGGTCATAGAGACGACACTGAAACATGCACACGAGCACACACACACACACACACACACACACACACACACACACACACACGCACACACACACACACACAGTTGTCATTACATGCATGTCCCATTGACTACGCAAGTCAGAGCTCACCGTATCATCAAGGACAGTACATATACGTCACCACCCCAACCACAACCACATTTCTTTCACAACAACAGCTTCCACCCGGCTGGCATCAGACTGCTGTTCTGCTGAACGAGGCCTGAACACACTTGGAACACTTTCCTTTGACAGACCTTTTCAATAGTTGGGATTATACCTTCTTCATGTGGATTGATGGCTCCCCTGTGAGAAATACCCTCCCTTTGTGGATCTACCATGAGGATCGTTACCTGTGAACATTTTGGCCTGAGGCTACCTTCTTACGTGGACCTGCTGTTGTGCTGCTATACCTTTTGTACCTCATGTACATACAGTACGTTACCTGCTGCTACTTATGTGAACCTACCGGTGCGTTGCCACTCTTTTGTACCTGCTGCTTATTATACTGTATCATCTTTGCGGTACAGCATAATAACAAAATTACAATCATTATAATCTAATGTTCTGGTGATATAGGACAGGCAAACTGGACGTTGAGTCATACTAAAACTTATCTAGTACAAATCTTTGTGACAGTGTTTTTTGTTTTCTTTATTGCCAAAGGTTGCCAAAAGGTTTTTCCTCATTGACTCTCTGTTGGCACGGTTACCTGCTTTACTGCAGTGCGTAGACAGCTGAATTAACACTTAAGCCAGCCAGATGCAGTTAAATGATAGAGATTCATCATGGAGCCGACTGACACACTAATAAAACAAAATCGGACCAGTTGAATGCATTTCAGATGCACGTCTGAAAAGTTTATTTTGTGTGCTTTAAAGCTCGGCATCTTTCTTTCAAGTTACCTGATGGGCCGTTTGATTTGACTTGAACTTGCCCTGTAAAATATGAAGTGCCTGTGTACGTTGTACAGTGCACCGTCCGTTTCCCACAAGGTCTTGTAAAAACAACACTGAAAACTCTAAAAAAAAAAGTATATTGCAAAGTGTCCCTTTAAAGCAGTGGTGCAAAACCTGTGGGCCGTGAAAGAAAAGCATATTTCTCCGTACAATCAGGTATACATGAACGATCTGACAAGAACCAGAACGAAATAGGCAAAGGGAAACACTAACCGCACGCACGCACGCACGCACGCACGCACGCACGCACGCACGCACGCACGCACGCACGCACGCACGCACGCACGCACGCACGCACGCACGCACGCACGCACGCACGCACGCACGCACGCACGCACGCACGCACGCACGCACGCACGCACGCACGCACGCACGCACGCACGCACGCACGCACGCACGCACGCACACACACACACACACACACACACACACACACACACACACACACACACACACACACACACACACACACACACTCACAACAACTAACTAACTTCATGCCCTCTTTCACTGCATCTATGAATCTTCTCCGTGTTATGTGGTCAGATGGGTGGACCGTGGGCACTTTTTTTCAAGTGGGCACCTCTGATCGAGAACAGGTTGAGAACCGCTGCTTTAAAGGAAGACTCTGACCTTTGACCTGTGCCATCAAAGTCAGTGGAAACGACGCGGCTCTGTGGCCATGCGATTAAAACATTATCGCAGTGAAGAGAGTGAAAACATGTTGACATGACAAAGCAGGGACATCAGCAGGAAGACATAATGCAGCAGGTCTTATCTCTAACCCAGTCCTTTATGGCCTTCTTCAGTCTACTGTTATGAATAAAGTAAACAATAAACATATAGCTTAAAGAAATAAAGTATAGATAAATACTGGCAGAACTCACGGTTGCATCGTCAGAGGCAGAGGCAAAAGCATCTCCGCTGGGGTAGTACCTGAGCACAAACAAATATAAGAAATGTTAAACTTTATTTATATACACAGCTGGGAGTTGACAAGCCGTGGCAGAAGGAATGGTTTATCACATGAACCAAAATGAAAAGATATTTCCTTTTGGTGTCGCCGCTTCAGTATGGCAACAAGACCAGCCCTGAATCGCTAGCCACGCCCATTAAAGAATCACACCCGTGTGAACTGAGCGGTGCAGGCTGTGTGTGTGTGTGTGTGTGTGTGTGTGTGTGTGTGTGTGTGTGTGTGTGTGTGTGTGTGTGTGTGTGTGTGTGTGTGTGTGTGTGTGCGTGCGTGCGTGTGTGTGTGTGTGTGTGTACTGTACTCTGTACTGTACTATTGTTATAGTGGTCAATGTGAAGCTCAACAGCTATATACAATATACGGAATACCCTGCCCCCTTCCCTTAAAACAAGAACATCACTGGCCTCCTTTAAAACAGGCCTAAAATTTCACCTGTCAGCAAGTCAGAGGGAGAGGAGGTGATATTTGGTATTTGCTCATAGTCATAGAACAAAACATTCTGTGTGTCTTGAAAGATTAGTAAGAATGCTCAAACTCGTCAGTAAACTTGGTTGAATGCTTGATTCTGATTGGTCAATCACAGAATTCAGCGGTGTGTTATTTCTTGGGTCAATTTATTAATTTATGTATTAAAGGGACACTTCACCCTTTTTGCAAAAAAATATATGTTAATGACGTTTAGAAGCTTTAGATCACTTTCCTGGGGGTATTTATGTGTGTAATATGTGGTTTTAGTTATTTAAGATTGTAGCAGTGAGCCTGTTGTCTCTGATGTCATGGACACTGGTCTCACTACCTTCCTGGACTACAATTCCCATAATTATTTGGTGCACTGCTCCTCCTTGTGGATAGGGGGAGAGCTGTCTTACTGAGACAACATGTAGTCCAGGAAGGAAGTGAGCCCAGTGTTTTTTTTTGATTGATTGAAAATTGAAATATTTATTAACAGTTTGTAGAATTTACAGTACATTTTAAGCACAAACTGTCCATGTCCATGTGTCCATGACATCAGAGACAACAGGCTCACTGCTACAATCTAAAATCACATATTACACACATAAAGATCTCCAGGATCTAAAGCTTCTAAAGCTTCTAAACGTCATTAACATATATTTTTTTGCAAAAAGGGTGAAGTGTCCCTTTAAGTAGCCATGTAATAAACGGGATAATATTCACCTTCAGGGTGATTAACCAGGGTGACGCGAAAACTAAAAAAACCCTGTTGGTGAATTATCTCCCGACAATGACCACCTAGGCAGATATTATCCCTTACCTATCATTCTGATTAGTCAGAATAACATTTTACTCATTGAAAAAAGTCCCGGAATTGTAGCTGTAACTCACTAATTGGGACCTGAACTCACCTGACACAGTTGACGTCAGAGTCGTGGGTCTCGAAGGACTGGACGTTCTGGCCAGAGCGCATGTCCCACACGTTACATTTCTTATCACAGCCCTGATAAACACACGCATGCACACGCACACGCACACGCACACACACACACACACACACACACACACACACACACACACACACACACACACACACACACACACACACACACACACACACACACACACACACACACACACACATTCACAAGAGCTTAATAACAATTACACTGGATCCAATTTTACCATTCCCTGAAAAGTAACGGTTTTGGACATACCAATAGCGACAATATCATTATGATGACATTTCTCTTAGAGAGAGCTTTGCTTATCAGTATCCACTAGGGCATTTAATTCTCAACAATGGGAATGAATTAAGTGTAAGTAAAACAAACTACAATGAAACTTTGAAAATGAGACATCCTCTATTTTGGGAGTGGTGGCCTGGTGCAACTAACCAGCATTCCATGTAGGCCCGTGGTAGCTACCAGCTCAGAAAATAATTGGCTCTCCGGGTGCTACCATTAAGTTAAAATAATACACACATACACACTTATTGCTAATGAGAAGTAGAAAAATGTGCGAGGGAGCTACGAGAAATTTTAACCTTTACCGCCGGCTTTGCGATGTGCACGTAGCTGGCTTTAATTGGTTACAGCTGTTTTGAATCAACACTCTTCAGTAGGCTCAGAGCCATAGTGGCTCTGAGTAGGCTATACGCTACGTGTTTGGCTTTGGCTGTAAGATGCGCTGTTTGAAATGGGTTTCATTCCTTACATTACCACTGTCTGTAGGCTACTCCTGTAACCTCGGAGACGTCCGCAGGCGTTTCGTTTTCACTTCTCTGTCCCCCCCCCCCCCCCCCTACTCCAGTTATGTTGAACCCTAGTTTCTGCGTCATATTAAATGGTGTGTTTTTTTTCCATTTCAGCGGCGACCACAACACCAGCCTGTGTGTCATTTCACTGGCGCTCCTGAATGCAGCAATAGTGTTGTAGTAGGTCCGTCCGAGACATCCACCATGACTGCTCACTGCACCGTGTTTTGTCGGCACCAACTCACAGCTTATTCCACCCCCATCTTTTTCATTTTCGGGAACATTCTGCGTACCACCAGAGGGGTCGCTAAGTACCGGCAAAGGTACACGTACCATAGGTTGAGAATCACTGATGTAGGCAATTAACAGAATCTCCAGTAAATAAAAAACACTGCGTTCTTTTGGTGGGTTTTCCTCTTTAATTCAGCCCAACATTTAATCGATTAGCACCAGCTGTGCTGATTCTGCTACCACATACCATACCGTATATGAGCCCATAATTGCATTGCTGATTAATATTAATGTTACAGCTCTCTCTAACCAGAGGCCCTATGTGGTTTTGAATTCAGCTGAAGGCAGCATACTGTATGTACAGTATGTGTGGCCACTCAGGCATGCTTACACCATCGATAACCTAAACACTTTCACATGATCTTTACGTCACTGTTTACTGGTGGGTGCTGGAAATGGTCCTGTGTTTCTGTGTCTGAGCTTAAATAAAAAATACTGTATAGTGGTGCAACGGTTAACTGAACATATCAATTAAATCATAAAAATTTAAAAAATCAGACATTGATTTTGAAAAAGCAAACAAGAAAACACTAACAGTGACTGATATTCTGATGCTAATACTTTTGTATTTTTTACTGAAAATATGTTGTTTTTTTTAAAATACAGGGTGTTTTAATATAGTGGAATTGCTACTTTTACTTTCATCACAACACACACACACACACACACACAACTCACCCCAGACACGAAGGTGTTGCCGGTCTCTGAGGGGGCGAGGTGCAGGGACAGCACATCAGCTGTGTGACCATGGAAACTCTGCAGCAGCTGAGAGCTCTCCACATCCCACAAGGCACATGTGCCGTCACCACTGGAAGTCAAGATCTAGAATGTGCGCGCGCGCACACACACACACACACACACACACACACACACACACACACACACACACACACACACACACACACACACACACACACACACACACACACACACACACACACACACACACACACACACACACACACACACACACACACACTCTTAATGGACCGGACCATTGCTGCATGTCAATTCCCATTTCCTGTCAGACTACTAAATAAAACAAATAAAAATGACCTTACTATCTGTATCGATAAAGGCAGAAAAAGCCCTCCCCGAAAAAGATATAGCATACTTAATGCAAACAATAGCAATGTGTGGACTTGCATTAAAGGTAGTTTAAGTGAGATTTATTTTGGTAAAAACGTATTAAAAAGTTCAAACTCTGTATTCAGATCCTTATAGAGCAGGGCTTTTCAACTGATTGTGAACCACCTTCCTGACTGATCTGGGGACCACTGTGACTGTTGTGTTGGGAGGGGGGATATGGGATATGGACGTCGTCCCATAGTTGCCCTTATTCAGTTCTCTGAACCTTCCATTATTAATGTATGAGCAAGCAGACACGTGTGATTGATTATGTAGGCCCATTTCCTTATAATGGTGACTCAAACCAGTCAATGCGGTACACTTTCCCGTCAGATTCTAGCTACCTTCTCGGTGGACGTTCTTGACGTTCGACTTCCAAGTAAATGACAACTTTCACACGTCATCGTATCAAAGGACTGTTTCTGTTTCCTAAATGCATGGTCAATGACCCGTCTCTCTAGCTCTTTTACCCATTTAGGCCTGACGTCGAAAAGAATAAAAAGTCTTCTGAAAGAATATTATATTCAAAGATTTGTGCCGCCTTTTCACGATTTTTCAAAAATAGCAGACCTACAAGCTTGTAGCGCGCCACTCTGTGCCACGCTATGAGCTTGTAGATCTGCTATTTTTCAATAGCTAAAGTATAGCATAATGCTTAGTTAAAACACCAAACACCGTTCAGAATGGGTTAGTAAAAAGAAAATGTAATACCTGACAACAATTTCATTCCAATCAGGATATTTAATTTTATAGTGTTCCAATTCAATCGTCTTCTGCTCATGCCTATATTTATTTCATAATTTATTATCCTGTTTCTTTTCCTGTATCCTGTATGAACCATCTCACCTGATTGGATGAAATTGGTATACTGACCTGAAAATGTAATTTCTGTTTAAAAGAGCTGGAGAGATGGGGAGACCCCTGTTAACAATGATTACTAGCATATAAAATATATCTTATCTTAGCACACAATAAATAAATAAATAAAGACATAAAGAAAATCACTTACAATAGACCTAAAGACTACTAAGCCTTTCACTGATATCAAGTATACTAATGGAATATTGCAATGTGTCATGTAAAATATACATAAAAGGTGTACTACGGAAGAAATCAAACTAAATATTGTACTCTTTCTCAACCCCCGTAGTATGTAGATAGTATAGTATGTAGATAATGATAATATTGGCAGGTCTACATCGCTTTATTTCATTTCCCATTCCTACTGTGACACACTGCACAATACATGGACAGCCTAGGTATGATACTGCCCCTCAGTGGTGAACAGAGGGAAGTGCAGTAGGACATTGCAGACAATGAACATTATATCAACTGTAGCAGAAATGACATGTGTAGCATTAATAGTAACCATGAAGATCCTACAATACACTTCATTGTGGTTGGACGCATTGCTAGTTGCTACAGAGTGCTTGTTTTTGTTCTCCCAGTCTCTCCCACTCTTTAATACGGGTACTTAGGGGAAAACATTATATAATATTTTTAAATTGTCTACTGTTTATTTGTTTCCTCAATTCCAATTTCAATTGTTTATCCTGTATCCTGCATGGGTTCTCTCCGCCGATTGGATAAAACTGGTATCCCGACTGAAGAATAGTGTTTGTTAAAGAACAAACAAAATGGCATCACTCAGCCTACACTACCTTTGAGTTAAAGGGTGTTTTTGCAGTGTTCCTGTGTGGGTGCGTGTGCTGCATGCGTGACATACTGTACAATACGGGCATTTGTGTGTGCTCACATTGCCATGCAGTATGTGATTATGAGCGTGTGTGCACACACGATAACGTGTGTGTGTGTGTGTGTGTGTGTGAGTGTGTGTGTGTGTGGGTGTGTGTGTGTGTGTGTGTGTGTGTGTGTGTGTGTGTTAAATACTGTGTCCTTAGGTCACAGCAGGCTCCGCTCATTGCCAGATAAAGGCCACTCTGTGTCTATTAATACCCCCACAATGAGGGACCATCAGTCCGTCACGTTCGTCTCCCGTCCCCTGCTCCTCGTCACCCCCTGGGGGCCTGCTCCCTCTGTGGCCTGCTCCTCTGCCCTGCTGAAGACCTGACTGCACTGAATTATTCACACCACATACTGTACGAGGTGGGGCTTTGTGTGTGACTGCGAATTAAAGGCATCAACCTGTGTGTGTGTGTATGAATGAGTGAGGCATCAATTATATGAATCATTTTGATGGGGCATACTTAATTAATATTTTCGTATTGTTTCTCTGTCACGCCCTCGAAGTGTGAAGACCTTCAAGTGGTTAACTGCAATTCCAGATTTGTCCATAGAGCTTCTTATAAGAGCCAGACTGATTTATCGGTTTGGCCATTATTTAACTTTTTGGATTGGCAATTAGCCCTTCGCTAAAATCCCACCCCAAAAGCGATTGTCCAATGTCAATCCAAATAGTTATAGCAACCGTTGCTATGCAAGACAAGCTTTGTTTCGCCCTCATTTCCTCGTATTTCTAGTTTATTGAAATAACGTCATAATGTCACATTTTCCCAGTGCATAGCCTACTACAGGACTGGTTGACTCGATTTAGAATACTTTTTGAAGCTCTTGCTACTGAAATAATCGATTATTTAATTTCATTATATGGAGAAATCCAGTCATTTTACAAATAGAAACTTTAATCAAATCAACATTTTTCAAATGACAAAATCGGGATTGGCATCAGGCCTACATCTGGCATCGATCAGGCTCTGTTACTGATTGATCGAGAGATCCATGGCTTCTTACCTGCATGTCCGAGTTGGTGAAGCTGCAAGCCGATAGGTAGTTGGTGTGCATAGCGACATTTTTCTTCTTGGCCGCAAGGTTCTCGTTTTTGTCCAATGACAACGGAAACACACAGCACTTGTTATCCAATCCGCTGTCGGAGAGAAGAGAAAGGTCAAACGTCAAATGGAGTTCATTATAAAACAACAGTCAGTAACAGTCGGTGGATATTTAATGTCTCTTTGTTTTAAAGCTGCGATCAATACATTGTTTAGTGACCACAACATTGTTTTGACCAATATGAGTAGAGTAGGTCAATACACAATATAACACAACTGCTGTGGTTGTATTTGGTCTCCCTGCTCATCTATTGAGAAATGTAATTACTGTAGAAGTGGTCGGTTGGTATTGCATGAAGCTCAACATGCTATTTATCCTCGGTCGGTCTTCTGTATTAGCTCAGCAGCAGAGACTATCGGAGCTTGTGCGAGGGACCCAGGTTCAAATCCCTTATGCACTCCAAGTAAATTCGGGGAAAGTCTGGTTTATTATATACTAGAATTTCGCGGCCGCTTTGCGGCCGCTCATGCCAGAGTTACGTTGCCGCGCACTATGGGAAGAAGGAAATTGCGGGAGTTGACTCCACATGTAGTAACGGATGGGTTATTAGTTATTATTATGTGTCCTTATTAGTGTAGTGTAGTGTAGTCAACACGTTATGGCTCATACACACTGCCCGGTATTTGCTCTGATTATGCTGTCGGGGAGCATTTTTGGCGCTGGCCGACAAAACCCCTGATCTGACGTTAAGCGGTGCCCAAAAGTTATAGATCACAAAGGCTTTGCAGGTAGACCACATGACATGGCCCTAAAAATATATATAATTTTAATATAAAAAACTATTTTTGCATCTGCCGCTTGAGATGACCTGAGATTACTTGATTGATTGACATAAAAAGGGCCTGTCAGCTCAAACACACAATGCAATAGTTGTTGTTGCGTACAATCATCAGTAGCAAAGTCAAATACCAAAAATAAAAACCCTACCATTTCCATTTCCCCCCCTCTATTTCCCATTCCATGTGCGTTTGTCTTATAGTTGCTCTGGCCTCTGTACTACTGCCACCTACCGTCCATTCATTGTATTACACAGTGGGTGAAAAAACACACCCCTTAAGACTAAACCCGACCCATCAGAGGTGTGGCTTCCAGAGGTACCTTTGACATGACATTTTGTGTGTGTGTGTGTGTGTGTGTGTGTGTGTGTGTGTGTGTGTGTGTGTGTGTGTGTGTGTGTGTGTTTCGATGTGCAGGGCGTTGCTGAAAATGAGCACCTGTGCTCAGCTACTTCCCTGGGTAAATAAATTAAAAAAAAGAAAGAAAAAAGAAAGGTACCTTTCAAAACCTATAGACGTCAGCCTGGTACAGACGAAGGGGACACCACTGTATGTAGCCTCAATTACATTTTGTAATAGTTTTATTTGGTGGGTATATGAGCTGGTCGTTTTGAAAGTAGCTCTGAAGTAAAAAAAAAAGTGTGGACAGCCCTGGTATAGATGATTATATATATATTCATTCCGTCGGTAAATCCCTGTAGGCTACCCACATATTGGTAGCCTATATTAGCCCAATATTGGCGTTACGCATTTCACTTGAATAATGTTGTGTGCGCACGTGCACGTGCGGAGAAAGACAGAGTTATTTAATGAAACTGAAGATTATAACGTCCTGTATTGGTAGCCTATATTAGCCCAATATTGCCGTTACGCATTTCACTTGAATAATGTTGTGTGCGCGTGCGGAGAAAGACAGTTATTTAATGAAACTCAAGATTATAACGTCCTGTCTCGCTGGCGCCGTGTATAGCCTGCATGCATGGCTATTCCTGTGTGTGTGTGTGTGTGCAAGCCAGGCGTGCGTGTGCGTGTGTGTGTGTGTGTGCGCAATCAAAAGTACTCGGCAGTAAGGCTGGCAGGCGAAATAGCCCAATGCGATCTGTGTAATCGTAAATACTTAGCACAAACCAACTACTGACAAAGAACAATGTTGATGTAACTAAGAGATTCGCTGAGTGATTTATATTTTATATACAGAGATTTAGAAGGAATAAGCAAAATCGTGAGGCGACAATTCCTCTCCTTCTCTTCTCCTGCGGACAGGGAGACTCGGAGATCAGATGTTCAGAATCAGCACGGGGGAGTGGCTGAGAGCTAGTAGCCAATTAAAACACGGGTAGTAGTTGCCAGGTTCGCGAATTGTAAGCGAGTCGTAGTGTGTGTTGAATGGCATTTGAATGGCATTTGTGGGCTTGTGAATGAATTTTCTCACATGTAATTTGTGCTCACTTGCATATTTAGCGTGGTGAAAGGGCAACAGTGTTCCGGGGGTGTGGGTGCTTGGGGCGATAATGTTTGTAGTAAACAAATGCATTGCCGCCGTGAGTGTGGACGGGAGGCATCTTTGGTGGCAGTGCAATGAGCATTTTTTGGCGAGTGGTGTCGAGTGTTGGCGATGGGCGCGATAGGAGGAGATAGCGTTGCAACACTGCGAAGGGTAACTGTGTGACGTCACTGCCCGTGTGAGTGTGTGTGAGTGTAGTGTGTAAGATGGTGTTGTGGGTGTTGCAATAGCGACGTAGCTGTTGTGGCTTTGGTTTTCTTGCCATGTGTTGGGTACAACTTCTCACTTGTTAGAATAGATGACACCGGTTCTCAATGTCCGTTTCCTGTTTTAGTTGCTCCTTTTGTTTTGTTTTGTTGAAGCTTTCTTGTTGTATTTTGCTCTTTCTGTGAAGCACTTTGAACTACACTCGTTGTCTGAAA